>NC_046199.1:3193538-3496568 GCF_011004875.1 Balearica regulorum gibbericeps
AACAGACAAGAGGGAAGTTAAAAGAAAATATTTTTAAGATGAGGGAGTCTTCTGAAAGGCTCATGAATGTAGTGCAGCTCGTGTCTGACCTGCTGCGGAGCCCGCCCACCTATGAACACTTACGCTTCCATTTGGGCAGGAGCAGATTCCGGCAGCAATGCCCTTATTACGAGGGAATGCAAACTTACCTGTCTTTACATTTCTGGAGGGCTTCGTCTGCAATGTGCTTCAAGTTGATCAGCTTGTCCCCTCGATAAAAGGCATCTGCAAAATGGTAAGGAAAACATTAGAGGAGCTTCACAGCCAAAGCAGCCCAGGACAGCTGGAAGCAACAAGCGGTCTCAGGAGGGCAGAGCAGAGTTCATGCACTGGAGTGAGGGAAAGCAGACAGGCAGCTGATGGGAAAGGTTTCTTAACATGCCCTTTTAGCCTAGAGAAACAAATGCCAAGAGAAATGGTGAAATTCCTTCCCTGAGAGAGGTTCCAGTTTGACCCAACATGTCCCTTTGGAATATTCAGTGGGCAATAATCCAACACGGCCAGAACACAGATTGCAAAGTTTAGCGAGTCCTTTCCATACTGTGGGCATATTAATAAAAACACTATTTTTTGCACTATCGGAAAAAACTAGCTGGGGAAATGCAGCGGGCTTACACGCAAACACTATCCACTCTCTTGATCTCTTGCTTTATAAGGTGATAGCTGCAACATAAATTACCTTGAAACTGGGAAAGGAGGGAATTCTCATATTGGGACTGCCTCATAAATGACACATCTTGCAAACATGTGGCTGACGTTGAAGAGGAACACGGATGACAAGCATTTGGAAACATGCTACTAGCAGCTGGTGACATCATGCTTTACAGGACAAAGTGGGCGGGCTGCTTAGATGCTTCACTGTACATTCCAAGTGGAAAACAGTACTCAAGCACAGCTACAAGCAGTGCATCCGCCTTGCAGCAGCTCAGCTGAAGCACTGCCCCTTCCTCTTCCAATTCCAAGTGCATTTGGCTTTTAAAATAAAGACCTTCCTCCAGACAGGCAACAGTAATGGTTCAGGGGTACCGAAGCGTGTTTTACCTGCCGTGATGAGGAGAGAACAACCGCAGTTGAGGATCCGCTCACAGAGAGAGTCTGCTGAGAAACCTGCGAACTGACAGAGATCACACAGCCAAGTCAGCAAGGACACATACAAAAAAACAACCCAAAAAACCCCAGCAGCAACTGTGCAGTGCATCCATGGTAAATGATACCACCAGGCACTGATGCTGAAGGAGCTTATTCTACAGTTAGCACAGAAGAGGGCTAGGAAACAGCACCTTAATGTAGTCTCCATCCATCTCACAGTCAGCACCCATCTTTCCAGCTCCTCTCCTTCACTCTCCCAAAAGCAAGAGCTGCTCCCTCCCAATAGCTCCGAACCAAAAGCAATGCAAAGGGCTTGTTCCTACCACAACGGAGTGCAGAGCTCCAATCCTGGCGCAGGCGAGCATGGCTACAACCAGCTCCACGATCATCGGCAGGTAGATGGAAATTCGGTCTCCTTTTTTCACACCTGTGGAGGGAAAATGAATGTAACATTTGTCAAAATGAACATACCACATGTCAAAAGAACAGGACACAGAAAGAAATTAATGCTTTTAAAATCAACATTGATATGCACACAATAAAACTTCAGCTGGAATTAAAGCTGAACCAGCCTTGGGTTTTGCCTTTCAAGCTCTATGGCTCTTGCAAGATGACTGCAACGAACACTCCATCTTCTCAGACACAGCCCTTGAAGGGGGCAGAAACTTAATCACTGACCATGCTACTGGAAAGCCCCAGAGCAGGAAGTTTTGAGCACAGATTTCTTCCTTGTACGGCTGACATGACCAGCATTGATTAGCTTTCACAGACAAAGCCAGAGATGAATCTCCAACTTTACAACTGTGGAAGCAGAGAAGTGAAGCATTTTGCACAGAATTACTCAACAGACTGGCAACCACACAAAAAATGAACCCAATCTCCAAAACCCTTCCCAGTACCCAATGCTCCTATTGCTTCAGTCCTGTACCTTGGCTGCGGAGGACATTGGCGAACTGACAGACTTTGTGCAGCAACTCACTGTATGTGATTTTCGCAGAATCCCCGGGTTCATTCCCTTCCCTGGAAAAGCAAGGTAATATTTGTTACAGCACAAGCATTACAAGGTTACAGTGATGCTGCACATTCAGAGGTACTTACTGCTCTGGACAATACATGTCCTCACCCGCCCTTCCAAGCACAATGTAACCAAACCCCAGAAATCCAATCCTGGACTAAAGTTCTCCCACAGTAGGAAAATTTAGTCCAAAGTCCCCATCCCTGTGCAGGTCACTATGCCTGAAAGCAACTGAATGCTTGCGGTGGAAATACATGGTACTTTCAGAGAGGCAAACAGAAAGGTTTCAATAGAACCAAAGCTAAGAGTGCACACACTCAAGAGCAAGGTGGGACTCACGGCATGGCACCCTTGCCCACATGCAGATATGTCTGTGAAACATCGGCCAATGCTGTCGTGCAGCAACACCCAGCCCTTAAATACCTACCATCTGAGGGACTGCGACGGGATGCCAAGGGCTGTCTTATTTTCCAAGGTCATATATAAATATACCCACGTATATTTGTTCAGTGTCAGGCCTGCTCTGCATTATTTTCTGTGCTCCTCTGAACCAGCTCTGGGCTCCTGCAGCTCAGGTGCCAGTTCAGTGGGACCTTGTCATTAGACACACCGATGGGAAGAAACACCAAGAGCTACACCCGGAGATGGAACCAGAATGTCACATCCCCAGGGAAATGGTTTGCTACCAAAGTAAAAAACAGCTAATTTTAATGTGACACAACGCTTCAGCTATGCGAATGAGGTGGCACTCCCAAGGGATCAGGAGATTAACGAAGAATTTGAAATGACTTCACGCTTGGCCGAACAGCGGTCTCCCACATCCAGGAAGGAGGGAGACACTTTCGTAGGTCTCTTCCCAAGGCAGCCAGCACAGAAACATTAGTGAACCATGAAAGAATAGGTGATAGTCCCCCTGGAAAAGTGCCCCCTTGAGTACATGCAGCCAAATAAAAAACGTCACTGGTGCTGGGGAGAAGCCATGAAGCACCTCCACACCGTGTCCTCCCTTACCACTGTAGCCAGGCTCCATCTAACTCAGGAACAGAAACCTCACTTCTTTAGCATCTCAAACAGTCCAGAGCATACCAAAAAAAAAAAAAAACCAAACCAAAAAAACCCAACCCTATACTGAATTCTAGCTAAAACTAACCACCACAACTATCCACCAGCAACACAAACATGAGGAGGGCTCCTGTGATGCAGAAATACATAAAGAAACACCCTTATTTCTTGCATAATTCTGTGCCATTCTGTGTCAGCACTACAGTGACCACAGGCTCCAATGGCAGAAGCTGGTGGAAAGAGCCTAAGAGTTGGAGAGCCCCACTGATACACACTCTGCACCTCCTGCCCCGTGTAGGACAGGGGTTTCAGAACTGGTGGTTACACTTGGATCATCTGGTTCAAAAGCTACTCATGGATCTGCTGCTTACAAACTTGACTTGTCCCTCTTGATACCTAGGTATGCTCCTGGCTTCTACAGTGCTCTGCAGCAATCGGGTCCATCGATACCTGCACTGATGTGCACACAGCAGTGTATCTTCCCACTTCAGTGGCTGCTGAAAAAGGATTCCCTGCTTGATCCTTTATGTAAGTTTGGCCCCTTTCAAGTGCAAAGAGGAGAGAAACAAGAATATAAAGAAAAAGAAAAGCGTAGGAATGAGAACCAGTGCCCAGGACAGGCAGCTCAGCCCTGGAACCTGGGCAGTTTCCTCTGATTTCCCCATCATAACCAAGAGCATCACTAAATGACATGTGAAACAGTTAGACGAGGTCCCTTACAGCAGGGCTTTTGGCTAGTAAAGAGAACCCAGGAAATCAGACTGCTCCCTTTTTGATTTTATTACTTGAGGATCAAAGATCCAAGAGCTGTTTTCAGCACTGGACTGAGCAGTTGTAACTGTTCTGACTCGAAGGAAGAACATCTGCTTCTGTTGCCTCTGGCAGCACACTGAGTGCCTTCCCTCACCATCCAGAGGGTTTTCTTGCTGCATCTAGATCGCAGGTGCAGCAACATCAAGGCTAGCACTGTGCAAACCTGCTTGGGTCCAGACGTGCAGTATCACTGTGTGCGCAGCTCTGCCCCTCAGCGATGAGCCTTGCTATGAAATATCTCTTAAAGACAACCACAATGCTTCCAAATGCAAGCTGGAGCATCCCAACCCACTAATCCCTCACCTGAAGGTCTCTGCTGGATACTGCATAGCAAACCAGCCCCCAGCCCAGCGTAAACCTGCAGAACAGGGCAGGGAGGAGGGACATCCCTTTGCCCATGCTCTGCTGCACCACAGGATCTAATTACAATCTTTACTAAGAAAGAAACACGTTAGGAAGAAAGACTAGCACAGGCCGTCCCATCTGGAAGGCTTCCCATGTAAGGCAGGTAGGCAGGCAGCCCGCGGCCGTGCGTGCTATTTGGGGGCTCGGCTGGGCGCTGTTTTGGCTGGCAGCAGACTTAGCCAAGGACACAGCAGAAAGCACCTTGGTTCCCCGTGCCAGGGAAATCAGGTTTGCCCATCAACTTGGTGGTGCAATACCTGCCTAAGAAGGGAGAGGAAGGTTCTGCTTTGCATGCAAAACCTGGGCGCCATCTGACACAAGCCCTGCAATCCTGCGCTTCTGGAAGGCTCTGCTCCCTGCCTTGAGCCTTCACTGGCTGCGGTTCTAATGAGTCTCTTTAACAGATTCCCACAGAGCCTGGCTGTGTCCCGCTCTGCGAACAGGTCTCCACAGGCACTGATTTCCTTCAGGCTGGGGTGGTCATTGCTGCCGCAAGATGGGCTGATGGTGGGACGAGGACAGAGCCTATGTAAAAGGCTGCGCTGAGCATCCTACGCTTGCCCAGCAGCCGAGGGGAGATGGCAGCCAGGCCACACGGAACTGCGGCTGCTCGGGTGAGCAGCCCTGCGTACCCGCTCCGGGCAGAGCTACGCTGCCTCCCGCACACGGTACCTGTGAGGGACACGGACCTGCCCTGAGCCAGCCGGATGCGAGGCACCACTTGGATGTCCCTGCTCTCCCTACACACGAGAAGCACATCTCAAATACACCAGGTTCTCCTCCCCACCAGCCTTCAGAGGGAAATTCAGGCCAGGGAATGCACCCGGGCTTGTCCTCAAAATCAGCACGCATGAGGCACCGCAGGAGCAATGCAAAGTCAAAGAGAAGTTAAAACTTTTGCAAGGCTTTTCAAGAGGGCTTTCAAAGTCCTTTTCCTTCATTCATGTGACTGCGAAAAAGCTCCACTAGCATCAGCTGGGGAAACCTCAGGCTTCAGATTTTAAAATGATCTTGTGCTTAATGGGAAATGAGTCACATCCACATTTCTACAGGACAAGATGCCTCCTTTCACCGCATCTCCAGCAAAGGCCTCCGAGCAGTATCTCAAAAGCAGGCAATTGCTTTAAGTCTCCCCATGTCTGAAAATAGTTTGGAGTGCCCACAGCTACACTCAGCAGGCTACAGCAGCACTCGGATTGTTCTGTCCTCTTCTCTGGCACAAAAGCTCAGAGAGTTATGTATTTTAGATGGGGCATGTAAAGGAATGCCCTCTCGCACGCTACCAAGTACTCTGTACATCAAAAGCGAGCCTGTAAATTCCTGGCAGCAAAGTTCTGTGAGCATCTTCCCTTCGGCACCCATTGGATATAGAGCAAGAGCTGTCAGTTCTGAGCCTCTCGCACAGACTCGCTTGTCCAAACCAAATCGAAAAAGAAATAAAAATGAAATAAGAAAACTCACATTTCTGAAAACATTACCGCAGCGCACACTTCCATACCTGCGGCGTGCAGCCCAAGCCCTGCAAAAATCCAACATTCCCCAAATATATCCTTTTCTAAGAACTGGTGATGAAAATAGTTGGCAGCAGCACTGCTGCAATTGCTAGTGTGTGACCTTTGATGTAACAAGAAGTTGCCTTCTGAAAGGAAAAACCAGTTTTCAGCTCCCCAAACTTCCCAGATACATCATGAAATGAAATACATGGTGAAACATAGTTTGAGCCTGACTTTTCTCATCTCCCCCAAACCGAGTCCCACATTTAGCAACTAGTAATCCAAAATTTTACAGTATCATCTGGGTGACAGCAGGAATGTATTTGAGTTTTTTTAGCACATGAAGCCCATGTTTTACATACTGCACGTTGCGTGCACACTCAGCTGGAGAAAGGCATTTTTTGGCCATATGGTCTCAGCTGAACCACCCATCGACTAACATAAGTCCTTCAAACTAAACACGCAGATGCACAACTGGGGACTTTCCAAGGCAGGGTCTCCTAGAAATCGGTGCTTTGTTGAAAAAGTCAGGTTTCATGCAAAGATGAGAGCTCTCTAGCTGCCTGCAGCCATTCATTGCCAGGATCCCCCAAGGGCATCAGGGACCATTACCGCAGCAGCGTGCAGGACTGCAGTGCCCAGCTCTGCACAAAATAGATCCCTGTCAACATATTAGAGGAAGCACAGGCTCTGCCGAGCACTTATCATACTGTTCCCTTCTGCCAGCAGTTCAAATAACGGGCTCTCTGCTTCTGAACAGGCACCGGCCTACGCCCAAGCCCCACAGCACATGCCTTCAGTGGCCTCACCAGTGTCTCAGCTAGAAATGATCACGTGGAGAAGTCACCCTGGGCAGGGGAGGAAGAAAACTTCAGGTGGGAAACCTGAACATTTGTCACCTCCGTGGCACAGCCATACCTACAGGAGGCTCGCGGACTGACTGACTGCTCAGCTGGGAGTTTGACCTTGGAGATGCAGAGCCAAAGACCTATTCCACCTGGTGCCCGTGTGGCCAAATCATGGTTAAGCTTCCCTGTTAGAATGACCACGTAGGCCAGCAAACGATTTAGTGTTGTACATTCGTTGTGGAGTAGAGAAAGTGGTTTGTAGGAGGAGGCACGCATTTCTTTAGAGCCACATTAACTCAAGCGTTGACCCTGTGGAGCAGTCAGGGATGCGGAGCAGCAGCGTGGGAGAGATGGCCAGATGCGCTCCTGGATACTTGCACCAAAGCAGGTTAAAAAGTTACTGTGCTCTGCCAAGCATCAGGGCTGACTACAGGACTTTTCAAATCACTGGCCTGCTTCAACCACTCACCACTCATCACGTAACTAAGCGAGTCTTACATTGCCCATCCAAGCAAGCAAAGCCCATCTCAACAGTAGGATAATAACCAGTAGGGAGGGGCAGTAACTTCTTAGCCTGCTACAGCTCAGTGGCGAAGGGGATGCACACTTCCCAGAGCACCCAAAGCTGACCTGAAAATGAATCACCAATGCTGTTTGGTTTCTCTCTTTCACCAGACTTCTAAATAAAAATTATTTACATAACTTGTTTGAGTAACGGATGAATACAGCTTCCGTGTGCAACACAGCCTCAGTATTTGCACGGAGCAGCAGGAAGCACAGGTTGCATCAGTGGGAATTATGGTTTTCAAGGTAATTGCCAATGATAATTGTGGTTAATAACACCACTAAGAGAAGCTGGTATACAGGAGGAAATGTTGAAGTGAAGCCGAGAAAGTGTTTCAAGTTTTCAAGATCTGCCAGACCATCTGCAGATCCGCAGAGAGTCAGAAACAGAAAAATCACAGACCAAACCAAGCTAGGGCACAAAGCCAAAGCCTGTCTGACCCCTGTAAATGCTCCCACTGAGGACCAAAGGGGCTGAAGATCATTTAAGTTTCTCCTCTAAGCTCCTGTGACCACATCACACTCAAATAAATGCATTAACCCAATGTTACCAAGCACAGCTGAGGTGTGGGGCACCTGGAAGTTAAGTGTTCAGAGCAAAGCAAACCACCTCAAAGCCACCAGGTTTCATTGCCCGACTGGCAGAGAAGTGATGGCAGCCCACAGACCATTTGCTTAATGCAGGAAAAAGGCTCTGCATTTTACTTACTGGAAAGCACCCCTATGAAAACACAGATTCCCAGTTTGAAAAAGATGTTACAAGAGGCAAAGGACCTTTTCCCAGATGAAGCAATGTTACAGGAAAAATTTGCACAGTGTGGAACCACAGAAAGCCTCCAGTAGAGCAGAGATGGGGACTGCAGGAATGTCCGCCCTGAAACATCTCTGGTGCCATTTAAACTAAAACACACTCAGAGCCCAAAATCTCTAAGCTGGCGCATGAGAGGTACGGGATGGAGACAGCAAGTTCTGCAGCTCCTGCTCCACCAGCAGCCTGTCCCCAGAACACGGTACGAGGCAAAGGAAGGAGCCGCCTTCTACTGCAGACTCCTGCACGGTGGCACCTGCTCACGTGCAAGGTCGCTGGGGGCAGCCAGACAGGCTCACGGCTTCCAATCCGCCCTGCGTCCAGAATTAGAGCAGCCGAAATGCCAGGCAGAGCTTGGCCAGGCCGAGCTCCTGCCATTTGGGGAATGGTCTCACGTGCACGCCGCATGGGCAGCGAGAGCCCCGGGCCCTTCTGACGCCTGCACTAGCACTCTCGGGCTGCGTGCTCAGCTACCGCCGCTATCAGCTGCTCACAAACTCCTGCTGCCATTTGGCCTTGGCTGTGCTCAGGAGACCCAGGAAACCTAGAGCCTGAAGAAAGGTCTGCCCGGAGACAGCTTGGCAGTTTGGGAACAACAGCCACCAAAACAGAAAAAATACAATTTCTCCCTCCACTCCCAACCTTGCTTATCCCATCTGACACAGGAACGGCACTCGAGTAGAGAGAGCCCTTTAAAATCTGTCCTTGAGAAAACAGATTATGTTGAAATGTGAAATTTGGAGAGATCAGCTGTGGAAGATAATCAGAAAAAGACATCGTTTCATCAGAAAAAAATGCTCGTATTGGCATGGATTGTTCAATATGGAAATTCTCCTAGACAGACTGGCCAAAGCAGAAGGGTCTCCAGCAGGGTCTGCACCGCTGACTCCAGGAGGGGGCTGAAATGACTTTGAAAAAAACTTTCATGAGAATATTTCCTAACAACAGGACAGACTGCCCAGCCCTGCCCATGCTTAACATCACCTGTCTCCCACTCCAGTGATACATGGCAGCAAAGGAGTTCTGGGAAGGCCAAGAGGTTTTTTGAGTAAACTGTTTACCAGAAGGCTCAGCCTCTACAATCCCTGCAGTCATGCTCAAATCCTGTTGCATCATGACAAGGATCAAGAAAGAAGTAGTTGTGTAACAATGGAGTGTAACCTGGGAGGGGCTGGTGAAAAGGTTTTCCCAGTATGTTCAGAAATATTTGACAGCACTGAAAGAACACTGTTGAGTAAACCTGGCAACAGAAATCCCAGGGAAAATAAATATCTTATCAATTTAACAGCATCACCTTCTAAAACCATTCAGTTAACTCTGAAACCTGCATTAAAACCACCCTATGATTTTTCCCTCCAGTGCCCCCCATACACCTAGGTAGGACTTAGCGAAGCTCCACTGTTAAATCCATCTCTGAGCCAAACCACCTCAAATAAAAGTTGATCATGTACCTAGGATGAACGGGTTCCTATTGCTGCAAAGAAACCCAAACCAGGCTGGCAAACAGCGCTGTGCCGTGCCAAAGCAGAAGCCCTGTGCTCCGCAGAGCACGACGTGCTGTGTCCAGCCCCCAACGCCCATCCTCTCCAGCCCAACTGACTCAAATACAGGCTTTATCATGCTTGTATTTTACAAAACAGCTAAAACAGAGCTTTTTCTAAAGGGACACTGGGCCATGATCTGCTCTATGATCAGGGAATCAGTCTTCTAATCACCTTTAAAAATAGCCATATGGAAACGCAGCTACAAAGAAAACACCCAATGCCCTGCATGGTTGCTAGTGTCCCATAGGAAAAACCGCATTAATCTTTCTGTCCTTCCTTCTCATTAAACACATTCTCAGCTACTCTTTCTATCTGCAGCCTTTCAGAACCTGAACAAGTACCAGAGGCACCTAAAGAAATAATATTTATCTTGTGCAGTCCAGCCACTGTTCACTTCACCATACCCTGAGCGATGCCTACAGCACAGAGCCCAGCTGGAGGTGGACACTGCTCCAAAATCAGTCGTTCATTTACTGACCCTCCAGAATCCTCTCCAATTTTCCCACTCAGCTGCCAGGCTACGCCCTAAAATGTACTTCAAGCCTCTTCCTCTAGACTGTGGGATGCTCAGACATCTCTAAAGGAACCGACACCTCCCTGCTTACACTGCTCCTGGTTCATCAAGCAATGTAAGCAAGCGAGTAAAGTCAATGCGATAGGGTTTGTATATCCGATGTACATCCCTGAGAGCCGGAACACTCAAGGGTAACAGTTTTAGAGAAGATATAATCCACGGCAGCCCGTAAGCCCCTCTTCAAGGGAAATCTACTATTATTTGGCCACATTTGACAAATCAAGGGAGTTTATAATACAGACCACATGTAAACGCCCCGGTGATGGTGTCAGCAGCCATTCTGCGCTGACGGGTATCTGCTCAGCGGCAAGGGGAATTCTGCTCCTCTGTGGTTTCACGTTTTTCCAACTCGCTTGATATTGAGTAACCATCAAGTCAACAGGATATACATTAACTCTAGTTATGTTCTTTCTTTAAGCATTTTACAATACAGGAGAACAGTCAATGAAGAAAAATGATAGCTTTTCCCCTATTTAGAGGAAAGTTTAAGATTTTTAAAGGTTTTTTTTTTTTTTTAAACAAAATGATCACGCAGTGTTGCAACAGAATTCATATTCAAGGCATATGCAGTAGGTCACCGATTTTGGCTGACCTCAGCCAGCACATCTAGCCCAGCAAGCCAAATCCACAGAACGATGTAGAAGAATGTGAGAGTTTGACATAAGTAATATTTTCAGAGGACCACGGACTATTTTTACCAGTTCAACGGGAGGAGAGCTTATTTCCAGCACAACACAGCTGATTCCTTGTTTAAACAATTTGCAGTCAGGTCACAAAACATATCCTGGACGAAGCTTCTATAAGTAAAATAGTCAACAAGCCGCCTGCGGCTGGGAAATGCCCCATTTGGGGAAATACTGCATCTCTGGATGGAGCACACTGCCAAATTTTCAAGATCTTCTAGAAACACTGAAGGCCAGGCAAGCTGATTTCGATGGAGGCTCAAACAATATCTATCAAGGCCATGATAGGAAATTAAACTTTTAATCAGATTTTTGGTAGACATTTCAACTTCATGCCTCAGAAACCTCTACAGGCAATGGCCAGATGTCGCCTGCTGGACTGTCATCTCATTCTGTACAAGGAATATCTCTTAGAAGATGGTCAGCGGCAACAGAAATGCAAAATATGTTTCACCATCAGGTACCCCAGTGTGAAAAAGTAACCAGGAAGGCCATTGATTTCCTTGAGGGATTCCCCTAAAGAAGGGAGATGACATCTGCAAAAATGACGGGCTTTGAACTTACGGAGAACTGCCATGGATCGCAATTTCATATCACACCACATTTCGACATTTACAAGCGATGTGCAGAAATGCAAACAGAGAACTGAAACCCTGCTCCAGCCACGCGCAACAGCTCTGATGCAGGGCTGGGCACCGGAGGAAGAGGCAAGCTCATCGTGCTGGTGGGAGTCCAGAGGTCTTGTCAAAGCAATCAATACCACAGCCTAGCAGCTCTGGGCACAGAAAGCCCACCGGGCACAACAAATACAACTACCCACAGGAAAAGTGCTGTGCTTGGAACAAGCACCCACTCGCACCTCTTTTGGCAAAGCCTGACCGCTTTGTACCCTGTAAATGCCACTACTCAGAGCAAGTGTCTGAGCCTGAGACCTTGTCCACTTCTTCTGCTCCATTCACACCAGGGTGCCAGGGGAGAACACACAAGCCATTCATACAGCTAAAATAACATAATCAGGTTTTCTAGTCCAATGAGCAAACTGAAGGCTCTGATCTTCCATGTCCTGAATCTGTACAGGAGATCACCATCCTCTCTGTCCATGAACTTCATTTATCCACCCCAAGTTTCAACTCTCCTGCCAATATTCACAATATGCCATCATTGCATAACCGCTGTGCCCCTCCCAACAGTAAGCAAACTAGTTTTAAAACATATCATGGTGCTGTAATATTTGCCAGTGTTACAAGATACAAGTTTCATAGGCTTGAGAAAAATCTGGGAGCTATTGTCTGTGCACACACCCCCCCACTACTCCCCCAGGTAGTTACTGTGCAACCACATGCCCAGAACCATGCGGAAAGGTGTCTCTGAACAGAGTATAAGCCAATATTCTAAAACAGGGGTGTAAGAAGCAATTTCAACACCCCTTGTGTTGAATCAACAGAACCAGACCTTCTATCAGAGCAATGAGCAGCATGAGGAAAAAACACTAAATAAGAACATAAAACTCACCACAGGTCTCATTTACACAGCAATACTACACTTCAGTACTGGGACGTTCACAGCAGCTCAGCCAAGAGCCTCTTAGACTAAACCAAAATACTACGCTGGGTCAGAACCAGGGTCCGGTGTTTCGCCTCCAGGAGCAGCAGTTGGAGATGCTGTTTATGGAGGGCACGTGAGCCTGGCTACCATCAGCAGTTCAGACTCAACACTAATCCTTGGCAGACCTGCTCCTGGTCCTGAAAAGTGACCATTAAAAGTCAGGAAGCAAAGGGTAAGGCTAAACCAGCTCCATTGAAAGATCTTTTTTCCATTCACTATTAAATTACTTTCCTGAACAATCTTTTGTGGGAAACCTCACGAAAGTGGTCTGAAAACAGCCACATCCGTACGCTCAGCGCCACCCACCCTGCACTTTTGCAGGTCTGCCAGCAAGACTTCACCTTACAGAGGCTCCATCGCCTTTCCCTGCAGACTGCACTGGTCCATGCACAGTGACCAGATTCCGTCGTACCACCAGGGATGCAAATCGGATTTACCAGTTCCCAGGACCCCCTTTATTGCCCTCTCTAGACAGAGCGGGGCTGGCAACCTCCCAGTCCTTGGCACGGCAGCCCTTTACAATAACACACGGCATACCCTGGCCAGCAGCTCTGCAATTTCACATTCAAGTTCCTGCAGTCCTCTGGGGCGCATGCCATCTAATCCTGGGTGCTTATTGACATCCAACTTGTTTATCTGGTCAAATACTTCCTGGATATTCCCTTGTATTTATATAGGCGCATGCTGTATCCCTGCCAGTAGCAGCTACCAAGGGTTTCAGAGGAAAAGGCTGGGTACAAACAGCTCCAACACAACCCAAATGAAAGCTGCTCCCTTGATTCAAGGCTGCTGCCGGTGTGTGTTCCCAAGCAGGAGAGCTTGCACAACCCCTCTCCTTACTGCTCAGCCACAAAGCAACCACACAAGTGCTGCCCGAGCATCTTCTTTCTTTACAGACTTAACAGAGGAGAAAAGTCCCATTTGCCTACAGGAGCAGGATTACGGGTTATCAGAGCTCGGTAAAAGCTACTTCCAGTGAAAATCTTCTATAATACTGAATGCCCTCTCACAGAGGCACAAGTCCAGAGGTGCTTCTGACTGGGCAAAACCACAGGAGACCAAAGACACTGTGTAATCAAGTGGTCACCAACCTTTAATACCTGTCCCCTTCCTTCATTGCACTGCTGCGCAGAACAGCACAAGGCTGAGAGCGCTTGCCAGCTCCCCGTTCCTGCCCTGCATCCTGTGACAGAAAAGGCTCCGCAGAGCAGGAACAGGGCTTGAGATCTCCAAAACATCAAACTATCCTTCCCAGCATCTCCCCACAAACCAGCATGCATACCTGACAGCGATGAGTCAAGCTCTGCTTCCGAGTCAGCCCTCAGACGGAAAAAACAACTTCAAGCGATTCCGTGCCTGCCAACTGTCTGAGTAACATGGCACTAAAATACCCTGACTCACAGCATCGGGGAAAGCACACCCCCCACGCTGCAAGCCCATGGGACAGTATGTGCCTGAAGAAGGTATTTTTCTGCTCTCACATCTTTAGTTCATCCATTTGGCACCACCATTCACCTGGTAATTACTTCAGAGATTTCACTAGTAATAAAGTAATAAAGAGTGCAAGCCATTAACAGAGAGACTTGGGACAGAAGAACCTCAAGATACGACAGGAGAAAACTGGCAGATGCCAGGTCTCAGTACATGCATATATAGCCTTTGGAAACAAGCTTCAGACCATGATCCCTATGTTTTCCAGTCCCTCAGGCCAAACCAAGAATCTCCAAACCCTTAAGCAGGCATCATCATGCTGTCTTAGGGCAGCACCATCTTCATATCTCATCTGCAACCAAACCCACAGTAGGACAATCAGAGTGTTTACATGAAATTGGTTAATTTTTAGTCCAGCATGGCCTTGCTCTAAACAGCCCACAGCTGAAGATGAAGTCTCCATCCATCAGTGGAAAAAAGCCTTGGAGCTACACCTGAGGACAAGCTATGAGTCCTTCCTGTCCCAGTTTGCACTTACAGACGAGCATCCGAACACAGCAGCTGTTTCCACTACTGATTGGTGACTGTCCCAGAACCGGGAGAGGAAGAATTCCACCAAAGAAATCAGGAAAGCACATGACCTGGATGTGTCTGACTTACAACAGCTACTCCCTTTACTCCTTGTTTTAATACCAGGTTTCTGTTGATGCTCCCACCATTCCCACTCTTGCACTACCCACGCAGCTCAGAGTCAGAGAGGGGCCCAGAAAGCAGAGATGTTCTCGTTTAGGGGAATGAGAAACACTGCTCCAAGGCCTTCAGGGAGATGCAGCCAGTTTTGTAAACCCTCTCCCAGGCTGGAAGATTTCACAGAACCCACCAGAAGACAGCTACACTTTCTGCGATGGAAAGCTACGACTATCACTGTCCTTGAAGGAGGGTACCAGATCTATTGCTTAATAAAATACAAGTACATTAAATGTATTTTATTACGTACTTTAGGTGCATCTAATCTGCCTGATTTCCAGAAGCAGAGTATTGCATTGTCCAGCAATGCTTCCAAAGTAATTAATGTCTGCCAAGATCATCAATCCACTGCTCCACTCTCAGCATACACAATGAGATGACATGGATTGCTGAGGATGCACCCCAGAAAGCCTCTCTGATTTTCAGGGCTGAGTGAGGCCATTTCCCTGGGGAAAGGAGCTGTACTGAGCCTGAGTAGTGCTGCAAGTGTAAACCAAACACAGGGTAACTTTTCCATAATGCTTCTCACTGCTCTAGAGCTCACTCAGATTCCCCTGTGGAAGTAATCCCTCCACAGCAGTAGCAGGGGAACAGCAGGATTAGGTATGGCTGTTTGGTAGCACCTGTAACACAGCTTTGACTGCTCTCAGCAGCCTGCAGGCACATACCTGCAAACGTGTATCAGTAAAAGCATCCTTCCCAGCGGTGAATTTTTGTTCTTTAAACAAACAGTGTGATTTAGGGATGTGCTTTCACTACCAGAGCAGTGTTGAAAGAGGCTGCATCACTAGAAGTATGACAGGACATCCAGGAAATTACCAAAGAAATGAAGAGTCACTTTGGCACGGGACACTCCAAAGTCCTGGAGCCAGTGGGAGGAGCAGAGCAGAGTGCATCGTGTAGAAGCTGGCTACAATTAAGCGCTTCTGACAGTCTCAATGTTAACAGCCAGCATTCTCAGTCACAGCATCTGTGCTTATGACAGTAATGGAAGACTGATACCTGCAAAGGTATCTAGAGAAAAACAAAACACAGTGCTGATCTGGATTAGGGAGACCAAGCACTTTGTTCTCAGCAGTTTTGGGCAAGGTTATTTCTGCAACCAGAAGAGGTCCAGACATTTACAGCAGAAACGCAACTGAAACACAGCTTCATCTGGCTTCATTTTTGACCGTGGGATGGCACATCCCAGAATGAAACACCCCATGTCAAGGAACAGCCACCAGACCGGGGTGCAGCCCACCAGCCCCAGGAACCAGCAGGGGTGGTCTTATTCCATTTGGCCCCAGCAGCACATTTAGACCAAACCAGTGTTTGACAATCTGTATCCTCTCTGGAAGACTGCTGTCCAAAAAATATTTCCAGTTTCCTAATAAAAACCTCCAAAAGTGCTCTGGAACTTTTTTTGTTTTGGGGGTGGGTTGTTTTGTTGGGGGGTTTTTAAACATTTTCTGTAGTTTTTGCCTTATAAAAAGATGTATTGGAAGAAGTCTCACAGCTACAAGCCCTAAATCCTTTCTTACATTTATTTTTTTTAAAAAAAACCAACACCTTCTCCATTTTATCTTTGCATACCATGTTTGTTCTAGGCCCAGAATGGGAACCACAGGCAGTTATTCTTTTGTTTAAACAAATCGCCAGTAAGCTCTGGCAGCCTTTACTATCTTTGTTTCTCCTTTTTAGATGTGTTATTTCATATGCAAACATAAGAAAGCAGAAAGTTGATACACTCTCCCAAAGATGGCAGAAGCCAGTGGCACCCTGGGCTACAGGGAGGCTAGAAATAGTGTGCAAAGCTCTACCTCCTGCCACTGGTCCCACCAGACACCTGCAGTACCGCAGCTGGGGTGGCTAGATGGAGAAACAAAGGCAAGAACTTAGTGCTTCAGCTATGCACAGGTTATGTAGAGAATGGGCTTCATCCAGGCACCTTCACACCCCAGGGTCTAATTAAGAGAGAGTTTTGTAAGAGGTGATGTTCTTTTTGAATTCCCACCTGGTTATATTTTTACCTCCATAAGCTGCCCAGGCTGATGTTTATATGAGATCATTAACAGACACTTCAGCACAGAACTATGTGCAACAGAGGCATGCCTACAGCACAGTGAAGGCACACTGTAATCCCACTCTAGTTAATGCTACCCACCACAAAGTCCTCAGTACTGCTTCAAGTCCCCTCGGCATCCTGGCTAGTTTGTCCAGTGCATTTCGCCTGCAAAGCCTGTGAAAGGCACTGTAGGGATCTACCTGCACAGTAACCACAGTGTTATTGACTTCAGCCTTTCCACAGAATTATGAAAGAGATTTCACTTGTGAGAGCAGCACTTTATCAGAAACGTTTCCTGGAGCTTTTGTTCCTTTTCAGGCCACATCAGCAATACCAGAGAAAGAGGAATCAAAAGCAGCAGGGACAGAAATACTTGTAACGTTCACAAGCAGCAAGAGATATCATAGTGAAACAGGCAACAGGGAAAATGCAAGTGTTTGCTACTGACTCAGAATGTTCATTTTGAACTACATAGTCCTAACAGCACCAAGAGGACGATACCACGACAATAAACATCACCTATGTACAAGTTCTGGAGCGTGAAGCAACCCCATGTACTGCCCTTTGTGCTGAAAAAGCAGCTCCACATGGCTTGGGATTAGACCCTCTGAGTGGGGCCAATTTGGGCAGCCCTAGACTGCTACTGGTGCAGGAACCTTCATGCGGATCTGTTACAGCCAAGCTGCTCTGAACTGCTTGCTTCTTCCAGTCCATGCAAAACTTGGGACAGCCACAATCAGCAGCTCACGGCAGCTCCAAGTTTTGTCAGGACACATCTCTTCTCAGAGACACTCAGCAATGCCTTGAAACTTTATTGACTTCCCCCCCCCCATTTCTCCTCTTTGAAAGCAAAGACCATGGTCTTGTATCTTTTCACTCAGAGCTGGGCAGTCACCAATACCTTGGGATAAGCTCAGCACCTCTTCCCATCTAGCAGGCTACAGACTTTCTTAGAAAGAAGCAAGTAGCCAAAGTATTTTAAAGAGATCCAAGTTTTTCCCAGGAATTCTCTTTTGCTTTTAGAGGCTCTTATTTTTTTGACCTTTCATACAGTGTGACAAGTCTCAAGTGTTTTATGAAAGCAGGCTTGTTCAATAGCGTTAAATGCAAAATGTGAAAGGACAAGATGACAGCAATTACATTTTGTTATTGAAGAAAAGCATGTGTCCCGAGAGGCACACACACGCTCCTAGAAGAGTAATTATTTGGGTCACCACCCTTAGCCCTGCTTCCTCAAGACCTCAGTGCCACCAGTTCGGAGGTCAGTACCACACACATCATGTTCAGCGTCCCTCTTCCATCCCTCCCACTGGCATTCCCAGCTGACAGCTCCAGGCCACCCCAGTGTGACAGAACCACACTAGGAGAGTTTATCCCAAAATAGTCAGGGAAAACTGTCTCCTAAGGAGGAAGAGACACCTTATTTTGCAGCGCTGTGAACACCACAACTGACAGACACCCACAATTTTAATATCCACTCCAAGTTTTGCTCAGCATCACAAATACCCCCACAAAGGCTGCCAGAATTATCAAGAAAAATCTTCACCAAGACCAAATTAAAGCTGTAGGCTGCTGCTTAGCTGTCACCCAAAGATTTATGGACAAAAAGAACGATGCACCCACTCCCTCCAACCCCAGCTCAGCTGCCAGCCCTGGCCTGCCAAATGGTTTTGTTTATTGGCACACCTTTACCTGAACAAGTTTACCAAGGAGTCTTCATTCACAAGCTGCAGTCATTTTACATCTGAGTGAGTTAGAGAATGTATTTAACTAGCAGGGAAGTAAATACTTCCCACCCTTTCATCTGTGTCTTATCAATACGATTATTTGCTAGGTGGTATGTGTAATTCTTTTACTGAAGCAGTAGCTCTACGGATAGAAACTCTAATATGAACCCAATTTTACAGTCACAGCCAGAACTACACTGGTATAAACACGTTCCTTTCTGCAGCGGGGTAGCCCCTAGTCACCTTTACACCAGGAGACTGGGGGGGACCCTCCAGCTGCACAAAATCCCTTAGAGCAGCCCAGTTCATCATCAGAGCATCCGGTGTTTTTATTGCAATAAGACTGCAGCTGCTCTGCTGAAGGGACTCATCATAACCCAACAAGTTACTGCATCTCTAACAAGGGGTACGTTTATTTGTGCTTCTGTACTGCTGCATACAGTCATACCGATGCAACATAAATGCATGCTGGTTCAAGGGAAACAGCAGAATGCATGGGTGGGCAAGGCGCTGTTCTGTTTGGGGACACAGCTGTGGCATCACCTGAGCTAGTTCAGCAGGTGAGCACTAGTCCTGTTTCTCAGACATCATCAGTGAAACCTATTTTGCATCAATATGAAAAATTTCAAGTTTCACATGACTTTTAACACTAATAACTACTCTGTTAAAAAAATAAACAACAACAAACATACCTCAGATGGGGCAGGAAGTTAACTCTTCTTCCCAAAGGTAACATAGAGAAGCCAGCCTTCTGAAAGCATCACAGTGCTATACAAGTTCAAGTGTAAGGAATCAATATAAAAGCTCAGGTTTTAGGAGAGCCTTTCTACTACAGGAGTGGAAGCTTGCCAGAGCCACAAAACATAAAGATGAGGTCTGGGGTTTATTAGCTTTTTGCTGTTGTATGTTAGCTGTTCCTCATCCCATGTCTCTACCCACATCTACCTCCTTCACTAGGGAGTTGTGGCACCTGCCTAAATACAGTCTGACTGCTCGTAGCAGGTACAACCGCTAAGGCGGAGCTGGAAGTCAGGAGCTCACGCTGCTACGCTGGGCCATTCCAGAGCATCCCAGGATGGGCAGAGAAGCTCCATGGCACAGCTCTTCTCAAACATGCTGAAAGCAAATACCTGCAATACCTATGTAAGGATTAAAGCCTCACAGGTTTTACCATGCTTTAATTCACCTCAGCAGACATCAACACCATTTGTACATTTTGGCATGATATTTACATGTTCTATATCATAATAAAAACAGAAATTTACCAGTAAAAAGCAATTTTGTCCCCAAGTTTCTTCTCATTGACATTTCTGTCCAGGAGGTTGTAGCAGATGTTGGTGGTCGCCCCTTTCATCCACTCAATGAAGATCCTCCCCTTTGTCACATCGAAGTTGTAATTCAGAAAGGGTCCCGTATGGTGACTCTTCCAGTAAAACTCTTTAGCAACGTCACCCCAAAATTCTGCAAAGACAACAGCCAGAGCTCATAACCCAGAAACGGGCACAGGGAAAGCAGACAACACTCCAAGGAAGACGAGGGGCAGCCCCCACGCTCCGGCACCCCACGCGTGGGGGACTCGCCACGGCACAGCGGCCCCAAGGCCGCCGCAGCCCGGCGCCCCTCCTGCCCGCCCGACACCCCCAGCCCCACTCCCCTTCCACCGCCGAGGAACCGGCGGCGCCTTGCGGGAACCGCTTCCCCGCCGGCCCCTCCCGCCCCGGCCCTCCCTCGAGGGCCAACGGGCAGGGAGGGGGCTCCCGCCAGCGGCGCTCACCGTGCGGCTCCTCCACGGAGCGCTGGTAGAGCCGCTCGTAGTGGGACAGCGAGGGGACGTGGGCCGCCGGCAGCAGCTCGGGCCGCGGCTGGTACAGCCGGGCCTGCTCCTCGGGCAGCACCATGGCGGGGCGCCGGCGGCTCTGGACGGGTGGGCGGCCGCTGAGCCCGCTTCAAAGCGGCGCGGAGCCGGGGGCGGGGACGGCGGAGGCGGCGACCCGCCCTCACGGCGGAGGGGGGTGAGCACCGCCCCGGAGAGCCAGAGCCGGCCCGCCCGCCGCGGCGGGGCCCGCGGAGCCCGGCAGGAAGCCCCGGGGCCGGAGCAGGCCCGGGCTCGCCAGCACGCGGTTGCGGGGCGGCCGGTGGTGTGTCCCTGTCAGCGGTGTGGTCTTGTCAGCCATGTCACCCTGCCAGCCATGACCTCCCTGTCAGCCCTGTCCCCTCTGTCACTGGCGTCTCTTCCTGCCAGCCGTGTCCTCCCCCTTTCAGCCATGCTGTCCCTATTAGTGGTGTCTCATGTCATGTCCCCCTGTCAGCCATGTCCCCCCTTCAGCCACACTTGGCCCCCTTAGGCCTGTCTCCCCGTGACAGCCCATGTCCCCCCACCAGCCACGTCTCCCCACACCAGCAGTGTCCTCCCATTAGCAGTGCTGCCCCATCAGCAGTGTCCCCCATGAGCCATGTCCCCACCGCCTCACCAAGCCCAGGGGAGCAGCCCAGGGCACCGTCAACAAGATCCTCCTTCCCCAGCCCCAAGACAGGCCCAGAGGCCACGGCCACACTCAGTGCCTGCCCCCCCCCCTGCAGAAAACAACCTTCATTTTGATTTGAGACACTCCACTTCCCTGCCACTGACTGGCTGTGTGAGTACGTACAGTGAGCCACGTCAGTTCACCGAGCACCTTTCCCTCCCCAAAAAATGTTACAGATCTTGTGTAGTTAGCGAGAAATTAAACAATTTTCTTCACCAAGAGGGCAGTCAAATGCTGGAAACAGGGCTCAGGGTAGCAGGCGGGGTCTCTGCCCTTGGAGACAGTCAAGACTCAGCCGGACAAGCCGCCAAGCAACTGGCCCTGTGGGAGCAGGAGGTTGGACCTGGGCACTCCTGAGGAACCAACGTGATTCTGGGAGTCACTGGTCTTAGAGGCAGGAGCTGCCTACGGCGGTACCTCCCACAGCAGACCCCTTCTCAGCTCAGTTCTTAACGTAGCCTGCACTGAGCCGGGCTGCCCCCCATGGCATTGCCTAGGCAGCCTGCTAAACCTCGAACGTCTGTTCTGCACTGGGAATACCAGCCCTTTGAGCGAAGCTCTGCCGTGCCCAGGGAGCCACTCACTCCAGAGCCATAGGCAATTTTTTGTGGTGGTTTGGAGTGGGGCCAAGGGGTACTCAAAAGATGAAAGTCCGTAACCTTGAACTTGGCACAATATTCCACAGGCTGGAGAGCAATGTCCTGGTGTCAGTGAGCAGGTACAGCCTATTCCGGGATCCTCGGTGTTTTCCATGGTTTAATGCACTCCCTGGGAGCATTGCCTTGCTGTACGCTGCAGGAGATGCAAACTTGTGGACTGGTGAGCATCATTGGCCACTCCATGCAATGTTCTCATCAGCAAAGAGGCCAGAAACAGTTCTTCTACAGACAGAAGTGGCTAGTGCTGGTATGTATTTTCTATTAAGGATGGTTCCCAGTTTTGAAGGGCACATCTATGCTACAGCTCCCTGCTCTGGTGTTAGTCTGCTGGCTGCCCAGGGCAAAGTTTCTTCTGTGACTCCATTTGGGAGGACATAGCTGGTTTCCTCCAAGATGAAATCCAGGAGTGGTTCAGATGATACCTCCCTCCATGGGCTGTATCCTGCGGGCAGCATCACTCCAGAGACACTCTCTACAGCTCTCCAACATGACCTCAGCAGGCTTTACACCCCAAATTGGTCAGCCGCCCTCACACCACACTGTAGCACACGTAACAAAGCTTCCTTAGCCATATGGTACAAAATCACTGTCCTGGAAAGCTACAGCATGGCCTCATATTATTCATTTCATTGTTATTAACCAAAAAATCATAGGAAGGAATAGTTAGATCTTAGGGTGCAGGGACTCACTCTCTACTAGTAAAGCACACGGATGTAGGCAAAGTCTCCAGCACAAGTCCACATCCATCCAGATGCCCAATTTTAGCATATTCCCTGTTGGAGCTTCAGCCTGGGACCAGCAGTCTCTGAGCTCAGGCTTGCTCCGTGGGCAGACCTAGTACAAATACAGCCAAACCCTGCAAGGTGTTTCCCAGCCAGCACTATCGCTACCTCCAAATTCCCTATTACAAAAAGGGGTTTTTGAAGAAAAAGTCAATCTGGCCATGCAGCCTGGGTGCTCCGGCATGGATATTTCCAGAGGTCCCCAGGAGCTACAGGAGTTGCACTCCTCCAGCACTCCCCTTGGAGTCATGGTCCAGGCACAGCCCCAAGAGTTTTGGGGTACATGTGGAACATCATTTAACAACCCCAGCTGGAAAGCACACTGATCCCCTCCTGTGAAGGGGGACAAACCCAACACTTCTGAAGTCCTTCAGAGGCCACCCCACACTGAAAATTTTCTATTACAAGTTGCCAACCCTTAGTTTTAGCAGCCTCCATCTTGAGGATTTTGCATTTACCAGCAGGGCTTAGCAGCTCGCTAACAAACCTTCTGCCCCCTTTACATGCCCATGGGTCACCCCACTGCTGGGAAAGGGCTTCATCGCTCTCCCTGTCACAGGACAGGTGCCCCAGCACCAATGAAGAGGTGGTTTGCAGATCTGGGAGGCACCCTCTGGTTTCCTTCTCATTGGTCTTTTGCTTTCAGCGATTTGTCCAGCTGAAATTTTCCACCAGGCTCAGTGACAGCATGATTTCTCTCCAGCAACTGTTGCCTGCTGTGGGCAGGACGCAGGGAGCCACGAGGCCGGGGCAGCACCATGGCCCAGCAGCCCGTCAGCTGTCCTCCGTCCGGCATTGCCAAGGGATTTTGTTGTGCTTAGCTGCCCACAGCTGTGGCTCAGGAAGATGGGAAGACGGGGAGCAGGTGGATCATCTCTGACAACGCACCTGCAAAGAGGAAAACTTGGAATAGCCTCCTAGACGTGCTTTCCCATTCTGTCCCCTATTGCAGGACTCTGATAACCCTCAAAGGGCCCATGTACAGGGCTTGCAAACGACATAGTTGGTACTATCGGTTGAAACCCCCAAGACACAAACACAGCCCTTCTCAAACTTTCATTTCAGTGGTCTACAGCTAAAATATGGACGTGGCCTCCCTGCTGTGATTTTATAGGCTCCAGGGAGAGGGCTCCTGCTGTGTGACCATGCTTTGCTGCTCCAACATCCTCCACCCCAGGGCAGCTTGTGTCCAGCTGGGCTCCTGCCTCAGGAGCTGGTACATGGTGGAGCTGGATGCTGCAGGGTTTGCTCCGAGCTTGGCTCCCAGCTCTGCTCCTGACTCACCAGGCTGCCCTGGAAAATCAGCTGCATTCTGGGCCCTTCATTTCTTCTTCCCATAAAGGAATAAAAGTTCATAAAATGAACACATTCATGTATATTAAGGTCTCTTGCAGAAACTCAGAGGGTCAAAAAAAGGATCCTGGCCAGGATATGTGGTGCCTTGCTCCCACTGCCTGCTTGGGGCACTCTGGAAACAGCCTTTCTAGTGCAGCACCTGCAGCAGCTCAGCGGCCGTGGTGGGACTCTTCACTGCACCTTCCCTGACATGCAAGATCTCAGTCCTAGAGGTGCTGGGGGTGGGGGAAAGAAACTGGAAAATCAGAAATGATCCATGCATCTCAGGCCTTCTCTCTGGTGGGGTGAGCGGGAGGCACCCTTGCATGGAAACTTGTGTTAATTTAGGAAAGCACTGCTCCGGTAGAGCAGCTGACTTACCTGGGGGGGCTACAACAGGGGTCACAGGGCGTTCCCTTCTGACTGGCCATATTGCCAAAAAATGTGTGTGAATCACATCCCTGTTCTTGCAAATAACCGAGCATATCAGATATGTGGTAGCTTGAAACAAGCAGACCTCTCCTCCCTCCACCTGCCCCCCAGCTCATTGGATCCAAACTCCCTTCCACTCTAAAATCCACTTGCTGCTAAATCTGTGTGAGTTAGGAGTGCACGGAGGTGTGCCCCACTGAGTGCATGCTGCCAATGCACCTCAGAGGGTCTCTCCACGCTTCTCACCATCTCTGCTGCCACAGGGATCCCACTGAGACACGGCTCTCCCACGGAGCATGCGTCTGTGTCACTTGGCTGTGCACTGGGTGAAGGTGTCCACTTTGCCTGGGATGAGGCTCTGCTGAGCGTGGGCTCTGTGTAGAGGATGATTTCGGTCAGCTCCGGGATGCTGTCAGTGTCAGCTGCTTTTGGGACCGGCTCCGAGTGAAACCTGTGGAAAGGGCTCTTCTGCAGCTGAATGTCTTTCGTCTGCCAAAATTTGGGTGTGCAGCATGCAGCAGGGCAGGAAGGATGCAATCCACCTGTGGATTCCTCCATGCAGTGGAGGAAGCAACCCAGGAAGGCACAGAGGTGTCTGAGCAACAGTGTGATGGCTGAGGTCCATGTGCTTGCATGGAGGAGGAGGACAGCAAGCCACCTCCTCTCCCACTGCTGTCCACTCATCCCAGAGCATCTCCTGGACAGGGCAGCCTGGACCAGGGCCTGGCGAGGCCATAACAGGTCTGGCCAGGCAGGTTCAGTAGCTTGGTGATACTGTTGTCAATGATGGTAATCAGACAAGACATCTTTTTAGCATGGACCCAACCCCTGCTGAACATGTTACAGCACAAACAAGCTTATGCCTTGCACAGACATGCCAGAGGCAGTAGAAGGCTTTATCAGAATATCCTGCTGTGGGAAGGGAAAGTTTTCTTGAACTATAGGAGACTGTGAGGGCAGGGAATTGAGGGGCAGAATAAAGGAGCAAAGGATCTGGAAGGAATCCCAAGTGACACCAGGAAATGCTCCTGAGACCTGCAGAGCAGGCGTGAGAGAGGTAGCAGGGTGGATATCTGACAGTAAGGGTCAGCCACGTTACAATGGGCCTGTGGTGCTCATGCCCCGGCAGGTGCCCATGCTGGCCCTCGCGTGGGAGGGGACACCACGAGCGAGCAGCAGGGCTGCTAGCAGAGACCTTGAGGCTGGTGTGGCTGGTGCTGCAGGCTCAGGCTTGCAGGGACAGAAGAGAAGGCACCGTGCAGCACCACGACCGCTCGTGGGCTATGCCGCTGGCATCCCCCTTCTCCCACACCTGATGGTACCCTGTGGACTGAAGCAGTGTGGATCCCCAGAGCAGCATCCTGGGAACAGCGGAGCCACAGTGAGCCAGAGGAGATGGGGTGGGGGGATGTGACCGGGCTATGGATCTTCCTGCTGGGGTTTTCTGTGCTAATTTTCAGCACATGGCCAGGCTGGGCAGCCCTTCACTTGTGTTGAATAAATCAGCACACAGCGGCAATGGGGTTAAACACCGGATCGCACACATCTCCCCACTGATGACGCTCCTCCTCTGCATTGGCTGCAGAGGAAATTTTAATCAGCACCGTGATAACAGTCTTTCAGTCCTGCTGGGAGTTATCAGCTCCTTTGTTTGTAGATGTAACTGCTCGATACCGATACAGCTCTGGGTCTGGCACACAGCTCTGCAGCCCTGTGGCTCAAGCAGCCTCCCTCCCCTCTGGCCGGCTGATCCCAGCTATTGGGGTATCGGGATGCTTAAACAGGCCAGGTTGTGCTGAGCACAAGGATCAAGCCCAAGCTGTTTCATTTCTGCCTCTGCTGTCACTGTGTCCTGGTTTCAGCTGGGATAAAGTCAATTGTCTTTCTAGTAGCCGGTATAGTGCTGTGATCTGGATTTAGTATAAGAATGGTGTTACACCCTGATGTTTTTAGTTGTTGCAAGGCAGTTGTAGTGCTTACACTAAGTCAAGGACCTTTCAGGTTCCCACGCCCTGCCAGGTGCAGAAGAAGCTGGAGAGCACAGCCAGGACAGCTGACCCAGGCTGGCCAGAGGGATATTCCCTCCATAGAACGCCATGCGCCGTGTGTAACTGGGGGAGCTGGCCGGGAGGGGGATCGCTGCTCGGAAACAGGCCGGGCAGCGGGTTTTTTTTCCATGGGTGGTGAGCAATTGCATTTGTGCATCACTTGTTTTATATATAATTATTTTTGCTGTTGTTATTATTATTGTTGATGTTACTATTATTATTACTATTATCTTCCCTTGTTATCCTATTAAATTGTCTTTGTGTCAATCCATGATTATTTTTTTCCCATTCTCCTCCCCATCCCACTGGGATGGGAGGGGTGAGCAAGCGGCTGCGTGGTGTGTACTTACCAGCTGGGGTTAAACCACAACACACTGGGAGAGAGACCTCTGAATTTCAGGCTGTTTTAAGCTTCAAAGAGAAGCTGATGAATATCAGAGCCTGGTAATTTAGCCCTCTGCAGAGTACAGACAATATATTAATAATCATTTTACATGTAGATGAGCTAGAAACGCAATCAAGGTTATAAATCAAACCCAGGAGACGTGTTACGGCTGTTTGCCTGAGCTTTTTGAGCGATCTAGCCACAAGAAAATGTCCGTCTGTCTCCTAGATGAGGCCAATTAACCTTATAAAGATGCACTCTCCTCTCGCAGCGGCTCGTTTGTTTACTTGGGCTCTGCCGGCTGCTGCTATTTTCATTCTGGAAGAGGGGACCAGGTCAGTAAGAGCTTCAGCAGAGGCTCGGGCTGCAGAGGAAGGGAAACTGGGCTCGGGAGAGATGATGCCTTGATTACGTTAGAGAGGTTGGGGTTTAATAACTGGCTTCCCCATGTGGCTTCATAGCTGTCCCTAGGCTTCGGAGTGTCCTTGCACAGTCGGAAATGTAGCCACCTTCTTTTGCCCCTGTTGTATTGAGCATCAAGAGATAACTGGAGCTCTGGGGCGCTCAGTGACTGCAGCTCATGGAGCAGCCGTCTCCTGCAGGCTCCTGCCTGCACCTCGGGTAGCAGCGGCCCAGGCAGCCTGGGCGGGCAGGCGGCAGCGGCGTGCCCTCTGCTGATGAGCTGCCAGCCATGCAGGTCTGCTGGGCCAGGGCCCGCAGCGCCAGTGGTGCAGGGTCTGCAGTGGCAGCCATGTGGGGGTCTGCGATGCTGGCAATGCAAGGCCCACGATGCCGGCAGTGCAGGGCACACGATGCCAGTGATGCGGGGTCTGAGGTGGCAGCAATGAGGGGTCTGAGGTGGCAGTGGTGCAGGGTCTGAGGTGCCAGCAACGTGGCCTGCAAAGTGCCAGCGATGCAGGATCCAGGCACGAATTCGCTGCAGCCAGGTCTCGTGGTGCAGCACAGGAGCCGGCCATGCTGGGTCTCATCCCAGCCATGGGGTCTGGGCATATGCGTCCCCACACTGTCCCCTGGCGCTGTCTGCTTCTGCACTGCCCTGAGCCTGGAGCAGCCGGGAGCTGAGCTGCACCGGGATGCTTCTCCGGTACCCAGCAGCAAGAAAGCCATTACGGGCACGGGGGGGGGGGGGGGGGGGCCTGAAGCTGTTCCACAGCCCCGCACCCCTCTACCTCACTCGGACGTGAAGCTCAGGCAGGGGCGAGTGCTCATATGTGGGCACAGGAGCACGTCCCATGCTCAGGCAGCTTGGGGTAGCAGGACTGCAACAGTGCTTGGTGGGACTGCAAGGGCTGATGGCAGACCCAACAAAGCAGGTCTGCTTTGCTTCCTTCTGGCTTGGCCATGTCCTGCCCCACACCATGTGGGGATGTCCATACGCTGGGAGCAGGATGAGGCCTGCTTTGAGTGAGCAGGATTTGGGGAGGTGCAAGGATGCGCTGGTAGGCAGGCAGACCTGGGAGCAAGGGGACATGGTCGGAGCAGGGCCGGCACCGAGCTGAGGTCAGTGCTGACGCCAGAGGGTGGTGTGGTCTCATGCATCCCCAGCACCAAACCCTCTGAGCTGCTCAGGCCTCGGGGCGATTTGTCTCAGGGACTGGCCATTCGCTGCGAAAACCTGTTGGACTTTGCAGCACCACGGGCCAGGGTGAGAGGCAGTGGGTGACTCGTCTGGGAGCTGCCTCCAGGACAGGCAGCAGCTTGTCCCACTCCAGCCATGTCTTCAGCATCCAGGACCCCAAAACCAGGCTCCAGGCGTTGCTCACTTGTGGCCTCGACTGTGCCCTGCCTTGTGGCGGGGACACAAATTTGGGAGCCTGAGGGGGCCGCTGACAAACACCCCATACTGCCTCGCACTGGGGGCTCAGGCTCTCCGCAGTCGGGCAGATACTGCGAGATGGTGCTGTTTCCTTCATCACCCAGGACATCACAAAACCACAGGAGCTGCATCTTCACCATAGCTGATATCCCCAGGTGCTGTGGCAGGCAGGACTGGGAACAGGAAAGCCACCGCTGGAGACACATCATTGCTCTGACACATTTGTAAGAAGAGGACTTGGAGACAGCTTTTATTTATGTTTTCATAGAGATTTTTAATGTTTATTTTTAACAGACTTGGTTTAAATTTTTGTTTTCTACAGTAATTCAATGTAAAAATCCCAGTACAATATACAACAATTTGAACACTTGGAATAAGAAATCCAGCTTGGGGAGACATGTAAGTTCAGCTAGTTTCTAACACAGGTAGCAAATTCCCTCCACCCTCCCCCAGATTTACCAGCCAGGAAGGCATGTGGACAGGAATGCTTTACAAACGTCACCCCCACCTCAAGACACTGGCTGCCCTGTCCCTGCCCGTATTGCTGTGGGATGGTCCCTCAGAAACATCACCTTGGAGAGGGCAGGGTCCCCTCCATGGGATGGCTGGGAGCCTCCAACATTGCAAGGCAAAGCCTGCAGCCAAGCGAGGCTGGCTGGCCCTTGTGCGTGAGTGATGTGGGATGCTCTGAACAGGCCCTGCACTCAGGTCCCTCAGGGTATGGGGCTCCCTCGGGATGGAGAGGAGGCCTGTCCTCCCCTTGGCAGCAGTGCCAGCAGCCTTGTGCCCTAGTGCGGCCATAAGGTCGTTGGAAGGGGATGGCCATGGCCCAGCCCAAGGGAAGGAAAACGAAGATGATGCAAGGGTCCGTAGCTCTAGGGTCTGAGGGGTCACCTCAGGGACAGCTCACTGGCCAGGGATCTGGCAGTCTTTCAGGAAGCCACTTTGGCCTAGCCCATGGTACTCAAGCAGCTTGGGATGGTCCTGCTTGAACAGCTGGTCCTGCTCAAGCTACATGGGGTGGTCCTGCTGGAGCAACATGGAAAGCTCAAGCTACATTGGATCATCCTGCTCAAGCAGCCTGGAGAAATCCTGCTAGAGCAGCATGGGGTGTTGCTGCTCAAGCAGTGTGGGATGGTCCTGCTCAAACAGCATGGGATGGTTCTGCTTGAGCAGCATTAGGTGGTCCTGCTCAAAAACCTGGAGTGGTTCTGCTTGAGCAGCATGGAATGGTCCTGCTGGAGTAGCATGGAGTGGTCCTGCTCAAGGAGTGTGGGATGGTCCCGCTCAAGCAGGCTGATGTGATCCTGCTCAAGATGCATAGGCTTGAGCAGTGTGGGGTGGTCCTGCTCAGGCAGCATGGGATGGTTCTGCTTGAGCCGCATGGGGTGGTCTTGATTGAGCACCATGGAGCAGCTGCATGCGGCAGGGATAGTTCCTCATGTGCTGCAGCATCCCACGGACTGCATTCAAAGCCATGTCTGGCCTTTCTTGCCCCTCTTGGAAATCCTCCACTGCTCAGAGAAGTCTCCCAAAGCTGTGTGTGCTTGAAGGGATCCCAAGGGGCTCTCATTGAGCTTTGTGTTCCAAAATAGTTATTGCTAATGCTAAATCAGGTCATTGGTGACTTTATCTAGCTGAGTTGTGAAACCTTCCAAGGGCAGAGATCCTCGCACTTCCCCAGTCACCAGTTCCAGCTGCACCAGCCCTAGAGAGAAGTGTTTCCTGATGTCCACCATGAATGTCCCTGCCTGCAAGCCATGGCCATTACCTCTACTGTACAAGTGCATTGAGCAGAGGGGATGGTGTGGGAGGCTGGTTCTCCATCTAACCTCGCCCCACATCCCATCCCCAACAGTAAGGGCCCTTCCTGCTTGCATCAGGGATGGCTGTGCTGGTGGTGGCTTTCCTGTGTTGGTAAGGGATGGGATACAAGGCAGGGGAAGGAGGAAGAGAAGGAGAAAATAACAGGAGTCAGATGGGAGTAAAAGAGTGCAGGGAGGATAGAGGAATGGACAAATGGGAGAGGTCAGGCTGAGGGAAGATGAGTGGTCAGGATGGAGTTGGGAGGTAAAGGAGAATGAAAGGACAGTGAGAGAGGGAGACGTGAGGTAAGGGAGGATGGTTGGAGGTCAGGAAGGGGTGGAGGGGAAATCTGTGAGACAGATGGGACACTTGGAGGATAAGGAGGGATGGGGAGATGGGGAGAGGTGGAGGAGTATGAAGAGAAACAGGGAGGCTGTGGGAGGTGAATGACAAGGTATGGTGAGATAGCCAGAGGTTGAGTATGAGGAGGGACAGGGCAAGAGGTGAAAGAGCATGAAAAAGGACAGAACAATGGGAGGTGGAGGTTCACAAGAATTATAGAGAGACTGAGGTGGAGGAAGAAGAGGTATGAGATGGAGGATGAGGGAGAAGGTATGGGAGATGGTGGAAAGTGGAGGACAATGAGGTATGGGCAATGGTGGAAAGTGAAGGACAATGAAGAGGAAAAGAGAGGTTGGAGGAGGATGAGGAGGACTGGGCAGATGGTAGGCAGTGAGGATGAGTAAGAACAGGCAAATAGTGGGTGGTGTTGCGGCATGGGGAAGGATGGGGGCAGTGGAGGAAGATGAAGAAGGCGGGCAAAATGGAAGAGGAAAACAAGGAGAGATGAGATGGCAGGTGGTGGAGGACAAGGAAGGAGGTGGAGATGGAGATGAAAGAAGAAGGGGAGGGATGAGGGTGACAGGAGTGATGGAGAGACATTTAGGGATTAGAGGAAGACAAAGATTGGAGGGCAATGGAGAAGGATGGATGAGGAGATGGTGGGAAATGGAGAAACACAAGGAGGGGATTGGAAATGTGGGGGTGGAGGAGGAGGCGAGATTGGGTGATATTGGCAGCTGGAGGGATGGGGCAATGGTGGGAGGCAAGGGTGGATTTTGGGATGGGAAAGTGGAAAAGGATGAGGGGGATGAGGAGATAGGAGGAGGCAGAAGTGGATGAAGAAAGATGGGGAGAAGATGAGAAGTGGAAGATGTTGAAATGGGTTGGGGTGATGGTGGGACCTACTGAAGGATAAGCAGGGATAAGAAGATGGTAAGATGTAAAGGAGGACAGAGTGATGGTGGGAGCTGATGGAGGATGAGAAGGGATGGTGACATGTTGACATAAGGAGGAATATGAAAGGAAAAGAGAAAGTGTAGGCAAAGTGGGATGAGGATGGATGGGACAAGGTGGAGGTGGAGAAGGAAGAGAAGACATGAGGACATGGTGGGGGGTCAATGAGGATAACAAGGAATGGGATGTAGTGGATGAAGGAGGAGCAGGTGAGAAGGATGGGATGCAAGTGTGACAGGAAGACAGGAAGGTGGGATATGAAGAGCAACAGAGGAGCGCAGGAAGGAGGGATGGGAGGTGATGGGTGACAAGAGCGCAGGAAGAATGGATGGGGTGTGGTGGAGGAGAACAATAAGGAGGGATAGGACATAATGTAGGATGCGGGAACACAACAGGGTGGGAGGGGACATGGTGGGTAATGGAGGAGCATGGCATGGCAGGGTGGGATGGGACACAGTGGATGACAGCACACGCTGGAAGGAGTGTGGAAGGAGGGACAGGATGTGAAAGGGGTGGAGAACAGGGAGGGATGGGAAGTGGTGGGTGGCCATGGAGCACAAGAAGGGATAGGACATGATGGAGAATACAGGAGCACAGGAAGGAGGGACAGGATATGGTGGCTGACAGACAAGCAGAGAAAGGAGGGATGGGACCTGGTGGGTGATGGAGGAGGATGGCAGGGAGGGATGGGACACAGTAGGTGACAGGAGCACAGGAAGGAGTGATAGGACGGGTAGACAACAGAGGAGCAGTGGAAGGAGGGGTGGGACATGAAAGATGGAGGTACACAGGAAAAAGGATAGGAATATGGTGGGTGATGGAGCATGGGAAGGTGATGGAGGAGCACAGGAAGGAGGGCTGGGTTGGGTTAGGTGGATGATGAAAGAGCGGAATAAAGAAGGATGGGACATGATGGGCAATGGAAGAGCACGTAATGGAAGAAAGGAAGGCGATTGAGGATGGAGGATAACAAGAAGGAAGATGGGACATGGGGGATCAAAGAGCAGGGACAAAAAGGATGAGACATGAAGGATGATGGAGGAGCAAAAGAAGGAGAGGGGATCATGGTGGGCAATAGAGGACCTCAGGGAGGGACAGTTTAACGTAGTAGCCTGGAGGAGGCTGGGACCTGCAGGTGATGAGGGGCACAAGGGCAAGAAACTACAGACAGTGATGGGAAAGGGGCTGTGGGGTCTGCGTGCAGGCTGGGGTGAGCTGCTGGGCAGGATGGGACAGGACAAGGGAGGCATGAAAACACCAGCGTCACAAGAACAATGCAGAGCCAAGAGGAGCCTGGTGTGAGGTGACAGCGCTGGCAGTGACGCCATGGAGCACCCACGGGCGATGACAAGGAGCCCTGGTGGCATGGCACAGTTGGGGGTCAGCACATGGGAATGGTGTTGGGGAGAGACAGGCAGGTAAGGAGAGGACGGGACACCGTGAGTGGGCTGGGCAGCTGGCAGGACGGCGGGGACAGAGGGACAGGATCTAGATGCATGTCCCCACCCACGGGTGCCCCAGCCACCCCACACTCCCCTCCACAGCAGCACCGGTTCCCCAGACGGGACAGGCATCATGGTCCCCCCATCGCAGCACGGGAAGGCAGCACCCAGGGCGTGGGCGAGGGGTTGCAGGGCCTTTATTCATCACACGACAAGCGGGCATGGTACAGGGGTGCAGGACGGGGCGGGCAGGGGGCCGTCATCGGGGCAGAAGGTGCCCTTCATGCGACCTTGGCATGGGCTGGCGAGAGGAACCAGAAGGACAGGGCAGGGGCAAGCGTGGCTTTGCCCGAAACACCTCGGGCTTCGCCCCAGGCCGGGCACTGGCACGTTGGGGGGGACAGGGGCAGAGGCTGCACGGGGGCCAGCGCTGAATCGGCCACCTCCACACCTCAAACAAATTTTCCCCGTGGCTTTCGTAAATCCCTCATCGGCCTCGACTCAGCCCCCGGCCCCGCGGGAAATGCCCAGCACCGCTATTTACAGAATAAGACAGAACTGACCAATATTACAAATAATTAAAAGGCAGTTGTAAAAATGAGAAACCACATTCCAAAAGTAGAGAGTCTTTTAAAAAAAAACAAACCCAAAACAAAGCAAACCAAAACCCCCATTATCAATGAAAATGCTAAAAACCACCCCGAAAGGATCTATGTACAGCAGGAGATTGCCCGTGGCAGCGCTGTGCCTGCCGGGCTGCAGGGACCCGACTTCTCGGTGGCAGGCAGGGATGCTGCCCGGCCCCGGCTGCTGGTGAGGGTGGGCAGCACCTGCCCGCTACGTCCCGCACCCGGGTGACGAGGGTCCCCGTGGGGCCGGACAGGCGCCGCAGGAGCAAAAGGCCATCGGTGCTGGGCCTGCTGGGCCCTGGCTGATGCTGGTGTGTCCGGAGACACAGGCAGTGAGTGGCCGTCACGGAGATGCTGACGGAGGCTGCGACGTGGCAGTGATGCAGCCTGCCTGCTGTGGGCAGTGTGCGGCTGGACGGGAGGGGGCAGCAGCTTCGGCAGCAGGAGCATTTTTTAAACGAAGCTGCAAGATGACAGCAACGCGCAGAGGCCCTGCAGCGCTGTACGCGGCCCCAGAGCAACGGGCAGAGCCCCCGGCGCAGCGTACGGAACGCCTGGAGCAGTGTGCACGGACTCAGAGCAATGCGCAGAGCCCCCGGAGCAGGACAAAGAGCCCCAGAGCAATGCATGGAGCCCCTGGAGCAATGTCTAGAGCCCCCAGAGCAAGGTACCCAGCCCCTGAGCAATGCGCAGAGCCCCAGGAGGCGCAGGCACCTGCAGGCAGCTCCATCTGGGTGAATCCCTGCCTGGCCTCTGGCAGGCAGCTCGAAAATAGGTCACGCAGCCGCCTCCGAAATTGCTGTTCTCTCCTGAGGCTGCACAGAGGCACCAACACTGCTCTGCGCGGGGCTGGGACGCAGACCCCCAAGCCCTGGGAGCTCTGCACCGCCGCGGGGGCTGCGGCCGTTGCCCTCCTCCCTCCCTGGATAAGGCTTTTTCTGGTGGTGACCGAGGGACGCATGGCGCAGACCGCAGGCCACGCTGCAGCCTCCCAACCCACAATCTCTTAATCCAATTGGTGCATCTCCAATGTAGCTCATTTCGGTATTTTTAAAATGCACTTGGTTTTACATTGCAGGCTGTCCGGAGTTGGGCAGAGCCAAAAGTGGAGGACAAAAAAAAAAAAAAAAAACAAAAAAGAAAAAAAAAAAAGAGAAATATGTATATTCTGTATATTCAGCACTTGAAGGAACAAATAACTACAAGTGGCCCCGAGCAGGGAGGTGGGTGCAATGCAGGGGGGCACCACAGCCGTGGCTCCTCGGGATGGTGGGAGGAGATATGCACGCACATGAGTGTGCACACACACACGCAGGCACACGCTGTCTCTCCCGGCCCTGTGCACCCGGCAGCCCTCTCTCTGCAGCTGGAGGAGCCAAGGGGACCACCCGGACCCTTCCCAGCAGTGAAGGACCTCAGCAGCTCCCCGCCAAGAGCAAAAGGGTGGCCAGGGAGGGCCCCCACACCCAGCCCAGCCTGGGTGACCGCAGGGACCCTCCCCGCCTCCTTCCTGCCCGGGGAAGCACGTGCTGCCCCGTGGCTGATGCAACCGCGCCGCAATCGGGGCTGGCAGGGATGCGCTGGAGCTCGGGCAGGGCAGGCAGCGCGGGCAGCGCTGGCAGTGGCTGCGGACGCCAGAGCCAGCACCCTCCGGCCGCGGGGCCCAGCACAGCATCACGCCTCCATCCATCGCATCCATACGGCGTCCCTGCCACGCTTCGCCCCAGCCCTGCCCTATCTACATGAGCAGCCTCCCCCGGCTGCTCTCCCCTTCTCGGGGCCCCTGTGAGCCCTCGGCATGGCGGGGTCTCGGCTGACATTCCTGGGGCGGTGGGCACCGGCGAGGACCCCCCCCGGTGCCAGCAGCGGCTCCAAGGGAGCGGGTCTCCGCACAGGCGGGAGGTGAAGCAGCCATCCCGGCGGGATGTCCCCGCACACCCCAGGGTTGCCGGCAGCCTCCGCCGCTGGCTCCACATCTGCTTCATAAACGTCCCCGGGGGCGAGGGGACGGTTAGGAGACAGATGCGCCCGCGCCGCCTCTGAGAGGGGCCCCCGCGGGGCGTCAGCGCGAGCGCTCTTCCGGCAGGAGAGTGGAAAGCAGGCACGCTGCGTCCCCCGGCCCCCCGTCCTCACTCACTCGAGGTCCCCAGCTTCTCCTCCACCCTGGGGGGGTCCGCGGGGTGCAGTTTGCACTTGGAGGGGGAATGGCGGACAGCGGAGCGGGACGGCCGGGCGAAGCAGGAGGTGAGGGACTGGGAGCTGCAGTCACACGCCGTGTCCTGCAAAGATAGACAGGGCACAGGGGAGTTAGAGGGGTCGGGCGCCCCGTCCCCTGCCACGGCGGGACACCCTGGGGGGGCACCCTGCCTCGTTACCTCGCTGGCTATGGCCGAGATGAGGTCGGGGTCCCGCAGGGCTGCGTCCTTACACCCCTGGCCGGGGGACGAGGGTTTGGGGTCCTCGCAGCTGCTCTGCTTGAGGACTTTCTTGTTCAAGATGCGGGAGATGTTTTCAGCCGGGTGGTGGGTGGCTGGGCTGGGGTGCTCGGCTCTCTTGCTGCCCTCCTCCCCGGTGGACTCCTTCTTCTCCGCAGGGGCGGTGGGGCTCTGTGCCCGCCCGCAGACGTTCCTGAAGAACTCCTGCACGAGGCCGTACTTGGGTGCTTCAGGCTTGGCCCGGCTGCTCTCAGGGCAGCCCGGCTTCCAGATGGACTCGGTGCTGCCCGCGTGCTCCACCACGCTGAACAAGCTGGACAAGCCATCGTTGATGTTGCTGAGGACGGGGCTGTCGCGGGTGGTGGTGGAGCGGGCCCAGGCAGAGCCGTTCTGCTTGCTCTGGTGCAGGTTCCAGAGGCTCCTGTCCTTGGAGGCGTCCAGCTTGGAGGAAGACCTCCTCTGGAGCTTTGGAGAGCCGTATTTTGGGGAGCAGCACGGCCGCTCAATCCTGGAGTGGACCTTATCCAGGGAGGAGGAGATCTGCTTGCTGCGCACGGACACGAGGGAGGAGCTGCGCGGGGACCAGCTCTTGCCGTGCACGCCGCTGCCGCGCGGCAGGTCCGTCTGCAGGCCAACGCTCACTGTCTGGATGGTCTGTGTCCCCACGTGGGCCAGTCCCACCGTCTGGCTGGAGGCGCTTTTCACTTTCCTCTCCAGCGAGCTGGAGCGGATGGCCTGCCGCACGCAGTTGGTGATCTCCTTCATGTCGTCGCTCATGTTGCCAGAGATCTCCAGGTCGTGCAGCGAGGGGGGGAAGCGGGGCACTGGTGGCACCGCGCTCTCCACCGTGCCGCCGTCCAGCAGCTCCCGCTGCTGCTTGGAGAAGTTGCAGAGCCACTGGCTGTAGGTGCTCTCGGCACTGGCCGACTCCTCCGGCTCCTTCGGCTTGGCCATGGTGAACAAGAACCCAGGTTCAATCATGATCTTCCCCTCCTTGTTGTGCACCAGAGGCGCTTCCAGCCGCCGCACCACCGGCGGGCTGTAGTAGATGCGGATCCCCGTCTTGTCGGGCGCCGTGTAGCTCCTCTGCATTTGCTTCTGGGCTGGGTCGTGCCCGGAGAGGCTGCTTGCCCGCGAGTAGTCCCAGGAGGAGATGCCCAACTTCTCCTTGGCCAGGCTGTCGGGGACAGGTTGCTCAATATTCACATATGTACAGTTTGAGGGAGGAATGCCGGTGCTGTCCCGGATCCCGTTGGGCAGCAGCTGGGCGGCCGCGGATGCCTTTTTGCCCCGGGAATGGTCGCCCAGCCCCGGCGCGGTCTTTCCAGGGAGGTAGGGAGAACAGTCGAGCAAGCTTTCAAACTCTGACATGGAGGAAACGGACTTGGTCCTGTGGGAAGAGAGAGGATGGGGCTCACAAGGGGACAGGGCAGCAGGTTGGGGGGCAGCTGGAGGCACCCCACTCCCACCCCAACGAGACCCTCCTGGGCACCCAGTCCTGCTCCTCATGGGAGCCCTTGGCCTCCAGGGCAAGCCTGGACCATGGCTGCATCTCTCCCCCAGCTGCCGGGGCTGCCAACCCTGGGACAGCCCTGCGCAGCCTCCTCCGTGCCCTGGGGACCATGCAGGCACCAGCACGCTCACCTTTTGAGGTTGGTTCCCTTGGCTTCTGCTTCAGAGCTTGTCTCTTTGTCTGTGATTTTTTCATTGAGAGCCTAAGAGGACACAGAAGTGAGCTGTGGTGTCAGCAAGCACAGCACCGAAGTACACAGATGGGCTGGAGCTCCCTGCTCCTCTCCAGCACTACCGCCCCGCCATGCACCCCAGCCTGGCATCCCATTCCCAGGGCTACGTGGGGCTCGCTGTGCCCACATCTATTTTACATCGACTTTTTATAACCCCACTGAAGCCCTTGGGGTTCAGCCACGCTCTCCACCCACTCGTTTTCCCCAGTGCCTGGTGCTCCCCCTTGCAGCCTGGTTTGCTGTTCAAGGGGGTGTTATTTGGGGTTCACACTACCTCCCATCTAACCCTTAGCATAGACCTGAGCCCAACGAGCACCCCGAGAGCCCTCCACCTTCTCTTGCCCACCTCTTTCCAGTTGCTGCCGTGCTTCTCCATTTCGGAGTGTTTCAATGCCCATGGGTTGGCTCCTTTCTGCAACTGGAGAACGTGTTGGTCACTCCATGTGTGCAACATGTGCCCCTCTGGGCAAGCAAAAGCATCTGCCACTTGCCCCTGGTGTGTGCCCCAAGCGTTTGCTCTCAGGGCACACGGGGGGGCAAGTGGCAGAGGCTGGAGGACACGTTCACGATGAGCATACACCATACCTGGTTGATTTTGTTCTGCAGGTCTTTAGCTTGCTGCTCTGCCTGCTGCTGCTCCTCCTTGAAGCGGGCCAGCAGCTCCACTTTCTCCTGGTTCCAGTTCTTCTCGCTGATCTGCAGCTGCTTGGTGAGGTCCATGACGGCACTGTAGGACTCGGCTAGGAGATGCTGGTGCTCCTCGCGCTCCCTCTTCAATGCCACCTTCCAGTCCGGCAGCATGCGCTCTGCGATGCCTTTGCCTGCCTTCGACTCCAGCTGCGGGGACACATTGGTGGCTGTGGGGGACCCATGGCTCCAGCGTGGTGCTGGACATCCCCAGCTGTGGGCAGCCCGGTTCCCAGTGCAGGTCCCGTGGTCGGGCAACAAGCGTGTCCCCAAGGCCGTGTTGCACAGCACGGTTCGCCTGTGGGCACGGCCGAGCTGCCGCCAGCCCGGGCTTGCAGCCATGTCATGCCAGACGGCCCAGCAGACGGTCACTCAGTGGGACACGGGCTCAATGGCCCGTCTGCTCGGCTGCGCTCTGCCCGTAATCCTGCCCGCTGGACCCGACTGCGGGAGAGGGGCGGCATCGCCTGCGAGGCGGGCAGAGCAGTCCCCGAGGATGCTGCTGTCGCTGGCAGCCAGGAAGGCACCTGAAGGCAGGGTGCTGCCACCATGGCAGCTCTGCTCTCTTTTGGGGGGAGAGAGGGGAACTGGGGACCACCGCTGAGCTCTGCCCACAGAAATCCTGCCTGGGCGGCGCTGGCACCTGCTCTGGGGAGCGGAGCTGATGTACAGCCACGGGCTGCTGCCAGCACAGCGCAAGGGAGTGGAAGCCCTCATCGCTGCGAGGGAGGGCTGGGGGGCGGAGGAGACTGCTGCTGTGCGCAGGAGCCCCCCCCAGCGCGAGGCTGCCCTCCCTCCACCTCCTGCTCTCGCCGCAGCCGTACATCCCTCTCGCAGCATGAGCAGAGGTGCAGAGCACCCACCCGTGCTGTGACCCCGGGGAGGAGAGGAGGGCTCTGATGCTATTCCTAGATGCCTGTCCTGGGGAGGGATGCTGAGCCCCACTATCATCCTGCCCACCCCAGACAAACCCAGCGGAGGAATAAAGAGCATCCTCTGCTGCTCTACAATCGGATTTTTGTGCCAGCCCCGTTGCTATAGAAACTCGCCTGCCGGAGCGGCTGCTAATTGAGATTCCCACAGTGCCACCCTGCCTCCCAGCCCTGCCCAACCGTCAGCGCTTGGCACACGGCGCGCGCAGCCACCAGCCCCACGTCCCCACCAGGCAAGGGGGACCCCCTCCAGCCCGTGGGGTGCTCGGGGCTCCCACCTGGGCGATGTGGCACTTGAGCTCGGCGCGCTCCATCTCCCAGGCAGCCTTGGCCTTGGTGAACTGCTGCTGCAGCTCGCTGGCACCGCGCCGCTCCTCCCGCAGCTCCGTGCACAGCTCCTTCAGGGTCACCTTCATGTCCGCCAGCGTCTTGATGCACTCGTTGGGCTGCCGGCGCATCGGGGGTGAGCAGGGGGAGCGGGGGCCCCGTGCCAGAGGGGACCCAACAGGGTAGGACCCCGTGGGAGCTGCCCTCTCTGCACCCCATCCCTGCAGGTTGCCCACCCCCAGGGTGAGGGACAGGGGGTGCCACCAGGGCAGGGGAGCATCCCCTCCCAACCAGGCACCCTGGGAAGAGCAGCCACCCCGTGCCACACAGCTGTGGCAGGGGCTGATCCTGCCCACCCCCTGGGCTCATGGGGACCTCCCTCACCGTGTTGGGGGTCCAGGCGTCCCCGGCACACGTCTTGTTGTCCGCCTGCTGCTGCGGGGCGAGCTCCTCCTCCTCCAGCAGCAGGTACAGCTCCTTCATGCTGTTCACCTGCGGAAGACAGCATGGCTGGGGTGGTGTGGGGACCCAGCGCCCACGGCCAGGGATGGGGGACACCCGAGCAGCCCTGGGTGGGACACGTAGGTGTGAGGGACAACCCTGGGGATGCCCGACAGCACGGTCCCCCCTCCACAGCAGCTGAGGTGAGAGCCCCCCCAGCCCACAGTACCTCCAAAAAGTCCTCGCCCTCGCTGTGCACCATCTTGCCCTGGCGCCAACGCTTGAGGAACCACTTGAGCTTCATGAAGAGCAGGAGGAAGCTCTGCCTGAACTGCTGTGACTCCTGAACCAGCAGGTTCTTCTCCTGGCTCCAGAACTTCTGCTCCAGCCGCCTCTGCAGGTTCAGGCTCTGCAGCTCAAACTCCCGCCGCAGCAGCGCTTTCTGGTGGTCCTCCTTCAGCTGCGGAGAGACGCGTGGGCTCTGAGACAGGGGCTGCTGGCAGCGATGTGGTGCCTCCACCCCAGGGTCTGGGGCTGAGCCTGGTGCTGGCCGCGTATTTAACACCCCCAGGGAAGTACAACGCTGCGGCCGCGGGCTGGGGACAGCAGGGCCATCGAGGCACCACCGTGGGTGGGAGCCCTGCATGGCTGCACGCCCATGTGCAAGGAGGAGTGCACTCGGCCCCTGTGCCCTTTGAAGATGGGACACGCTGTGTGCGGTCCTGGGTGACACCCAGGTCCCCACGCAGGTCATCAGTCTGGGGCTGGAGGTGGCACAGCCATGGGTGCAGGGACACGCGTTTCCCAAGGATCGGGGCTGCTGCCCGCTTACCTGGCAGATCTTCTGCGAGAAGTTGTCCACCTCGTCCTTCCTCAGCTGCCTCTCCTGCGAGAGCTGCTCCTGCAGTCCCCGCAGGCTCTCGTTGGCCTCCGACAGCACCAGCTGCAGCTCCTTCATCTGCAACGGCCCGGGGAGGGGATGGGGACGATGGGCTGCGCCTGGCCGTGGCTCCCCGCGTCCCTCCCCGATGGGGCTCTGCGGCTTCCCTTGTCCCCTGCTCTCAGGAGGGACAACCCCATCCCCACAGCACCGTCCCCAACCCCGGGGAGACACGGCTCCCTGCCCGTGTCGTACCTCGGTGGCGTAGGAGTCGTTGTCCTCAGGCCGGCAGGTTTTGTAGCTCCGGGGATGTGTAGGGTCCATGTCCTTGGCGTGGGGGATGCAGTAAGGGTCGGCGTCCCTAAAATCAGGCTGCTGCATGCGTGGGCAAGTTAATGAGAACAAACCAAAAGAGCGGGAAGGAAAAAAAAGCCAGAAAACAAAACAATGGGTTTCCGAAACAGTAAAGAACTACAAGACAACAAAAAGGATGAGGAGGAGAAGGAGCTTCATCACCATGGCAGGAGACAATGCAGAAACCAAAAGGAAACACAGGATGAGGAGACACGTGGCCTGGATTGTTTGGGGAAAGGGGAAAAAAGAGAGAAAGAGGGAAAAAATGTGCAAACACCAGTTACGGTGCCATGCAGTGACTGGGGCAGACTGGGACCCGGGGCTGGTGGGACCGCATGCAGTAAAATAGGACTCTGAACAAGCGAGTGTGCTCCAGAAAAAGGGGCTTGTGCCTGTGGCCCCAACCACCATTGACATCCCTGGCCCCCAGCACGAGCTGGGCCCCCTCCGCTGCTCCGAAGGTGCTCCCCATGGGATGCAGATTCACACTGGAGCCTTTGCTCCCCAAATTACCACTGCCTGGGTACCACTGGGGGCTGAGGCTTCTTGCAAGCGGGGTCCCCGCAATTTGGGCTGCTTTCAGGCGGCTGCGGGCTGCTCTCCTCCCACCCAGCTCAGCCCCAATAAGAAAAGAGCTTCTGAGCCGGGGATGTTGGGCTGAGCACCCGAAACGTTGGCCCCTGCTAAGGTGGGATGGCACCCGAGAGCCCCCGGCCACAGCAGGGCAGTCTCGGCACGACCGGCCCGTGTCGGGATGCACCAGGATGCCCACCGCCTCCTGCCCTGGGCACACTCTGTTGGAGCAGAGTCCTACCTTGTCCCCGGTGCCACTGGCATGCAGCGAGGTGTTAGTTTGGGTTTTGCTCTGGGAGAGGCAGGAAGGAGGTTACGTTGGGGATCGGGGTTTGCTCCGTTAAAGCGGGAGGAAACGGGGCGGCAAATAAAGCGGCAGCTGCTGCGGGGGACGTGGGAAGAAGCCCGTACCTGGAAGTCGGAGGCATGCTCCTTCTGCAGCCCCTCTTTGGTGGCGTCGTGGCTGCCAGGGCCGGAGAAAGGGAAGGAGTCCGCGTGCTCCTTGAGACCACTGGTGAGGTGGTCCACCTTCCTCGCGAAGCAGCCCAGGTCCTGCTGCAGCACGCCCAGCCGCATGAGGAGCACGTTCATCAGCTTGGCGTCGCTGGGGCTCTCGCCGCCGCTACCCACCGCCTCGCCCAGCAGCCCCCCCACGCACTCGTTGTCCAAGCAAGCCTTCAGCCCGGAGGTGAAGCCGTTGGCATCTGAAATCAAGACGTCGATCGCTTTGCTGACGAGCGTTGCCTGGTCCCGGATGCCCAGCAAGGTCTCCAGGTCTTTGGGCTTGAGCAGCTTGGCGGGACCATCGGGCACCTTCCCACCGCTGGGCAGCCTGTCCTGCCCATCGGCTTCGCCGCTGCCCATCCCATCCCTCCAGCCGGCGGTAGGGATGCACTGTGCTGAGTCGCCAGCCTCGGCGTCGGTCTCCAGCATGGGCCGGGTGGTCTGGCAGGAGGCCAGGTCGCAGCGCTGGAGGTTGGAGAGCAGCACGCGGTTCTCGTACTGCAGCTTCTTCACCTTGCCGCTCAGCTCGCTGATCTGCACCTTGGCCGTGGCCAGCTCCTCCTGCGAGGGCTCGCTGACCACCGAGCAGCTGTCCTCTGACAGCGTCACGTCCAGCTCGTGGTCCGACTTGTACTTGGTCAGCTCGTTCAGGAGGAGCTTGTTCTGGTCCTCCAGCTCCAGCAGTGAGCGCCTCAGCAGCTCGGCCTCCTCCTCCACGAACTGCAGGTGCCGGCGCAGCTCCGCCACCGTGTCCCCTGCGTCCCCGCAGCCCGAGATGCCTGCCAGGAACCGCGCGTCCTGCCCTGGCAGCTCTCTGTCCCCCTGGCCCTTCATGTCGTCCATCTCCGCCCGCAGCCCGCGGTTTTCCACCTCCAGCTCCACTATCCTCCGGCTGAGGATGTTGGCTTCTTCCTCCACCAGCTTGAGGTGGACCTTCAGCTCGGCCTCCCGGGAGTGGGGAGAGTCTGCCAGCTCCTCCACAGAGAGGGAGCTGTCGAGGTCCCCGTACAGGGACCTGTACTTCAGCAGCTCCTCCTTCATGCCGTCGTTCTCCTTGGCCAGCTTGGTCAGCTTCTTGCACATCAGGGCCGACTCCTCCTTGGCAAAATGCAGCTGGCACTTCAGGTCTGCGCTGTCCTCCTGGGGACCGAGAGGGCACGGCCGTTAGAAACGTGCTCCCAGGGGCCACGGTGGCTCCGAGCGAGCCCTGCGGACATGCTGCCCTCCCACCCCTGTCACCCCGGGGGAGCCACAGCCCTGGTTCACAGAGGAGAAAAAAACAATTGAGGATCCATCCTGAAGGCTTTCAGGGAGAGCCCAGAGACAGGGCAGGATGCCCAGGCGAGGAGACACGTGGCTCCGGCCCCAGGAAGGACACCGAGCCACCGCCGGGGATGCGGGGACGGAGCCCAGCCCCGCTGCAGCCCAATCCACTGTGGGGAGCAGGGGGAGGGAAAGCTGTCAGACTCCGCAGAGGAAGATAAAAGCCACCAACAAGGTTTCCTCCTGAAAACTGGCAAGCGCTGAAACAACTGGCACTACTGCCGCTGCACGCCCCCCCGCCGGAGCTCTGCTCCTCCCGCTCAGCCCCAAACACTCTGTCATGGGGAGAAGCACCAGTTTCGGCTGGACACCTCCCGAAGTCCCAGCCCTTGCCCAGCACTCATCCTCGCTGCCATCACCTTTCCAGGGGACAGAAAACCCAGGCAAACACCCAGGCAAACACCCTGCATCAGCTCACTGGCCGCTTCCCAGGCCCTTTTGCTTCTTGGAACTGTTTCTCCACGTGTTTTTTTTTTAAATTTAGCAATAAGGATCTCGGCTTTTTGCCCAGACAGACCGTTTCTCTACTTTGGAAAGCTTTTTGGATAAAGGACCAGGATTTCCTGACGTCCAGCTCGTGGCTTCCCGTGCCGTGGGGTCACTCGAGTGCTCCGAGCTCCGGCGCGGTGACTGCCAGGAGGGGACCTGCCGGGCTGCGACCCTCGCCCCGTGGGACCCGCTGGAGCCCTGAGGTGGCCGAGCCCTTTGGCCGGGTGGCTGCTGGCCCCGGCAGCCCTCTGCCTGGCTGAACTCGTCCCCTTTTCTGTTTCCTTGGCTGGCAGAAACGAGCTGTCCCCCCGCTTTGGGTGCTCCTGACCCCCCAGTCCCCCCCCCAGCCACGCACCCCCCCCCCCCAACCCCGCAGCAGCCATTTACTCTGCAAACTTCCCGGGCTGCTCATATCAAGGCCAGGGGCGATGGGGGGGTGGTGTCCCATGAATTTGGGTTGCCGTTTTATTCCCCAAACGCCCTGCCGTGACCACAGGAACCGTCCTGCTGCTCTTCCGCGCTCGCGCACGGAGACGCGGCCTCGCTAAGGCGCATTAAAGCTGTGCCCCCCGCTAATTAGCTGCGGAGATTAGGAGAGGGCTGGCGCGGGCAGCTCTCCCCGCCGGGGCAGACATGACCTCAGTTCCTGTTTTTCCAGGGGAGAAAAAAAAAAAAAAAAAAAAAAAGCAGCAGCCCAGCGTGTCCCTCTGCCCCTTGGCATCGCTGGAAGGACACGCACGCCCCCAAGACCACCTCAAGTGCTTCTGGGGCCCGGGGCGGACCTCAGCACTGACTCTGTTCCCCCCAACTCCAGTTTCGGTGAGCACGGATGCTCGCCCAGCGCAGCCCCACGAGAAAGGGGCCCAGGAAGCCACCGATGAGTCACGAGCCCACGGGGCCACCGAGCCGGGGCTGCGTGGGAGAGGGAGCGCCCTGGGGGGAGCACGTCCAGGGGCATTTGCACCCGAGGAAGCTGGGGTTTGCTCCCCAGCACCAGCTCCTCCAGGGAGCATTGGTCACACCACAGAGCTGGGGCCGCATCCAGCCCCGCGTCCCCAGGCTGAGGGGTCTCGGCTCTGCGAGGGCTGTGGGAAGGAGAGGGGGGTTTACTGCAGCCCAGGGCTGGGGGTTGTTTCCTGCCCCGGGAGGAGGCAGAGGAGGGGCCGTATTTCAGCTTTGGGCAGGGGGGTGATGGAGGGGCTCCGGGACAGCCCCCTCGGCTCGGGGCACAGCCGGCTGTAGGCGCAAAGCCACGGTCAGCTCTTTGGGGAAATGGGGGGCAGGACTCTGGGACCGCCAGCCGGCCTGAAATGGAGTTAAAGGCAGATGACAAATAGAAGAGCGAAGGGGAAAGTCTCTGAGGGCCTGGGGTCCCCGTCCCGAAGCTGCCCAGAGCGGGCTGTGCCAGCAATGACAGGTCACCCAGAAAGCCTCGGGGTGCTCGGGGTTCCCCCCATGAGAGGCTCTCAGCAGCATGTGGCAGCGGCGTCTTGAGGGGGTCTCCCTCCCTGCCCCGGCTTTGGGGGAGCAGATCTACTCCCCAAAATAAACCTTTCGGGTCTTTTGCCTTTGAAAGAGGATTTTTCCAGTATTAAAACACTTGCATTTCTATTCCCGCAACGGCAGCTCTGCCCCTCCGAGCCCCGGTAACAGCATTAGCGAGTCAGAGCAGCTCAGCCCAACAGCAAGTGACAGCTGAAATCCTGCTGCCGCCGGCAAATCCCCCCCGTCCCCTGCGCCTGGCAGGGACAGCGCGGCCTCGAGCTGCTGCCCACCGGGACCCTCAGCTCCCCCAAACCCTGCGGGGCTCCCGGGCCACCCTCGAGCAGGCACAGGCAGGAGGGACCCAGGCTGCAACAGCCCCAACCCAAGAGCAGAAGCAGTTTTGCGATGTAAAAGCCAAAGTTCTTCAGCTCCTTACTGCAGCCCCAACACACGGAAAGGGTTAAAGCCGCCGGCCGGCCACTGATGCTCCATTGATAAATGAGACAAGGGAGAGGTTGAGGACAATGAGGATGGCCCAGCACATCAATCCCTCCCTTATGCAGGGTCTCTGAAAGGCCGGAAAGCCCGGCCAGCGAGGGGATGGCGCTGCCATGCCCAGATTTACTTCTGGGCCAGGCGTGTTCTCCAGCTAGCACCATGACCTGGGGTGTTGGTGGGCCACTGTGGCATGCCCGGGACGCGCCGGTGCCGATACCTGCACCGATGGCTTCTTCTCGGTCTTCCCGATGGAGCGAGACCCCCGCTTCTTCAGGGAATTCTGCAGAGAGAAGAGCGAGCTGTTACCTGCAGCGATGGCACAGCACCCTGGCACGGACAGACAGACCCAGCGTGGATGGACATCAACGCTGCCTTCTCCAGCTGCTTGTGAACGCCAGGAAAACGCCAGAGCCCTGTTGGGCTGAGGCCCTTTGCTTTGGGGAAGCTGGACCGGCAATTATCGTATCATGAGGTTTGGCCAGAAATTCCCCCTGCAGGCAAGCGAGCAGCGCGAGAGCAGGAGTGAGCAGGAAACCAGCCGTGGAGAGGCTGAGTCACGGCCCCGTCAGGGCTGGATGGAGCGGGGAATCCAAGCCCCAGGCCAGGGAACGGCTCTCGGGGCATCCCAGTGTGGGAGCAGCAGATGATGACGCTCGCCATCGCCTCTTCTCCAAGCAAGGGACATGTCCTGGTCGCTTAGCTATGGGGAGGGCTCCTCAGCAGGACGATGCTGACTCTGCCCTTGGGTCTCTGGGGACACAAGGGATGATGTCCAGGCTAGCGAGGACAGCTGGGCGATGGGGAGCCCAGACAGAGCAGTAAGGGAGACTGGAAGAGGGGTAAAAAGCGGGTGCCCAGAGCAGGGCCAGTTATCTGGGGCGGGGAGCTGGGGGAAAACCCTCAAGAACATCCACGCACCCCCCATGAGCACCGGCCGATCCATGCAGCTGCCTTGGACCTATTTCCAAGCTGGCGCTGAGGCCCAGCAGCCAAAGAAAGCAGCTGTGAAATGTAAGCTGCTGCCTGTGCCAAGGTGCCGGGCTCCAGGCTTTCCTATTAAGGCCACGACCATCGCTGGAGCTGCTGCTGCTGCTGCTGCAGAGCCTCTCCTGGGGGCTGGCTGGGCCACGTCGGCACCCCTCGCCCCCACCGCGCTGGGGACCGGGGCTGGCAAAGGGCATCGCCCGACCCCAAGCAGTCCCCAATCCGGCACCCTGGGTCAGATGGCAGCCGTCATCGCTCCACCTTGGGGTGGCCATGCCTGAGGGTCTCGTGGCCGAGCTGGGTGCGGCAGGCTTGGCACAGGGTACCTGGACCGATCCCACTTTTCTCCTGCCCCCACAGAAGGATAGAGCCAGAGGGGCAAACGCACACGCCTTTGGGGATGATCTGCCCATCCTGACAATTATCCAATTATGGGAGAAATCTCTTGGAAGGGAGAAATAATCAGCCCTGAGGGGTGAGCCCAGCCCAGCCTCTGCTGCATGTTGGCTTTGCTGCTAACAAGCTCCGCCACCCTCTGTGCCCTCCAGCAGCAGGGAGGAGGTGGAGGAGGGGTGTTAACTCACTCTTTGTCTAATTAGCGCTCTGCAATCAGTGAGTAACCCCAATGCCCTTGCTAGCCTGGGGACATGCCATCCCTGGGCTCAGGGAGCTCCGAGCTGTGCCAGCCAGCAGCCTGTCCCCTTTGGGCTCACCCAGCTGCAGAGAGGGGCCCTATCCTGTCCCGCGCTCTTTGGCCAGGACAAGGCAGCAGCTGGCGCTCAGGTCTCCCCATGCACCGACCACACAACCATTTTCTCTGCCTGTTTTTCAAGCGCAAGAGTCCTCCAGCCCGGCTCCCGCTGCTGCCATTTGTTATTCAGCCTGCGCTCGCTGGCTGCAGGGAAACCCATTTCACGCCTGTTAGCGGAGGCTGCGCAGTGGAGGGACAAGACACCCCGTCTGGGGTGACGCTGCTCTGTGCCACCCCGAGAGAAGGTGGCTGCAGAGGGGATGCGTGCAACCACAGTTGGGTCCTGCAGCTCACCAGGAGCCGGTCCTGGCGTTGACCGGAACCGGCCCCGGAGATGCCAAGCCGTGTGCTGGCTCCCTGCCCTGCCACGCAGGGGAGCACGGCCGGGGGGCAGAGGGACCCTGCCCAGCATCGCGTCCCCGTCCTCGGTGGGAGCGGGGCTCAAGTTCTGCCGCAGCACATCTCCTGCCATGCGCTGCCCCGACGGCTCAGCCAGCGATGCTTCCCGAGGCTCCCCCGGGACCGATGGCATCCCGGGCAGTAGGGAAGTGGGTTACAAGTGCTGCAATGGATCACAAGTCCACGCTGTCACCGGGATGCCTTTCCTGTCACCGAGGACGACACTGCTCCTGGCTGGGAGCTGGTCCCAAACCCGGCATGGCACAGAGCACCCTGGACCCACACGTATGCGTACATGCGTGGCACACGGCTTCCCAGGACACAGATGGGAACCCCATCCAGCTCCGCAGCACCACCGGGACACCCCTGGGACACCGCTGCCACGCAGCCCCACAGCTCGGCCTGGTTTGAACCGGCAGCACACGGTCAGGATACGGCCAGCGCCGGGCACTGCGCCAGGGACACGGTGGGCTCCGCGCATCGTGCAGAGCTTTGGCCGGTGGGAGTTGGGCATGGCCCGGGTCGGGGGGCTGAGCAAGCAGCTGAGGACACAGAAAGTGGCTCTAGTGCAGGGGGCAAGTCCCAGAGCCCCCCTGGGATGGGGTAGGGCCACCCTGTGCCTGCAGGGTGGGATGAAGCACGCCTCGCTCGGGCTGCTCGGATTTCACAAGCATCTGCAGCACGGTTTGGGTTTCAGCGATGCGAGCAGGGATGGGGGGATCCTGTGGTGCAGGGCCAGGACACCTGCTACAGGCAGAGCCTTGGGGACACCTCCCCGTCCCCCTCCCTTGTCCCCCTCACCTCTCGGAGCTTGTCCATCTCATTCTGCACCACCTGCTTGGCCAGCTCCGTCTCGATGAGCCGCTGGCGCAGGTCCTCATTCTCCTCCTCCAGCCTGATCCTCTTCTTCTCCACCGCCTCCAGCTCATTGTGGAGCCGCACGGAGACATCCTTGGCCACCTGGGGACACAGCGGGGCTGTCATCAGGCTGGGCGCAGGCTGCGCAGGGCTGCGACCGTGGTGCCTGGGCACCTACAGCCCTGGTGCAGAGATCGGCAGGTTGTTACTGAGACCTTGTGGAGCAGACACGATGCTGGGTGACACCCTGGTGTGCGTCCCCTCGATTGCTTGCTGTTTCTCCTTCACCCTGCGCCCCCATCCCCTGGCCAAACCCTGCCTTCCCCAACCCTAGCATGATGCTGCAGGATGCTCATCGCCCTTTTTGTACTTTTCCACCACACCGCAAGGCTGGAAAAGCCCCCAAAGGGCAGGAAAAGCCGTCGGGCAGCACCAGAGCAGGCAGCCTCTCACCGCAGGCAGCAACTGTGCGGGTTGAGAGAAAGGCGAGCTGCTGCATCACATTACGGAAAAATAGCAGCTGCCCCCAGGGTGAAGGGTGTCTCCATCCATCCCAGGCAAGGCCCAGAGCTCCCCGTCTGGATCCCTGCTAGAGGGCAGCGCCCCGGCATAAAGGGAGCTTAACAGCACAAAGGAAGGGAAAAATCCCGATCCCCCTTGTCCCCCGCCCAGCCCAGGGTACCAGCGCTGCAGAGGCAGCAGCAACCCCTGCTGCAGGGCTGGGGGGGGCTCAGACCACGGGGCCGGGCTCCCGTTCCACCCAAGGATGGGCTCCGCTTTCTTTCCCAGGAAGGGAGAAACCGGAGGGGGCATTTTTGGCAGCAGCACCCCAAGCTGGGGCCTGTTGGGTGATTTGGGGAGGGGGCCGAGCCCCCAGCAGGGACGGGCAGCCCAAGGCGGGTTCGCAGCCCTGCACTTGTGGCATGTCTCAGCTCCGGGACTGGCTGTTTTCTGCTCAAAAAACTAAGTTACTCCTCAAGCTGTTGCCCATCCCCCCGGGAGCCGTCTCTGGCTGCCACCGCACCCCCCTCCTGGCAGCGGTCCTGTAGGCAAGAGCACTCAGCAAACACTCACTGGCACCGGCGGCTCCTTGAGGGCCAGCAGCTGGTGAGGATGAAGCAGCGTCACCCCACAGAAATCCCCTTGTCCCTGCCCCAGCCCAGCGTGCTGTGATGCCCAGGGCTGTGCAAGGTTTCCCTGACAGCCGAGAGGAGCAGCTCCCAGGTCCTCAGGGTCCTGGTCCCCCCGCTCACTCCCTGCGCACTCGTGCTGCTCCAGCCCGCGATGGTGGCCCCATCCTGTCCCTACCGGTGCAGGACAAAGGAGCTGGACCTCGGGGCACATGGCTGGACTGGGCTCCAGCCTGCACAGGATGAACCTCATATATGGCACTGTGAGACCCCCATCCTCGGGCAACGCTGGCCCTCTCCACCCCCCGGGCGCCCCCAAACGCCCCCATGCCCAGACCACCCATGAGCCAAAAGCACTGCTTCCCACGTCTGGTACCATCACTGCTAGTGGGGAAGCGCGATGCTCCCACTAAGGGGCTGCACCCCGTAAACAGCACAGTCCCCTGGAGCTCCCTGCACCCCAACATCCCCTCCCACCACCTCGTGCCGCACCGGCCATCATGGCCACATCTCACCAAAAACCACTCTGGGGAACCTGGGGACTGCCCAGATGGGGACATCGCCCTCCTGGCCTCACCTTGACATCCTGCTCGAGGCTGTGGATGAGCTCGCCGTCCACCTGGCCCGTCTGTGCCACGCGCAGGCTGCGGCGCTCGGCCTTGCGCAGCCGGTACTGCAGGATGCGGCAGGTCTTGCTGGCCTGGTCCAGCTGCTGCCGGAGCTCCTGCAGCTGGTAGACGTCCTCTTCCATGTAGACATCCCTCATCTCCAGCATCTCGGCACGTAGCTCCTCAATCTCATCCTGTGGGGAGATGCATGTTAGACCCTGCAGCTTAGTCTCCCCTCTTTTCTCCCCGGGACACTTCCCTGCTGTGGCTTCCCTGCCCTTCTCCATCCCACAAGCCATTTTCACAGACCTTCAACCCCTCAAGTCAAGCCCCATCCTTGCAGGAAAAGGGCTTAGAGCCAGCTGGGCACCATCACCCACCGGCGAGCCAGCCACCCGGAGGGGGCGGGGGGGGCACAGCCAACACGGGCGCCTATAAATATTTGCGGTAAAGAAAGAGGAAGATGGGGGAGGGAGAGGAGCTGCAGGAGCAGCACAGGCAGCAGCCGTGGCAAAAAAAATGTAGGTCGTCTTTGGAAAAGATGTGTCAGGGAGGCAGGCAAGGGAAGGAGGAGACGGCAGGCGAGGACAGGGGAGGCAACGCGGGGACACGAGCGAGATGCCGCCAGCGCCGGGGACCAGAGGTTGCCCCTCATTTTGCCACCAAGCAGCAATTGCCAGGCTGGGTCCCCCTTCCACCCCTTCCCAGTCTCATCAGCTCTTACGGTGACAAACCTCTCCTGGCCCAGCAGAGCCTCCGGCGCGGGGCCGCGGCGTCACTGTCACAGCAGGGCCGAGGGTGACGTCCCGCTGGCACCAGCGCCGACCCAAAGCCTCCTCCGGGTCTGCGGCACAGCCGCCGTGGGACCCCTGCAACAGCCCCAGCCCCACCTCCCCATCCAGCGCAGGGCTGTGGCTGCTGGGGATGCTCAAGGACTGTCCCCTCCGGTCCCTGGGCACCTACACAGCCTGCGCTGCCCAAAGCTCTTTTCAGGTTCCCATGAACACGATCTCAATCCAAATCCTCCCAGCAAACCCTCCAGCCGCTGCACCGGCTGTTCTCCTCCACAAGACCCGGTGGACCCGGCACGCTCCTGGGAAAGGATCAACCATCCGCTCTCCTGCCAGAACACCCCACCACCACACACCTCCCGTCACTGCCGAATGCAACTGCCCCTCGAGAGGTGAGGGGCTCACGCTGCCGCCTTGCACCGTGGAGGATCTGGCACAGGCAGCGGGGACGCACAGCCCTGATTCGCCCCAGGCAGAGGGGGACAGGACCCCGCTGCTCCCGACACCGCCCGTGACAGTGACCTACAGCCTGAGACAGCAGCACCACGCTGGCTCTGCCAGGCGCTGGCACGCTCGCTGCCGCGCTCGCCTGGCCTGGACAAAGCCCCAGCTGCAAGAATTCCCCCGAAAGGCGAAGCTGAGCCCGGGAAGGGGGGGGCGGCAGCTGTGGGGACAAGTCACAGTCGTTCACTGTTGGCTTTAAACACTATGTGACAAATAAGGAACGTCAATTAGACAATCCCGGATTATCTCCTGGCCCAGGCTGTTGGAGCCCAGCGGCACCACGGCCACCAGCGTCCACCCTCCGCCACTCCGCTTCTTGCCGGAGGGTCTCGAGAACAACAGCAGAGCAGAAACAGCCCCGAGGCACCGAGACGGGCAGCGGGGTGTCCCAGGGACACCTGGCCCGGCTGCTCCAGGGACAGCCAGAGACCGCGATGGGGCACCGCTGCAGGCACGTTTCAGTAACACCCCACACAGCTCAGGCATGAAACCCCCAGGGATGAACCTCACGTGCTGGCAGACAGCCCTGCGACGGCTGCGACGCACCACGGGGCGATGACCCCGATGGAAACCCACCGCCAGCACTGCCCACCCCACACAGCAGTGCCACCGCCCCGGGGACACCAGCAAAACCCCCATAAGCCAAACTGGGGAGCTGGTTTATGGGATCTACTCCTTGGGAGCTTTCATGGGAAAAACTGCATGATGCATCGCAGGTGAGCAGGCACTCTGCAACGGGGTGGTGGAAAACCACCTTTCTCCACCAAAGTCATGGGAATTGTGGCTTGAACACGATTGCGGAGGCACGGGGGGCTGCCTGCGCCCCACTCCAGCGCTGACTGTACCGGCTCTGGTTTGCCATGTGGATTCCCCAGGCAGGAGCCGGGCAGGGAGCAGGGACCTTGGAAAAAACCCAACCAAACCTTACATTTGCTGGAAGGAAGCCTGGGCTCGCCGTGCTAAGAGCTCCTGCTTGTTTATACCTCGGGTTGTAGCAACCATTATTTTAGGAGGAGGCTGCGTCCGGCCCAAGCCACTGCCTGGGCAAAGCCCGGTGGCACAACCCTGAGCTGCTCCGGGGAGCAGGGCTGGGGATTTGCAGCCAGACTGGTACTGGGGGGGCTGGCAAGGCAGTGTGTGCCTTCGCTCCAGCGGCAGGAATTTGCCCGCACCCTGTAACGCCAATAAACCCATGAGCAGCCGCACAGCCTGCCCCGAGCTTGCCCCTCGGAGGCAAGCCGTGCTGCTAAGCCATAACTGGATTAGGATCGGAGAGCAGAAAAGCGCCAGCAAACTGGAAGAGAGCTTAGGATGGTGAAGCTGACGCCCTTCACGGCCGGGCTGCGGCGGGCAGAAGAACCCCGTGGTGCTCAGAGCCGCATGGGGGGCACAGAGGTGCCCTGACGGCTTCGGGGGTCCGTGACAGCCACTGAGCCTCACCCTTTGCATCTGCACATTTTCTGGAGCTAAGCCCAACTTAGCAAAATTAAAGCAAAAAATCCATTTGGATAAGGTGAGAGCAGAGGCAGGAGCGGGGAGGAACCCCACAGAAAGATCCCAAATTCAGGGGTGGCGTTGCGAGCATGAAGCACCATAAGCAACGCCAAATAAAGCGTGACACAGAGACGAGGTGGGAAACACTGAGAACGAGATAAATGACTTCTTTCCAACACAACTGCCTGTGGGGGCTGCCAGGCTCGGCCACTTATCCTGTAAACAAAAGGCACCCACCCCTACATGGAGTCAGAGCCTCCCAGCACCCATGGGCTGCTCACCCCCTCCATCCTCCAGGATTATCCACCACTGTATCCGTGCTCACCCCATCTCTGCAGCAGCAAAGATTTCATGGCGTTTTTACACTAGAAGTCACCTGTCTTGGAAAAGACGCCTGGGGATCTGCAGTCCAGGGAGACTTGTTTCAATGCCCAAGGGACGATGGTGTGCAGAAGCAAACACCCCACTTGTGTCTGCAGGAACCAGGTTACACTTGATGGAGGAACCCAAGAGACAACAACATACCTTCAACCTTCTCTGTGCAAACCTCGGACACACCGTCTCTCCCTGGGGAGATTATTAAGGAAACTAAGAAGCGGCAAGGTGGGATGCAAACTGCCTGGTTCCAGCTCAGAAAAAACCCCATACGTTTTCAGAGCAGGAGAAGGTAACAGCTACAGCCGTGTCCGCACACCCACTCGCAGGGCATCAGCTCCTCCAGGAAGGGCAAGACCTGGGAGGGGCTGAGCTGCAGGGTGATGGCCCTGAACAGCAGCACGGCAGGAGGGGCACCAGTGGAGATGGCACACCTCAAAACGCAGATCAGACCCGTCACGGGTTGTGGCGGAAGAGTTAAACCCTCGGATCTCCTGCCCAAGGGGAGTTACACGCTGGCTTAGGCTCCTGCAAGAATGCAGCAAGCTCAGACCAGACCAGGGGACTCGCGCTGTGCAACGCTCGCAGCTCCTCAGCAGGATCCGCTATCTTTTAGAAGCAGAAAGCAGCAACGGATACAAAACAGGATCACGCAAACAACGACATGGCTGGCTGTCGTGCTGCTGACAGCACATATGCCCGCAGCTCTGGCAGCCACAGGCTCTGGGGCGCAGCCAAGCAGCAGCCGCCTGCCCGCGGGGGACAGGCAGCCCTCGGGGGAGCACAGCCCCGCCTGCATTCGCACCCTCCACCAGCACCCCCAAAACTCAGCGCAAGATGCAAAAGAGAAGAAAGGGTGGAAGCTGCCTGTGTGTTTTGCATCGACGCCTTTGTGCGGAGCTGGGGGCTGCGCTGGCAGCTGGTGCGCACGCGGGAGAGCCTGCGATCTCCCGTGCAAAGGTGGGGATTACCGTCCAGGAGCAACAAGCACCGCTTCCTCCGAGATTACAGGACAAAAGCAGCAGCTTTTGATTAACTGTGAGCACCCACCAGACAGGAGAGGGAATCATGCTAGAATTTGTGAGGGAAAAAATAAAATCAGAGAGGATTTCTAAAGGAAATTGCCCAGGGTGCCCTGCCAGCGAGGGGGTCCCAGCAAAGGCAGCTCACCCCGAGCCCACGCTGGGGTGCAATGGGTCAAAGGGTGGGTAAGGCACACGCATGTGTCACACACAGGGGTTTCTTTCAGGTGCATTAACAGCAGCTCTAACAGTAAACATCAGCAATCCTTCCCTCCATGTCACGCTGGAGCTCAGCGCAGCAGCCCGTGCGCTGAGCCCTGCCCCTGGCCGGCACGCCAGCTCCCGCTCGGCAGAGAGCACAGCACGTCGGCGAGGGAAAAATCAACATTTCTCAGCTTTACACCTGCCCCCATAAATTAACAGGCAAACAGCTGGGGGCTCGCTGCAGCACAACCCGTGTTGTGCAGCATCCAAAAAAGCAAGAGGCTGCAAAGCCCCTTCCTTCCAGGGTGGCTGCTGGTGGGGTCATACACGGCAGAGCTCTGCATCCCGGCTCTGCCTGCGGTTACCAGGACCCCTGGGCACGGTCCCCGCCCCTGTGGCTGGGCAGGATCCCAGCAGCAGCAGAGCTGGGACCCAGCACCAACAGGGCTGCCCAAATGCGGCCCCCGGGTCCCCCACGCAGCCCCCAGTGGGGTGGGATGCTCTCAGCGAGCCCTTGCTGGTGGCATGCACTGGTCCCCAGTGGCCTCAGGGGAAATGATGTAGCCACCCATCCATCCACCCATGCATCCTACGTGTTCCTCCAGGCAGCCAGGAAAGGCCCGAGGGATGCAGGGCAACGCAGGGCAGGGAGCCGGAGAGGGGCAGGCAGCAGGAGGGGACAGGCAGGACTGCAGTCCCGGAGTTACGTGGCTCTCACCTAAGCCCCTTCCTGCGGAGAGGAGAGGGTTTGCAGGCATCCCCTCCCCTCGCTCCAAACCCTCTCCCGTGCCCACTCTTTGTCTGCCTGTCCCTCCGCAGCTGCTGCTGTATCGCATCTCACATTTTCCAGCCCACTGAGCAGGGCCAGGAGCTGCTCTGCACCGCACGGCTCAGCAACAGCGAGATGGGGCAAGGACAACCCGAGACACCTCCTCCCTTGCTGAGCTGCCAACCTGTGCACGAAAAACAGCCCTTTTTTGTGGAAACGCTTGAAATAACCCATTTATGGGAGGGTCACGGCAGGTGCATGGACCCGAGAGCAGAGGCAAGAGGAGTCACCAGCCTGCTGTGCCCCAAGCAGGAGGAGGAAGGCAGAGCCTCGCAAAAATCTGGGTTGCAAAGAGAAGCGAGTGAGTTGTGCTTAAATATGTACATTTTATTATGGCAGCCAAGGAAAGATGCAGCACGAGCTGGCACTGTTACAGAGGGCTGCGATGTGCTGCTAGGAAGCTCCGAAATGCAGCGTGCATCACACAGGCGTAGTAGCACCATGCGCGTCTGGCTCGTGCCAAAACGTCGCCAAAACCCTCCCACCCCCAAAAATCCTTGTTTCTCTTTAAAAGCGCACCAGGTTTTCCCGGCTCCGATGAATAAATAAAAAAAAAATATTCATTTGCAGCTATTTGGGTGAGTCCTAGGAAATAAGTCACCTCCGATAAGTCTGATTCATCCACACCCGAGGGGAGGGGAGGTGCCGAGGCCAGGAGCCACCTCTGCAGGGTCCCTGCACGCTGGGACCAACCTGGGCTGCACGGCGGGTTGGGTGATGCTGATTGCTTGGGTTACGGTTTTATTTTTGCCATAAAGCCCCAAATCCCTAAATTTTTAGCAGAGGCAGCACAAGCCAACACCCTGCTGTGGCCCAGCAGAGTTTTCTGCTCCTTGTCAGAGAAACCGGGCAAATCTTCCATCTTTTTCTGGACCCCAAGGGAGGTGTTTGTCCAGCTGCAGCTTCTGTCCAGCTGGAGCCAGGGTACCACCCCACCAGTCTCCCACTCAAGTTTCGGGAGGTGTAAGCTACAACACCGAAACACTATTATAAGCAGGATGCACGTGTCAGGGAGGTGTGAGCAGAGCGACCCACGCGCCGGTGGGAGTGCACATAGAAGGTGCCACGGCGAAGCAGAGAGGATGCCACCAGCATCCCCACGGTGCTTCTTGGTGCACATGGCCAGCAGCTCTCCGCTCTCCCCACTGCTCCTGCCTGGGGGATTTTAGTTGCCACCCCTCGTAGCAGGTAAAATACTCGCACCCCACACTCCTGCAGCTTGCCGGGAAGAAGATCACATGGAAAAGGAGGAAGCAATTGCTCAGTCCGCAGGAACGGCAGCGTTTGCATGTGCGTTCTTGGAAACTGGAGGGGCCTCATCTGTATTTTTTCCAACTCTCAGTAAATCAAAGCCCTTAAGCTCTTGCTGCTAATTCTGGCAGGAGTTGGGACACCAGCTGTGAATCAGGGCTTTGCTAATGGACAAAGAGCCTGATTGAGCATCTTCGAGCGCGTCACCCAATGCCTAGCTCCCACCTCATAGCTATAATCCCGATGCATTTACAAACTTTGGCACCAATGTTTGAGAGTTGGCCTGATTTCCAACCTCTGACATCCGAAAAGCAGCCAGCGAGACATGGTACCTATCCCTGAACCCCCCCAGCAGGCGGGTGCCCATGCATCTCACCCACAGCTCCACCCTGAAGAACGGCAGAGGGTGCGAAATGCCCGCAGCCCACCGGGCCGCGGCACCTGGTGGGTGTTTGTGCCCACCCCACAGCAGGCAGCGTGTGCCAAGGTGCATCGAGTCGATGTGTGACCGGAGGCAGAACAGCTCGGTGCCCCCGTCCCCAAGCGGCACGTCCGCCCTGACTTCACCATGCATCCGTGAACCAGGCAGCCACGCCGCACGCCTGGAAAAAGGCCCCGGGGAGCATGGGAACAGGCGGGAAGGAGCAAGCTGGAAAATCTCCCCAGGGCCTGGCAGAGTCAGCAGGCAGGGAGGGCAGCAGGGAGCATCCCGCCCTGTGCCGGGCCGAGCTGTGCCCAACTGCACGGGGTCAGGTCGTGCCACGCTGTGCTCCAGGATGCCAAAGCGGGCTGAGCCAAACTGTGCCATGCTCAGCCATGCCAGGCTGGGCTGAGCACAGCCATGCCATGCTGAGCTGTGCTTTGCTAAGCTGTGCCAGCCCAGGTTGTGCTGAGCCTAGCCATGCCAAGCTGAGGCCATGGTAGGCTTGGCCATGCTGTGCTGAGCCAAGCTGCGCCCATCTATGCCGTGCCAGGGCAGTCCATGCCCAGCTGGGTCATGCCAGGCTAAGGTGGCCCACGTTGTGCCAAAGCATGCCATGCTGTGCTGAGCCAAGCAGTGCCCAGCCATGCCGCACCATGCCCGGCTGGGCCTTGCTGTGCTGAGACAGGCCAGGTCTTGGGCCCAGCTGGGCCATGCTGTCCTAAGCTGAGCTTTGCCCTATGTCCTGTTGGGCCATGCCAGGCTTAGGCAAGCCGTGCTCTATATCCAGCCATGCCACATTATGCTCCGTTGAGCCAAGCCCAGTCATAGCATGCCAGGCCATGCCATGCTGCACTGAGCTGAGCCCAGCTGTATCGTGCCCAGGCCGCATCCAGAGATGCCATGCTGGGCTGAGCCATGCCGAGCCCTGCACCCAGCCGTGCCATGCTGTGCTGCCCAACTGAGCCAGGCCAGGTTATGCTCAGTGATGCCATGCCAGGCTGAGCTGTGGCCTGTGCCCAGCCATGCCCAGGGATGCCACACTGTGCCGCGCCCTACCTGGGGATGCTGAGCCATGCTATTGCCCAAGGATGCTGTGCCATGCTGAGGCAAGCTTTGGGATGCCATGCTGTGCCACGGCATTGCCCAGGGATGCTGTGCTGTGCCCAGGGATGCTGAGCCATGGTGACCCATGCCCTGGGATGACACTGTGTCATGTTATGGCCCAGGGATGCCACTGCCACGCTGAGCAATGCCCTGGAATGACGTGCCGTGCTGACCCTTACCCAGGGATGCTATGTTGTGCCCAGGGATGCTAAGCCATGCTGACCCTTGCCCTGGGATGCCACACCATGCCATGCTACAGCCAGGGATGCCGTGCCATGCTGAGCCGTGCCCTCTGATGTCGTGCCGTGCCATGCCACGCCATGCCCAGGGATGCCGAGCCTTGCTGACCCATGCCCCGGGATGCCGTGCCGTGCCACACGACTGCCCAGGGATGCCGCGCCGTGCCCCGCTACGCCGCCGTGCCCACCTTGAGATAGTCGTTCTCGGAGCGCAGGTCCTCCAGCTCGCGGAGCAGCCCGTCGGTGCCGGCGTCCAGCAGCTCCTCGGTGAGGTCGGAGAAGGCGAGCGAGGTGCTGAGCTGCAGGCGGCTGCTGGCCATGGAGGCGGCCGAGGGCTCCTCGGGCAGCGGTGAGGCCTCGCCGGCCGAGGGCGGCGGCGGCGGGGCGCTGCCCGGGGACTCGCCGTCGCTGCCGCTGAGCCCCAGCTCCAGCGAGAGCAGCTTCGCCTCCTCCGAGGCGCTGCAGTCCGACACCTCCGAGCTGCTGTCGGTCAGGCTGGTCCCCGGCACCGAGCCGGGCACCGACCCCGGTCCCGGTCGCCGTGCGCCGGTGGCCGCCGTCTCCGCCCCGCGGCACCGCCCCTTCGCCCTCGCCGCGCCGCGCCCCGCCGGCCCCTTGCCGCCGGCCCGGGCCGCCGCCGCCGCCGCCCGCTTCTCGGGGCGCCCCTCCTTGCCGCCGCCGGCCCGCCGCGGGTGCGGGTGCGAGTGCGAGTGCGCGCCGCTCGCCACCAGCCGCGGGGCCGCGCCCGGGTGCCCCCCGCCGCCGCCGCGCCGGCTCTTGGCCAGCGACCAGCCCGGCACCTCCTTGGGGCGGGCGGGCGACGGCGCCCGCTGCGGCTTCTTCTTCTTCTCCGGGAACGGCGGCGGCGGCGGTGGCGGCGGCGGCGCGGGGGGGCCCTGTTCCTCCGGCGCGGCCTCCATGTCCCGCTGCGCTGCGCTGGGCTCGGCCCCGGCTGCGGCTGCGGCTGCGGCCCCGGCTCCGCCCGCCCGCCCCGCCGCCGGGCGGGGACGCGCGCGGGCGGCGAACAAAAGGCGGCGGGGGGGGGGGGGGGGAGCGGGGGGGGACGGTCGTGCTGGCGGCAACAGCGACCCCTCCGCCCGCCCAGCGCCGCGCCGCCCGCTCGCACCCGCCGCTGCGGGACCCCCCGGGGCATCCCTGCCGGTGAGGGGCACCCCGGGGTAAAGGGGTCCCCCGGGCATCTTCAGCCAGCGCGGGTCCGTGGGGGGGGGTAGCCTTGTCGGTGCGGGTTCCCCCCGGTGCGTCCCTGTGGGTGGGGGGGGTCCCTTCGGGCGTCCCCTGCAGAGCAGGTCGGTGGGGCACCCCTGTGCGGGAGGGTCACCCCGGGGCATCCCGGTGGGTGGGGGTCCCTGGGACACCCCTGAGGGTAAGGGTCCTCCGGGACGGGTCTGGGGAACGGGGCCCCCAGGGTGTCCTCAGCAGTGCAAGTCCCCTGGGAGTTCCTGTGAGCGCAGGTCCCCTGGGGCGGTGGTGGAGGCGAGTGTCCCCAGGGTAGTCTGTGGGTGAGGGTCCCTGGGGACCCCTTCAGGTCTCTGGGGCACGCCCGTGGGTGGGGGTCCCCCAGGGCACCACTGTAAGTGCAGGACATCCACAGAGGCAGAGGTCTCCCATGTACCCCATGGGTGGGAGTCACCCGGGGCCCCTCTTGGTGAGGCTCCCCTGAGGCATCCCCATGGCGGGGATCCCCTGGGGCGCCCCGTCACGCTGCCCAGGGCCGGCTCCAGCTGCCTGCCAAGCTGTCGGGGTGCACACAGCCCCGCACGGTGCCTCTCCGGGGGGAAGCCGTCAGCAGCGTGTGTCTGTGTGAGTCTGCTCCCACCCACCAGCCCGCGTCTCTCATACGTTAACAACCCGGCCCCGAACCCACTGCGAGCATCAGAAGGCTGAGTTTGAAAAATGCTCCTCCGTGCCTGCCCCTGCGGCAGCGCGGCCAGCCACGGCCTCGCAGCGAGAAGCGGCGTTCTGCCGCCTCGTACGGACCCCCCCGTACCCCCACTCCGCTCAGATTCAGCTTTTAACGCTGGGCAGCACGACCCCAAGGCAACGGCTGCTTTTCTCCAGGGGCAAACCCGAGCCTGGCTGATGTGCAGAGTCCACCACACGCCTCAGTCAGCTTCTGCCCGAGATAAACACACGTGGGGTTTATTACGGCATTTCTCAACACCCCTCCCTGCTCGACACAGTCCCCTGCCCTCCCCAGAGAGCCTCCCCAAGCGCTGGGCACCCTCTGGGATGCGGGGCGGGATTGCACCCCAGCTCTGCCCTAAACCAGCCGGCATAGGAAAAATCAGGATTGTACAACAAACACAGGCTTTTATTGCAGAAACAGCTCCATGCGGCTCGCGGCCTGAGCAACCGCTATAAATCGTGTGGGTGCCTCTGGCCACGGCTTGTTGAGCCCCTCCTGCAGCTCTGTGGATCCCTAGGTGGTGGTTCCAGCCGGTCAACAGCTGATGACCACGACAAGGGGGATGTGGGTGGAATAAGGGACCCCGGCGGGGGGTGCTCAGTGCCCCAGCCCCACGCTACAGTACAGCCACTGCACTGGGGGAAGGGTCCTGGCGACTCCTGCCCCTTCCAGGCTGAATCACAGCCAGACACCATTTTCCAGGCTCTGGCACATTGCCTGATCCCACACCTTTTGGGAAAGCACCTCGAGCTGTCACAAGTCCCGTTCCGCACGAGGGACGGACAGAGGGTGGTGCGGAGCTGCCTTTCTGTACGTGCTGCAGAGCAACACGTGCCCAGAGCTAACGGGAAGGCCGCTCTCCCCACAGGCCTCGCAGCATCGTTAGCGGAGTTATGATTCAGTCCTGCTGCATGACTGCACACGTCCCTGCGCAGGACGTCAGGCCTTGACCGATGAGTGCTGCGCTCATTAGTGAGGATCATTATTTTTCCTGCGAGCAGTGGTTAATTGCGTAACACAAGGCGCACCTTGGGCTGCCCTCATAGAGCCACGCAGCAGCGGGGGAGCAAGGGATGAAGGCAGCGTGTCTCCAGCCTCGTCCTTGGGGACAGCCCTCAGAATGCCATAAGGATGGGGCACATCATACGCCCCCCAAAACTGCTCAGGGCTGAGCACAGAGTAAAATGGCTTTCCCAAAGAGCAGCCTCCTTCAGGGAAGCCCTTCTCCCAGGATCTGGCTGGTCTCGTCACCCACTGCCTGCTTGCTGGAGCTGGGGACACATCCCTGCACTTTTAGCCTGGATCTGGCTTGTCCCCAATCCTGTCCAGGTGGCCTCAGGTTGTTGCACCCAATGGTGAACATGAATCTCATCACAGCGGTGCATGTGCACCCAGTTGCAGGCTTGCTGCATCTCGCCGCCTCTGCAGCACAGCGAGCTGCCAACAGGCGTTGGAGGCAGGCGAGGCCAGCCCTGTTCTGGGACCACTGCCGGGGGGACAACTGCTCAAAGCCAGAAACAGGTTTGGGGTGGAAGCGGGAGGTATATTAACAGACCTCAAAATATCCCCTGGGGCTGGAGGCAATGGAAGCAGCCAGGTTTAGAGCTGGGCCAACGTTGCCCCGGGCCAGGCGCCTGGTCCCCTGCTCGCCATCCCCTTGGCATTGCCACAGAGATGCACTGGAGGACACAGAGCCCTCTGAGGCCAGGGCCGTGCCAACTGATCTCATTGATGGTCTGTTGTAGTGGCTGGTCTTGAACTAGCTGCTCCCAGGAGAATTATTCAATAAATTTGAATTAAATGCAGGCAGGCAGCTTTCTGAAGCCTCTGAAAGAAAAGCAATGAGCTTAACCAGCCCCCTGGGCCCTCGGAAGGTCTGGCCGGCAGCCAGTCGGAGCCAGGATTCGGTGCATCCCTGAGCAGCACAGAGGGAAAGGTCTGCTCAGCAGCATCTGCACCACTGGAGATAGGGCTCGGGCAAAGCAGGAGTACCCCCAGCCATCCCGGGGACCACCAGGGCCTGGGAGAAGGGCCACAGGCAAGGGTGCCAGAGGGGACATCACCCTGCTGCACCACACAGGGTCCCTGGTGGGACACCAACCCTGCAGATCCCAGCCACCACCTCCTGGGCCAGCACCTCACAGGCACTGCACTGGAGTCAATCCCACCACGCTTGGTGTGGGCAAGGGCAGAAGCACCCCAGGGGGTCAGGGGGACATATCCCTAAATGTATGTCCTGAGTGCAAAGGGCAGAGCCCAGGTGAGCACCGGGAAGCAACAGCAGGTCTTCACACATGAACACCTTTCTGAATCAGGCCCTGGGCTCTGCACACTGTCTGCTCCTTCTCCTCTGGCTCTCAATGGCCACGCTGGCTTCACTCCAGACCTCTGATGAGGATGTCAGGTGCCTTTTGGGTGAAGATGCTAAAAACCTTGTAGCAAAGAGCTACAAAGCAAGGAGCAGTGAGCCCTGGAGAGTGGCAGGAGGCAGAGCCTGAGCCCCCAGCCTCAAAGGGTACAGCAGGACCCCGTGAACGTACACGCTGGCCTGAACTGTATTGGCTTAAAGCTGACCCCATGAATTGATGATGCTGTAATTTCTTAGAGAAAAAAAGATTTAGAAATGGTTGTAATGGTTAGCAAATATTCAGCATCCCCCTTGTTCAAACAACATTTGAATCTGATATTAAGCACTTTATATATATACACACATTATTTGAATGACAAATATTCTGATTACGTTATTTTTAAACACCTGCATGCATTGCTTAGTATGAGCGCCATGCTTCCCCCTCCTCAGCACTGCTTTCACTGACGGGGTTTTTGCTGCCAGGGAGGGTCCTGGATAGGGACAACACAGCCAAGGGCACAGCCAACATCCCAGGGAGGCCGTGGGAGCAGAGGGGACAGTGTGTGTGGCCTGCCATGCCATGCTTACACCTGGGGGAATGGCTTTGCTCTCCAGCTGCGGCACATCTGCTTGCAGAGCTGCTTGACATGATGTTACATCAAGGACAGTCTGCGGCAACCATAGCAACAGGGCTGCCTTGGTTTTTCCACCTTTCCTAGCAGAAACAATGCTGATTTCTCCCAAATTTGCTGCTGCCTGAGAGATGCCAGCAAAAACCTCTGGCCAGGCAGGAGAGAGGGGCTGATTTGCCCTGGGGAAGGTACCCAGGTTGGGGCTCTGCTGTCCCACATCAGGTGAGGATGCTGGTGTGGGACCCAGAGAGCAGCTCTGCAGGCTCCAGGCACTCCCACCTCCACCAGCCCAAGCCTCTGCAGAGCCCTGAGCCACATCCCAAACCCTGGCTCTCCATCCAGCATCAGCAGAGTGGGAAGCACTGCCAACCTGCACCAACAGCTTGGATCCCACAAGAGGAGGGAGGAAGAGTGAGTAAGAGCTAAGCATCCAAACATCTCCAGGCTCAGCAGCAACCTGTAAGCAGACTGCAGTGCCAGCACAACATTGTACGACAGAGCATGATGGTGTTGCCCACGGAAATGGCTACTGGGATTTGGAGATGGGGGCCCCTGGGTCCAGGTATGGTCACAGGGATTTAGGATGTCAGAGCAGCCCTCCCAGATGCTGAGGGCACCCTGGGATCAGAGCGGCACCCGGTTTCCGTGGCACACCACCAGCATCTTGCTGACCTGCAGTAAGGTATTAAAAAATGCAAAGATGAGCAAGACACCAGATGCACCCTGGACTCCCCTTCCTTGGCCCCGAGCTGCCCCCACTCCTGTGCCAACTGGTGTCAGGGTTGCCGCAGCACCCACTGGTCCAGTGCTGGCTGAGCCTGGCCGTGAGGCCCACAGTGTCTCCCTGAGCCAATCCCACCTACCAGCATCGTGGACATTGCAGCTCACGCTCTCCTGTCACCACTGGTGATGCCCATGGTTCCTTACCCTGCCCTCGGAGCAGGTCCCAGAGCTGTGCAGAGCCCACCCCCCAGCCTGCCCTTCCCTTACGGCATGGTCCAGTGGGGCTCCGGGCTGTTTCGCTGCTGCTCAGTGCTGCCCTTCTCTCTGCAGCAGTGCTCCTGGGAGCTGCTTTTTTTTTTTTTTGGGGGGGGGGGGCTCTTGCTTTTGGGGTACCAAGCCACCACACTCAGGTCCAGGCTGCGCTCCCCTTGCACATCTTTCCTTTCCCGCATGCTGAGCAATCTGGCTCTCCAAGGGCAGCAGTGCAGGAGCGTAAGGTCAGGTCCTGGGCCAGCACACTGAGCCCCCAGCCCAGCTGTCCCCAACACCGGTGACACCGCAGTGGGGCAGGATGGGGATGAAGAGCAACGGGGAGAAATTTGCTCCAGAAACCCAACACAGCACTCAACGCATCTGTTGTGGTTTAATGCGGCAGGCAGCCAAACACCAGCAGCCGCTCGCTCGCTCCCACCCCCCCCCAAGCCCTGACACTTGCTCTCACCCACGTTTTTCGGGTGGGCACCAGGGGAAGTGCCACTGCGCTGTCAGCCAGGACCCCAGCAGGCAGCCTGGCTCTCCCAGCCTGGACACGGGTACCTGGGTCTAGGAATGGTCATGGGCATTTAGGACAGCAGAGCGGCCCTCCAGGATGTCGAGGGCATCTCCCAGGCCATCTGCTCCCCCAGCTCAACTTCACAGGAGCTGCTCTGTTTGGGACAAGGACATCACTATGGACCAGGTGAGTCCTCCTACCCATGAGTTTTCTCCCGATCCTGGACCCCAAAAGCCCGAAGCAAACCAAGACCCTTAGCAACCCCGGGGTTCTGCGATAAACATCCAAAGGGGTGTTTTCCGCCCCGTTTCTCACGGAGCAGCGTGGCTGCATCGCCACCTGGTGCCCGTGCGGAGCAGCGCGGCTGCCACCGGCGCTTCAAGGCGAGCAGCGTCCCGGCCGGGACACGGGTTCCTCAAACAGCCCGGGGAAAGGGCGCTCTGCAGAGACATCATACATATCAGCGTTATTCTCTTTGTATTTATACATAAACGTGAGACGAAGTTGCTTCAGTCTTAATGCAGGGGGGTTTTAATTTGTATTTTGCATCCCCACGTCTGATGCTTCTGTGCCTTTCCCCGGGAGCGCGGAGGGGCCAAGGCCACAGCACTGCCCCGAGCACAGGCATCCTGGTTCGGGCACTACCAGCAACACGTTAGCAAGATAAACAACAATAAAAAGTCTTTCTTTTGCTCCCATCTCACTGATGGCAATGTGGTATGGAAACTGTAACGTCACAAAGATTAAGCTGATATTTAAAGGACACTTTTTTTTTTCCCCTGGATACCCAGCAGAACATTTCAGCAACATTGTAAGTGTAAAACCCAGTCAGAGCAGCCCCAAAGCTGAGCTGAGCACAGGTATGGGCACTGGCTTCACTCTTCCACAGCCACCAAAGACAACTGAGTATGTTCAGCCATAGGACCAAGCTGGGGACAGAGGGGCAGCAACTCCATGGTTCAACCAAAGGATCACAAACATATAAGAAAAAGCCTGAAGAGATTCTTCCCCTTTCTTGACTTGGCTATTAAGAAACTATTCCTGCTATATGAAATTTTTCAGTGTTAGACAGTTACATTAATGTACTGACTACAAATTAGCTTGTAAGAAGTCTCTAATACATATATCTTCCTTTAAAAATTTTAAAAAAAAAAAATAGTACAGAGGGAAAAAGGAAACCCAAAGTCTGAAGCCATAGCGGTGTTCAGAGCTTGAAGCTTTGACCCTAGTACAAGGCCAGCTATACTTGTACTTATCTCTTGGAAAAGACTTTGTAGCTAGAAACAGAGGGTAGGCCTTGAACAGGGAGAGGGAAGAAGGTTAACAGAAGCCACCAATAATTTTCCTGGGCAAGGTCCCCTAAGAAAAACTGAAACTGTACTTTACAGTTTTATAAAAAGGCAATACCAGGCCAACATTTCACAGCAGAATAGAGGCAAGAAATAAAAGTAAAGAAACAAATACCCATATTAAACCTTTCATTTTGTATCTCCTAATAAACCATAGCTCATGCTCGCTATCGGTATCAGCTGGGCTAGGAGCAGATCCCCTCAACCCACCCAAGCAGCACTCCTGACCAAGCAGGCAGTGCCAGGGTGCCCTGAGTGCACTAATGAGCCTGAACCCTGATGCTCCTCACCTGGGCTCCCACTCACACCCTCCACCTGTGGTCCTGCACCTCCATTTAAGCTCAGACGCAGGCTCCCTCTTGCTTCTTGTCTGTGGCACCTCCTGGGACAGTCTTTCTCTTACAGCTTCCCAAAGATGATGCTGTTGGGATTTTTTTTGCTGCAGTCCTAATGATCACCTTCTGCTGTCCTCCTAGAAGACAGTAAGTGTGAAGTCTGTTGGCAATGGTTCTGTGATCTGGCAGCTGGCTTGTGAATGGCCACCTTTGCATGTAAATGAAATGCTTGCAGCTGCTAAACATGGCTCCTCAGCCCTAAGGAGGTGTGTGCCTGTGCTACTTCTGTTAGGGGCAGAAAGCCCTAAAAAAGAGCTGTGTTGCCAGGAGTGGTTTCTTTAGTAGGGGGTATAGCCCTTGGTGGGAAACTTTCAGTAGCTGCTGTGCTGCTGCTCCCCTGTTTAGGGATGTGTGGCCGTGATGTGCGCCCTTGGGCAGCTTGTCCTGGTTGCTCTGGCTCAGTGTTAGCTTGGGTGACTAGAAGCCTTCCCAGCATGAGCTTCTTTTGTGGGAAATCTGGGTGTAAACAAAGCAAATGGTCCAGCATGTTCTTCTGTGCCTGGGGTCTGTTGCGTTAGCGTTGGCTGTGTTAATGTGAGGCTGTTTGCTCGGGCAGTTAGTGCTGGTCAGGCTCAGTGAAGAAACTTTCTGTTCCCTCGTGGGAAGGGATAAGGGCTGGGGTTGAAGACTGGGGCAGCAGCTCCCTGTGAGGAAGAACAGTGGGGGTGTCCACATGTAAGGAAGAAGACTGGCTATATGTGAGAAGCAACTCAATTTAAAATTAGTTTTAAATTTTAAATACAGTAAAGGACTCTTTGATCATATGAGGGAGCCTCACACTTGTCCATCTCCTATGCCCTTGATTTACCATCTCTTCCTCATCTTTCATATCTGTTTCATGTGCTGTTTAAAGGCTACTTCTAATTAGCAGAGTGGAGCTCAGGCTGCAAAATCCAGATGAGAGCCAGTGCAGAGACCAAGCCCTCAAAGTTCAAGAAGATTTAGTTCAGCCAGAAGAGAATGACCCACTTACAAAATCCCCCTGAATTCAAGTTTTGAACAGCCTCAGTGTACAAAAGTGCTTGCGTCTAGAGTATGAGGAAGCCCCCATTTTTAGCTGTTTGAGTTGTGCCCCTTGTTCCTCCCCTCTGTGGTAAGTGGGTGCTGCAGCCCTGCAGGAGCCAGAAATGCTGCTGTCCCTGCAGCTGCACCTCTTTGGCCTGTGCTCTTGGCTTCTCTCTCCCAAGCTCAGCAGCTTTGTGTCAGGTCAATATTAAATAGGGGAGTAAGGATTTCTTTAGAGGAGCACCTCTTCAGAAATAAAACTTACATATCACCTTTTCCTGAGAGCTTGAAGAAAATGGGATTTTTTTTTTAAGATTTAGGCATTGTAAAGCCTTCAGAGTGCATAATGTCAGTAAAATCAAACCAACTTTTATGTAGTGGGTGCTGTGGAAAAGAATCATATTGAATATGAAACCAATACTTAATATAAGGTAGATTCCCAGTTCATTAGTATCTTAAACCCTAGATTGCCTGTCTGGGCTATGTTACTCTATTCTCCCCACCTGGCCCCCTTTCTGTGTGGTGTGGGAAATGTTACGGTGATGTTGGTGACAGAGGAGGGATGCGGTAAGAGGCCTTCAATGCAGTCTGCACTGAAGATGGCAAATAAAGTCCCTGTAATGAGTTGGCCAGTGCACAAGAGCACAGCTACCACCTTCAGATGGAATTGGAGTTGCTTGGCTCTGAGCAGCAGCCTTAATTACTGCTCATTAATGGAAAACCTATTTCAGTTTAATTGCTGAGAATTTGTGCTTCTGAAGTAGAGGGTCTGATCTCTAATCTTGCCTCTGCTATAAAGCTCTAAGCAACTCCTACAGTCTAGGTAGAAATTTTAGTCTCCCACCTGATCGAGCAGACTTTGAAATGTGATTGAAGCTTTTCCTTGTTGGGCTTGAATTCCCAAAGGTCTGGATGCTGACAGCAAATCTTTTCCATCTTTGCCTCTTAGCCACTTGTCTCATGAGACAAAGCATCAGCCAGGCTTGATTATACTACGAGCTTGAGGTGTGGAAGCACTGGGGAGCTGATGGGCTGATAGTACAAGAAGCAGGTTAATAAATGTTGGAGAAAGCCCATGAGAGTGGACTCTTGAGATGTTCTGGGAGGTTTAAGCTTGCAGCTGACTCCCTGTACAGGCAGGTCAGCCTTTCCTGGGTGGGAGAGAGCACAAAATGCTCACAGCTGAGAAGAAAATCTGTGCAAAACATGTTTGAGGACATGAAATAATAGAACCTCACTGCAAAGGCTGGGTCATTAAAGGGATGACAAAGTAGCAGGGTGAACCGTGGTTTCTGCCCTGCTGAGCTCCACAGGGCTGGCCTTGCAGTGGCCACGAGTCATTGCAGTGTGAAGAGTATCCAGTGAGGATGGATAAAACACCACTGTGAGCTACTCTGTCTGCTGGCTCCCTTCTCAGAGAGGTTTAAACAGGCAGGCAGAGGTGTTTGCTCTGCTACCTGTGTCTGATACTGGCTGTGGGACCAGTATGTGCAGTGCCTTCCCCATCACCGAGATCTCACTTGCTCTGCTTGGAAAAATAAATCAGCCTGGATGTTGGCTCAGCAGGATACCTGAAAGCACAATGGATGCCTGACAGAGCACATTTCCAATGAGCTGGTATAAATTAGGCACATTAGTAACCCTTTGGTGCTGGTATCTAAAGGAATTGAGCTCCTACAGTTGCAAGCCGGAGGCTAAATTCTAGTTTTGGGTACATGTGTGGGAGATGTGGTCAAACATCTGGGTCTCCTGCCTTTGTGTGCAGGTTGCTGCTTACCGAACGGGATTCCCAGCACGTGGCCGAGGGCAATGTGCTGCTGAATCGCTTAGGTCCGAGGCGTTAGCTACTGAGTTGTAGAGCTAATTTGATATGCTTCATGTCAAGCGTTTGTAGCAGATAGCAGCTGTTTGGTCCTCCTACTGTTTTCTCACTGTAGTGTTGGCTAGGAAGGGTGATATTTTTATTAAAAAAGGCAGAGGAAGATGTTTCTGTGGGGAGGAGAGTTGTTGTGGATACCCATCAGGAGAAGTGGTGCCATGGAAATGGCCTCAGGTGATGCTTTTCTGGAAGGTGGCAAGCACTGTGTGTCTACATGCCCCATGATGGGACCCAGCTGGTGGCCTGCAGCACCCAAACTTGGGAGCATTCTTTCCTCTGGTTTTCCCTGTAACCCAGCAAATCATTTGCAGGCAGGTGCCCTAGGACAGGGGAAATCATGATTTATTTCCATAAACCTAAGCAGAAAATAAGTCAAACTTAATTAAAAACTGTTTTTCACATTTTTTGTTTCTCTGGGGGGTGGTAATTCCACCCTCCCACGTGGTCTCCAGGAAACCTTGGGAGGAAGGAAGGAAGGGCCCCCGAGTCTGAGCCTGGTGCAGCCTCTGGGCAGGAGCCTCATTGGTGTCCACTGAGTCTGGTTCCCCTCTTCCTCAGCGTACAACGGGTCTGTGGTGGGAAATCTTATAAACACGGAGGGAATCGCTCGAGCAATAGCTGGTCCACTTTGATCGTGGTCTCCAAGCAACAGAACCACAAATATAAACAGTTTTTGGAGATGATGAAAAATTTCTCTGGATATTTGGTTGGAGCTTGAGGAAAGTAGTTACAGCTGAGGAGTTGGAGGCTTTACCATCTGTTGGACATGACCACATGAGGTGAGGGCTTGCATGGACTCTTCTCCTGTTGATAGTGTCCTGCGAGCTGAGCAGGCAGCACTCAAAGGTGTTCTGTGAAGAAAAGAGAATTGCAATAGGGCACTTCATAGGTGGGCTAAATAGTTGCTGCACTTCTGCTCCTGCTCTGTGCCTTGACCCTATCCAGCATGTTATAGGCATGGCTTTTGCAGTGTGGTACAGGATGCTTTGCTTCCTCCTGGAAAAAATAAACTCATGGTGACACTGTACCGTGGTGGGCGGCTCACTGTCAGTCCTTGTCCTTTTAGTTGGGCTCAGGAGGCAGCGCAAGGCTGCGGTGCTGGTCCTGCTGTGCCACGGCAGCTTGTTGCAGGGGTTTGAAGCTGTGGGAAGAGTAACGTGGCTCTTGGAAGTGGATTTCATTCAAGTCGGTGGTTTTGCTGGTGGGTTTTTGCAAACTGCAGTCTCCCACGAGATGGTGCTGTGGGACAGGGGACGCTGCCGCGGAGACATGCCTGCAGGTCGTGCTGCAGCCTTGTGGCACTGGGTATAACAGAAAATTAATTTGTGGCTTTGGTAGAGGAACAGAGGATTTCTCGCACTGTCTTTGCAAAGGTCTCCTCAGGGAGCGGAGGTGGGGAGTGAGCAACATCGGCTGCAACTGGGAGAGTCCCCTCCACGGGAAAATCCAGCTGGAGAGAAAGTAGTCACCAAATGCCATTAAACAGTGTATAAATGACAACTTGTGCTGAGCCTCTCTTCCCTCAGAAATTCATGCTGCTGAGGTTATGTTCAAAATCTTTATGGTCAAAAAGGAGGCACACCTTGTGCATAAGTAAGGCCAAGAATGTATTTGCAGTATATATAGCATCTTAAGAGTTTCATCATTATTCAACAAGATTGGTTGTTACAGAAAAAGAAATAATACAATTAAAATGTTTCTACATGCACTTGGTTTCTACCCCTTTCTGGGGGGTTATGCTCATCCCTGTCTTGCTCCCCTGGCTCTTAAGGTTGGTGGTTTCATGCTGGTAGCAATGGGGGGTGTTAAAGAAAGTTGTCAGCATCCGAGTCCTTTGGCAAGAATATGATGTTCTTGGTGGTGATTTTGGTTTGCTTGCTCTAGGGTCCTCTTGGGGTCATGTCTTAATATTTTCTAACATGCCTTTACGCATTTGCTCTTTCTTTATTGACTGTTGCTTCTTTCTTCATGTTCTGCAGCTGTGTTATGTCCAAGTTTATCATACGCAGTGGCCTTTTCATATATTAGATCCTGCTCTGTGTTCTGTCACACCAAAACCCAACTTTGCCCAGCTCCAGGTCTGCATTTCTTGGGGATTTCTGTTCTGCAGCTCTTCTGGTGCCTTCCCCTCCAGTTGTGAGTCTTTGCACACAGGAGGGCTGTTTGGGGCATTTTTGATGCTGAGCTCCTGATCTCTGAGAAGGGAAAGAATGTGGTTTTTTCTGAATGTGTTCTGTCAAATGATGTTCTTCATTAATAACGGTACCTTTGATCAGTGTCATGGAAAATGTGGACAGTTCTTAGATGATGTGGTATGTTACAAAGAAACTGAAAGAAAGTGAATGAATGAACAAATATTTGCCACAGGGATCCTTCCTTCTTTTCAAGCGAACTCTTGAAATTAAAAAAAGATGTTATAGAAAATACAGAAAGATCCAGGAATCACATGTCAACATATGTTTTTATTTTTAATTTCAGAGCCTCTCCATCTAGAAATAAAAGTATTACTGGGGTTTGATCTGGAGTCCTCTGAAGTCAAAGGAAGATTTTTTCCTCAAAGTGATTCAGTAACAGTTACTACTGGACCGAGAGAGGCTAAATAATTTAGTCAGAAATTCCCACTGCTGTGTGTTTGCTGTCCAAAGATGCTGTGAGCCAAAGGGTGCACTGAGGTGTCCAGGAATAGAGACCCCTTGACTTGCAATACGCAGGCTGGGTCCAGCAGCAGCTCAGCCACTGCCAGCTTGCCTGGGTCCTGAAAACCTTCGGCTGGGGCAGCTGCTGGGTTTTGTCCCTGTTCCCACCATGGGGGTGGTGTGGGATTTGTCCTACTCAAGGGTACAGAGGTGCGTGCTCTCGCCCAGTGATGCTTGTGTCTCTGTACCCCTGGAGAGCTATCGGGGGCTGCCAGAGGCAGTGTGATTTCACTGGGTTGCATTGGTGCAATTAGTTAATTCAGTTAGTTGAATCTGTCTTTTTCCATTTGTTTTTGTTCTGAGGAATAGGTTGGCCAGGTGACAGCATAAAACAAGTTTCAACCTATTTCTGTAACATGCCAAAACCAAAATAATCCTGGTTTGGAGTTTTTCTCATGCTACCTGTTGATCAGCAGGGCCCTTTGTTATTGTCCAAGCAATGATTTTAAATTTCACTTCTACGGTAGTAAGATGATCTGTTGTATTTTTCACCCAAGTATTGCTTCCTCATTAATTTATCTAGCCTGGTTACTCAGGTGTGATCATCTCCCAGATCTTTCTTTAATGAACTGTTTTGTGATATGCATGTCTGTGCTAAGACTACAGTGACTTGTTACTTGCTGTTGGTGGAGCAATGTGGTCATGCTGGGCTCTTGTTCTTGGCTTGGGGTTATTTGGCAACAGCGAGACCCAGGGCCAAGGCTGCAATGCAGTATTGCCTGCTCTGACTTTGTGCAGTGATGACACCCTCCTCTGACTCACACATTCTTCTCTTAGGCCTTCCTTGGGAACAACCTCTTCTGCAAAGAAATAGCTCCTGATTTTGTGCTGATGACTCATATCTCTGCCTGATCACTCCGGTCCTGTCTCCTCCTGTCCATATGAAAATCTCAGCCTGTCTCTTCAATGTCCTCTGGAGATGCAACCATCAGCTCAATCTCCACGTGGCTGAGACCTCAGTCTCTCCCCCACGTGCTTCCTTCCACCTTCTTCCTTGATCTGCCAGCAATACCATGATTATCATCCAGGTCAGCTCCCTGGTGCTGTCTTAGACCCAGATTTCCCTCTGGGTCCTGATGTTGAAGCTATTTCTAAATTTGGCAGACTTTCTGCCTAACACTTCTATAATTAAACGCTTCTGATCTATGCAGGTAGGGTGTCTGTGCCCGTTCGCTTATTGGGAATCATATGTTTCTTCTGGTGCTACCAGGTATGCACAATGCAGGGGAGGCGTTAAGGACTTTCATAGCCACAGTGGGTCTGGAGCTTGACCAACTTATTGCAAGTTTGCTTGAGATTCTCTTTGTGCAGAGGCAGGTTTGTGGATACCCTTAAGCCAAGCGCAATTACATCTCTTACTGGGCTTCCAGAGTAATAGAAAACATGGAAAAGTGCCATGAATCCTGTTTTCTTCCCCTCACCAAGATGTTTTCATCCAGATGGGGGGGGGGGAAACAACACCCAACCCACAAATACGTAAACCCAACATGCCAGAAACTTGGGAATGTGACTTCATCCCTGCTGCTGCCCTGTCCCTGTCTCAGCAAACAGTTCTGCCCCACTCTGCTCAGTTAAAAGCATTTCTCCAGGACTCTTGAATGCTGTGACCTCCTCTGCCTGCATCACTGCTGTTCTCCTTCCCTGTCACAGCACCCATGTGCCAGCAAAGTTGTTGTCTTCACTCTTCAAGGGTCTTCAAGTGTAATCCTTCCCTGAGGCCAATTGACCCTCTTGACAAGCATCTTTGCAGCTTCTCCTAAGCAGTCTCCCACAGCTGGACAAACTGCCTGTAAAGCCTGCTAGATTCTTCATGATGGTCCTTTACTTTCTTCCTTTAACATCTGTTTTGCATCTTCAAATCTTGACACCAGGTAGACCACTGACATGGGATTTTTCCTGGTGGGGCTGCTCAGTGTAGGCTCCTTGATTCCTCATTGCTTCTCTCATCTCACTACAGGCAGCAGTAGACCATAGGGGGAATGATTGATGTGCAGGAGGTCAAACTAGCTCCCCACCCTTTGCCTCTTGCTGCTCCCAGCCCAGGGCCTGGAGGACTGCTCTCAATTCCCTCTGCCATCCCATCAGCTTAGCATGTGATACCTTCATCAAAGGAAGAGCCTTGTTTGCTCTGTACACTGAGTGTCTAGAACAACTGAGTCATAGGCCAGTTTTTACAGACATTAGTGCAAATAATTGCTAATTGCATTCCAGAGAAAAGTGGCTGTCTCCTATTTTTTTTCCTGCAGGCAAAAGTCTCAGATCAGTATGTAGAGAGAAATTGGGTGTTCTGGGGGGGCTGTGGCCCAGATCTCTCTAGTGTGCTTTGTCTGTGCATCTAATAGGCTGTGTTCATCAGTGCTAAGTCACGATGCTTTTGGTCACCACAAATGCAAAGCAGAACAATTCAGACTATGGAAACTGGGTCAGATTACTAAGGAGGAATACAAAAGGCTAGTGTGTAAGCCTGGGAGGACAGAACCAAAAGGCCAAGGCACAAAATGATGGGGGGATTAGGAAGGCTATATAGTGGGTGAGAAGCAGCTCTGCACAAGTATTAGATGCAAGAGGAAGATGGGGAAGTGTTGGTCTGGTCCTCAGTGAAGAGGAAAGGTTGTGGATGAGCAATGCCCAGCACATCAGTGTTTCATGTTGAATTGCTTCAGCATCAACAAAAATGTGCAGCTGCCACCAGGCAGCCAACACAGAAGAATGCAAGAAAAAGAATGTGGATTGTTGTTCTCAAATCAGCTAAGTGCAGTGAAAAATCACCATAGGGTGTGTAGAGAAAAACCTGGAGCGAACTCAGAGCTGTTCCACTATTTTTGAGACCTTACGAAGAATGAGTGATGTCTAGTAAAGACAAAAAATAATTCTTTTAAATAGGGGTAAGGAGCCTCCATGTATAGACTAGCAGTTTAATTTTATCTGCCAGGAAAACACTGGAACAAATAATGAAACTCTTAGGATGTAATGAGGAGGTCAGCAGCATCCCATGGGCTTTGTCTAGAACAAATGGCTTGCAAAACATTTTGATTTTTCTCCTTGACAGTATAATCCAGTTTTATGGTCCAAAGAAAAGCAGTGGATACTGTATAACTTGACATAAAGCTTTTGACTTTTCTCCAATTATATTTTCATAATTAAGGTAGATAAACCTCATTAGAAGAAAATTTTCATTTGGTGGTTGCAAAACTGGTTGGAAAGCCATACTAAAAGTTGTTTCTTATCAGAACAGAAGACTTTGCAAAGCAGGGTTCTGCAAAGTTTTATCCTGGGTTTGTTGTCAATCAGTATTTTTATTAACGATCTCAAGAATGAGATAGAGATTGTTCTTATTAAATTTGCAAATGAGGTCAAACAGAAGGTCTCAGCTGAAAATATATCAGAGAAGGATTAGGATTTAAAAAGCTTCTGAACAAAGAGGTGAGAAATAAAATGCACTCTATGAAATCAAGGTTTTAGGTTTCATCTATTTGGAACATCAAGTGCAATCTTCCAATGGGAAGGATAATCAAGCACTGGCATTGCTTGCCTCAGGGTAGTGTGAAAGCTTCAGCACAAGCATGATGCAAGAAAAGGAAATTAAGGTATGGTTTGTGTGAAGGTGATCCTTCCCCAGTGTAGAGGGCTGGCCTGTTGAGGTCTTCCCTCCTTGTTTCTGGTCTGTAAGGCAGGAGGGGGTGGTTTGGTTGCTGTCTGTGATCACTGAAGCAGTCAGGAACCAGCCCTGTATATGGGTGCTGGAAGGCAATAACGTGCATGTTCCCCTGCCACTGACTTTCATCTCTTGTTTTATAGAGCATCTTCTATTGACTTGCAGACCACCAGAGTATTCAAAACACTGCTTTTGCTGTTTCTCCAAATTTCTTTGGCTTTGGGATGAATATGGGAATTCATAATGTGTCTTATCAGCTACACAAGTTAATAATGTGGATCTTGTGTAATTTGGACCACTACCAAAGAATGAATCAATGATGCATAGATCTAAGTTCACTAAATCCCCAGAAGTAAAACTCCTCCAATATTTATCTGTATCTGGAATAGCATTGTCTTTTAACTTCTACTTGTTTCTATTTCTGGACCAATACAGCTCATAACACTTTTTCATTTCCAGTTTTGAACTTCAAAAAGGCAGCAAAATGAAAACTGAATTTGGTAAACAGGAATTTTAGTTTTTGGGGGGGTTTTATAGAGAAAAAAAATTGTTGTGCATGGAAACTCTTGCTGGTCTGAAGTGGCTAGCTTGTCTTCAGGACATGACATAATGCGCTTCTCAACGTGAAGTACAGATGGATCAAGACCTGACATTCCCTAACTCTGAGTTCACTCAGCAGCGGGGTTAGACTTCTCCAGTAGGAAGCACTCCTTCCTAGAGTCAAGCAAGTCCATTCCAAAAATGGGGGTTTTCCCAAAACCTTGGGTTAAGTGGGGTTTTTGAACCTGGACCTGACCTGGATCCTCATTTTGCATCTCAGCCTTCTTGCAAAGAAAAAACTCTGTAAAGGGACTCTATAGGCAAGGAACACATTGTGCTACATTGTAATAAGATTTGAGTTTCATCAATATTCAGTACTAGCACATGCTGGGTGGTGGTAGGGACTGAGCAGATATTGCTAGCACCAGCTGTTGCTTTATGGCAGTTTTTCATGCTTAACAGTAGGAGACTAAACTATAGCACCATGCAAAATGGAAAGCTATCATCAGCTGTGAGCAGCATGGTAAAATTCATGCAAATCCCCCTTTGCTCGTTAATGGGTGTTTGCAAAGACCGGCTTGGTGGTCTGGGGCTGTAAGGAACACAGTTTCCCTGCGCTGTCAGAGTTTCTGTGCAACCTTGGGCAAGTCTCTAAGGCATAATTATTTTAAGATACTGAGGTCCACAGAAGCCTTTACTTTCAGGTTGACTAATGCATTATAATGTCTTTTAAAACTCCAGCCCTTAGGCTTCTTGAAGATGAGTCATCTTACTAAAAGCATCTGTCTGTCTTATTCCCTCGCTCTATGGGAGGGTCTCTAGTTTTCTGGGCCTTTAGCTGGTGGCACACAGCTCCCCAGGACCTTGTTACATTATCTACCAGTTGCACCAAGGAAAAGTGTCCTCAGGGTAGGTGCCAGCAACCTGTCCAACTTGCCTTCTGCGGCTCTGCATGCATTCATTTATTTTTCTTAATTCTGTCTTCTCCTTTGCAAAATGACCTTGTAGATCTTTTTATCCTTTTTGCAGGCACTTTGAAAAAAAGATCTTGCAGGTTTTCTTGACTTACAAGACACACCCCCCCCCCCCCCCAAAAAAAAAAAAAACCACCACAAAAACCCAAACCCAACAAGGCCTTTGGGGAGTAAAAGTGCTGAAAGCAAAGGCTTTTATTTTTTTCTGCAATGAAGTCCAGCTAAAGACCTCGTGGCTGGCACACAGGCTGTCCTGGGGCTACCAGCAGCACATGGCAGCCAGCACAGGGAAAGGTGGGTCTAATGCCACCAGGATATTCCATAATTGTGTTGATGATTTCTTGAAGGACCTTGGCTAATCCTCCAGCTCCTCCAGATCTCTCTCACTTTATGTAAAGTAACAGTTCTCATTTTTTCCACTCACTGCCTGCCTTGAGTAGTCAAATCAAGATGTCCTGTCCTGGGATGTTCTTCTTTCTGGGATTGATCTCTTACATGGGGAAACTCAAAGCCTGGTGGTAGTCAGTGCAATTTTAGAGCTACTGGGGATAAAGTGCTGGGACTAATGTCTGGAGAAGAGGTTTTTTGGTCCTTTAAAATCCAAGCACAACCGGCAATCCTTTTTCAGATATCTATTTACAAAGCATGTTATGGTAACCTTATGAAATGCTCTTTTCACTAAGAATAGATGATGCTGTGAGGTTAGAGCCTGCTCTGGTTATAAGTCTGTAGTGTGTGGTCAGAAATATCATTCCTGAATGATTAGGACATGTTCCCCCAAATGCCCTATTGTTGTTAACGGCAGCTTCTTGCCATGATACAGAACTTCAATTTATGGAAAGGTTTTTCTGAGAGCAGGTCTCCATGTTGAATGCCTTTAGGCTAATTGAACTGAAGCATCAATTTACAGTTGAATCAGAGCTCAAAAATAGTTGTAATGAGGAATCTTTAAGGGTTATTATTACTACTTTTTGTAAATCTAGATATAAGAGTGTACTTCTAGTATAATTAAGTTTTATTTTTTGTTGATTTTCCTTTGCCAAAAGACTAATTTGAAAATGGTTGGATATTATTTCTGATTTGCAAGGATGAGGGAGGTGGCATCAAACAGCAATTTACTCTCTGGTCAAATGACGAGATGGTGCATCTGCAGGAATGGGACCATACTGGGTTGTGTGCCATTTGCCAGGGGAGGAAGAAATTTCCCGTGGCGACTAAAGGCCTCTGTTCCCCTACCAAGGTCAGCAGAAGCATTCACTGCCTTTGGCTACATCATAATTGCATTAATAAAGACTGTGGCTCCCAGGGGCAAAGGTTGCAATTAGAGGCAGTATCAGAGGTTTCATCACTGTCTCTGCAGTGTTTCCCTGCAAGCAGATAGGCTCTGCCTGAATTTAGTGATGCCATTCCCTGCCTTTGAATAAGCGGTTCCTACTGTGCTTTTGCCACCTGGCAGATCTCTCTACAGCTGGAAATAGATGCTGGGGGTGCTAATGTGGAAATCTGATTTGGTCCCTACAGTCCTCAGCTGAAGGGAGATGGCAGGACCTACCCCCAGTCCAGCAATGAAAACCAAATGATTTGGGGGATCAGCTGGTTCTTATCAGGAAGGGGGTGATCATGATCATTGTATTTTGGTTGGTTGATTATGTGGGGTGTCTTGGTGTAACTTCTGACTGCTCTGCCTACCTTGGCTGCTCTTTAAGTTTAAGATTGGCCAGGAATGACAATATCTGCACAGGTTGTCCTGCAAGGGACCTCTGTGCCCCCACAGCACTCACTTAGGTGACAATCACTTGGCAAACTTTAGCTGGGTTGACTGCAAATGGCTCTTCATCTTATTGCAAAATTGTTGAATACAGTGTTTGAAGACCCATGTTCCACAAGATTGAGACTTTATAAATGTGTGTCTGTGCATATGCATACACATATAGCTTCATAGACACATATGGATAAAGAAAGGCACACAGTTGAACACTGATGCTGGGACTGTCAGTGACCTGATGGCTGCTCTACCAAGGCTCCTGCCATCCATCTAGCAGGAGAGCTCTCCAGGGGAGCTTCTGCCTGGCAGAGCTGCTGCTGAGCTTTTCTCTTCTGAAAAGTCACTGCTATGTGCTACTGCCTGCTTAGAAGCTTATTAATTTTCTCCAAAAGGTGAAGGTACTGGGAAGGTCTTAAATAGCTTCTTGGCCTTGTCATTGCTCTCTGTTGTTCTTCAACATTTCATCTTAAGTAAACTTCTAAAGAAAAAGGATAGGAGTAAAGTGGTGTGGTAGTTTACTCACTCTTTCCATGTGGGTAGAGGTTTGAGTGGAGCAACATGAAGGAGAACTGATGGGCTCACATGTTCGTTAGCAGTCTCCTTGTAGCCTCCAATGAGGAGGGGCACAGGAGGGACATGTAGGAGACTTGGACTTGACCCATAGCTGGAGTAAACCAGCCAGGTCCTGTGTTGGCTTCAGTGGAACAGAAGATGAAAAAGCTTCTAACAGGAGTATATATTCATGCCCATGAATATCAAATCCTGGGGTTAGTCTGTAATGCTGTTTCATTCTACGTCATACTCCACAGAGCTAGGAAAATGCTACTGTTTTTCCCTCCCCTCCACATCACCACCCACCAACCTGCTGCAGCACACCATTCCTCTCTCCCTTTTCCCCATGCCAGTCTGAGGAACTTTAAATGAAAAAAAAAAAAATCATAAAACACCATCTGGTTCCCACAAACATGATCAGATCTTGGGCCATTTCCTCAGCATAAGCTGGCTCAGTTCCATCCTCCACAGCAGATCAACTTGTCTTGCTCTAGCTTCAGGTTTGGTCCCATATGGTCAGTGCCCAAATTATTTATATTATTTATACTACCATTGTGCCTCAGGTTCAGGAACTTTTTGTGCTAGCTACTGTGCAGAATCAAACAAAACTAGTCCCTGCACTGGGGACTAATATATGTTAGTACCAATTATGCTCAATACCTGGCTGTATTTTTAAGTAATGTCCCAGGAGCTTCATACACTTTCTGTAGTCAATCACTGTGGCTTACAGCTTTTCTGCAGTATGACCATTTTCTTCAAGTCCCAGGTGGAGTCATGTGCTTATATGAAAATCACTGCTTTTAAGAAAGGAAATTGAAGTTTATATCACTATAATTTTTCTTATGAAAACTTAACCTCCTAAAGACTCAAACCTCAGTGGGTCCAGCAAACAGAATGGATTTCTTATAAGCTTGAGGTTATGAAGACAATGACATTCTCAACCTTGGGCTGAGATGAGAATTGGGACTAATAATCACAATTCTATTCCAAGAAGGTCTGGTAATTCATAATGGAGTTATACACAATTTTTAAACTGTCTGTTTTCTTATTTACCCAGTAATTGAAAAAAAAAAGATTAAATGATGTTCATCAAATGAAATATCTGGAGCTTTCTTCCCTGTGATAGTCAATGAATAAGCAATTGGAAATGATTTCTTGCTAACCCACTTGGGTGCTCAGGCTGTGGTGTGTCTGTTCTTTCAAGATGTCAGCAATAAAGTCATCTGGACCAGCGGAAATGAAATGTGAAAGAGTTTCTACCTTTTTGATGGAAGCCTGGGACCTTCTGGTAGTTACTGCCACAACTCACGATCGCCTCACCAGTCAATATAACTGAACACAGAAAGCACGAAAGGAGTTGTTTTACTGCTAGTAACCATGTTGGGAAAAGATTGATGTTTTTCACTGTGCAGCTACTTCTGAAGAATCTTGCTGACCATATCCAAAACTCACAACCAGGCTTGTCTTCTACTTTTGGAAGCTGGAAAATATTAATGGATAGTAGTCATGATAATGAAGCCAAAGCCAAGCAGAAGCTGCTGTAGAGCTAAGCAAAGTCTCTACAGGCATTTGGGTATAGAAAAACTAAGTTTGGAGTGAGGGGAAGAAGAGAGCATTACTAGAAGAAAAATTTAAGTTGTTTGGCGGAATGACCATGTTTAGTGGAGTCAAACTGAGGGTTTCTGGTCTCTGAAAGCAGCAAAATAACTTCAAATCAAATAACCTTTGATTTTTTTAAACAAACACTAATAATAATGGATCAATGTTTGAAAGTCAATTACAGTTCACTAAAGCTGTGACCTTTAAAACTTCCCAGAATTGCTCTGCTGTTTTCTCCAGTGACACATCAGAACTCCCAGGTCTGCTCAGAGTGGGAAGCTATCTTCACTTCCAAAACCTGCACTTATCTCTTAAAACCAGAAAAAAAGCCAGTCCTAAGTATCTTTTTTCTTCTGAAAGAGGAAAGAATTCCTTGACATCTGCAACATTGTCAAGGAAAGTAATGAAAAATACACATGCCCATCTGAAATGGAACACTTTGACATGCTCTCCTACCATTTCCCACAGGTAGTTACTCCTTAAGTGACAGCCACTTATGCCTTTAGAAATGAAACACAGCCACCTACAGTGTAGAGGATACAGTAATCCAGAACAACTCTTTAACAATAAGAAAGGAAAATTAGTAACTTTGCTGTATAGTCTCAGATTCTACTTTTTACCTCCATTAGATTTCTTTAACTCCATGTTTTGTAGGCAATTATTGAAGCTATTCAGCGAGGGCCAAGTCCTTCCTTCCTGATGGAAGGCAAAAGCACCTCCTGGGGAAGGCACTGAGTATATGGAATTTGAAGGGGCATCAAAAGGATGATATCGGGATATCCCCAGCAAACTCAGAAATCAGCAACATCAAAGTCTTTGTAGATTCAGGCAATTCTTCTCTTGTTCTAAGTAGACTAGAAATCAGTCTTATAACTCACATGCCAAGGAGTGAAAATGGAAGGGGAGAACCTAGTGAAGCCCCCAAATTAAAAAGTAGTAATGGCTTTGTGGCAATTTACCTAGCACATGTTGAAGTGTTTTAATGGTGCAACGAAGCACTAAACTTACATTTTTTTAGTGCTATTGAGTGTTAGGCAATGGTTTTTGTTGCATGACTGCATGTAGGACAGCTTTAGGGAGTGGTGGGGAGGAATGGGGCACCTGCAGCTGCCCCCAGCACTCCTTGTGCCAGCCTGAGGTGCAGTGTTCACGTGAACCTTGTCCTGGTGAACCATGCGACTCCTTTATCTCCAAGTTTTGAGTCTTAAGGAAGAATTTTGTGACTGTCTTAGTAGACATAGGGTTAGGGGATTGCGTACCTTGGGGAGGGCTGATGTGTATGGTGCTTCCGTAGGGAGCTGCGTTTACAATTACCATGAGCCAGCAAGCGCAATGATGTTTTCACTAATCCAGATGCTGAATTTTATGTACTAGTCAGGGGTAGGTACAGATGTAGCATAGTAGCATGTTAGTGGAATGACTTTGTAGTGAGGCTCAGAAAACAATTATTTCTCAGCTTGTAAGTGTCCCAGGCTGAATTTGCTGGCAGTGAAGAAGTCTTCCTCTCTGCAGACTGCACTGGGTAAGATGGAGGTATCATTTTATGTATGGGTAGGGCTGGTCTTGGTGACTATCTCTGATGCCTTTCATGAAGGGAAGAGAGAGCTGTCTCGAACTCAGAGTTAATCTATTAACATCCTTTTAATTATGCTGCTGCCAATCAGGATGTAAGTGAATGTGTCTGTACCTTGACCACACTGATGTCCTAGTGACCCTGGGATGCTTTTTATGTAGCAGAAAGAAGCTTCTGGAAAACGTATCTACTGAGACTTTCCAATTACTGCTGCCCTTTTTGTGCTTTGTTCCTTTTGCATTAATTCAGATGAGTTCAGAGATATCAGGTTAGCCAGGATGATAAATAAATTAACCTTTATTAATTAGACTATTTAGGATTGATTCATTTATTTTGTTTCAGCATTTGTGATTCACCAGTACTATTTTCTGCACTGTCTCTGCCTCACAATCTGTTTGTCTCGAATTTCAGTTTATTGTTGCATCTGTTTAGGATCTTTTAGTATGGGAGAGAGCTATGATTTAAAGATTATAAACACATATAAACAATGTAGGAACAAACTGAGAGGCTTGGCATATTACCTTGGGCTCCATGCCATGCTAACATGACTATTAGGATTATCTGGTCTAGAGCTGTCTCATATCTGTCTGCTTTGGAGTGGAGATGGTGATAACAGGCAGTTGTATGCATCTGTCCATGCTGATACACTTTGAGTGTGACAGCACCACTTTGGGTCCCAAAGTACCAGGCTGGAGGATTCCTCCTTGCTAAAGCTAGAGAGTATTCCCTGCTGAAACACAAATAGTGCAGGATATAACACACAGTTACCTTTCGGTGACCTGATTTTGAAACTCTTTTTTGGTTTGATAGATGCGCATCATGCAGTTTGGACACACCTGACACTGAGCAGAACATTCTTGCCTCTCAATTTTGCAGAATTGGACTGAGGATGGTCTGAACTATATTTCTACTCTAAGAAGACTACAGATCTAATGTCTTCTGTCTGGACACCATCCAAACACCCCAGTAGATAGAAATAAGCACAAGGTTACTGTTATAGCTCTCACCTTGCCTAACCTGGTCTTGGGTGGATTGAGAACTGGCTGAATGGTAGAGCTCAGAGGGTTGTGATAAGTGGTGCAGAGTCTAGTTAGAGACCTGTAGCTACTGTGGTGCCCCAAGGGCCAGTGCTTGGTCTGGTCTTATTCAATATAGTCATCAATGACCTGGACCAGGGGACAGAATGCACCCTCAGCAAGTTTGCTGACAATAAAAAGCTGGGAGGAGCGGCTGACACACCAGAAGGCTGCGCTGCCATTCAGTGAGATCTGGACAGGCTGGAGAGAAACCAAATGAAGTTCAATAAGGGTGAGTGTAGGGTTCAGCACCCAGGGAGGAATAACCCCAGCACTGGTACAGGTTAGGGGCTGACCTGCTGGGAAGCAGCACTGTTGAGAAGGACCTGAGAGTCCTGGTGAACAAGAAGCTCTCCATGACCAGCAGTGTGCCCTCATGGCCGAGAAGGCCAATGGTGTCCTGGGGTGTATTAAGAAGAGCGTGGCCACCAGGTTGATGGAGGTTCTCCTCCATCTCTGCTCTGCCCTGGTGAGGCCACATCTGGAGTTCTGTGTCCAGCTCTGGGCTCCCCAGTTCAAGAAAAACAAGAACTACTGGAGAGGGTCCATCGGAGGGCTACAAAGATGATGAAGGGACTGGAGCATCTCTCTTATGAGGAAAGGCTGAGAGAGCTGGGTCTGTTTAGCCTGGAGAAGAGAAGACTGAGAGGGGATCTCATCAATACTTATAAACATCTAAAGGGTGGATGTCTAGAGGAAGGGGCCAGACTCTTCTCTCTGGTGCCCAATGACGGGACAAGGGGCAACAGACACAAACTGGAACACGGGAAGTTCCATCTGAACATGAGGGAAAACTTCTTCCCTCTGAAGGTCACTGCGCCCTGGGACAGGCTGCCCAGAGAGGTTGTGGAGTCTCCTCCTCTGGAGAGATTCAAAACTGCCTGGGTGCCATCCTGTGCAACCTGCTCTGGGTGATCCTGCTCTAGCGGGGGGGGTTAGACTAGATGATCTCCAGAGGTCACTTTCAACTCCTACTGTTCTGTGATTCTGTGATGGCCAGTATAAGCAAGACAAGGCTTTGATAGTTATATTTGCATTTCTCTCAAATCTAAGTTTGTGGTCTTTTAATTTTCTCTTCTTGATGAGTCAGAAGAATAGCAGAAGCTGATGTGTTTCTAGGATAGCACTTGCCCATATCATGAAATGCTTCATTTAATTGTAGAAAAGCTACTTGGGAGAAGAATTCACAGAAGGAAAAAGAAGCAGTTCTGGGAAGTGCAGCTTGCTCTCTGCAGGACAGTGGTATTTCAGGGGGGTTGTGCACATCTTTTTTCTGAAGTGAAGAGATTCCTGGCTTACACGCTCATTTATTCTCAGGAGTTTGATGTAGGGCTGGCCATGCTCCTGAGTACACCGTGGCTGAATCCTGCAGGTGCTTGCCCTGATCTCCCTGGAGGCAGTGCCCATGTCACCAGTGTGATGGATGGCTCAGCGGGTGCTGCTGCATGCTGAAGTGGCCTGGAGATGCTCCATGCAAGCAAGTCAGGTAAGACACGGCATTGGTGCACAAAGGGAAAACGCATGCTGTAGGAGTCCACAGAAGCTTAAAAGCCCAGCTGAGCTGCTGCTTTGAGAGCTGAAACTGCCATGTCCCCCGCAGAGGCTCCCCGATGAGGACACATCCAGTGCAAACTGGCACTGACAGTGGCGTGCACCCAGACAGGCTCTGCTGCCTATTTATCTTGCTGCTGAGGTTGAACCTATCATTGCACAGAGGTTCTTTATCACAGACAGCAAGCAGTGTCTTCAGCATGGGATCAGGTTTATGCTTTGACAGGCCCTAATAAAGCCATTTTTCTTTTGCAACCTTGACCAGGCAGATCTGCTCTGGATGCTGATCAACGATTTAACTTTACTTGGGTGACTTAGAACAATCCTGATTCTTTCAAGGCTGAGTGGAAAAATGTTCCCAGCATGTCTAGGGGAAGACCTCAAAGATTTGTCTACAGTTCTTATGGCTGGTGCATCCCACTGTGCATTTGATTCCCGCATTTAAATTCTGAGCAGATAACAGTTAGCCTTCACCAGAATACTTTTTTGCAACTCCATCAGCATATCAGAGCGCAATATTAATGCTTTAAAGTGCAAGTCCCAGACACCCTAGCTCTGCTAGGAGCAAGCAGCAGGCTAAAGCATCCAGTGGTGAATAAGCTTAGCAAATCCTTTGCAAAGAGTAAGAAAAGGGCTGTGTTGGAATGAAACAAGAAAATGTGCATCCATTTGCCTTTACAAATTTGCTAGAAAGGGACATACGTTGTTTGCACATAGCCTTTTTTGTTTGTAGTTTGTGTCTGATTTTCTTGTTAGCTTACATCTTCTATTAGACAAACAAACATTGGTGTATTATGCCTCCCACCAAACATGCCTCTTATTTAGGCAGCAATGGGTGCCCATTGTATCACTGCAACCCAAATAACGTTCAAACTTTGTGTGTTGTTTCTCTTTCTTAATGTCTGTCTTTAGACATTCCTCTAAACAAACAGGAATAAAACATCGCAAGCTACCTTTATGTAGGGAGTAACCGGGCATGCAATGCAAATTTCATAATATGCTACTGGGATGGGCATACCTATTCCCTCTGAAAGTGGATGGAATTAATTCCTTTTCAGTAGTGATAGCTTCTGGGCTTTAGCTCAAACAACAACTCTATCTCAAGCTTTGAAGTGTCCGTTTCTTATTAAAAAATATCATTAGGATACAGCTAGAGTGAAGTTCTCAGAAACCTAACCTTGGAAACAGGTAGCTTTCTTTCCTGGAGAACACAATGAATTCACAGTTGTTTATTTTTAAGTGGATAACCTAAAAAGAAATAAATAAAACTCCCCCAATCTTGACTCTAAACAGTTTTTAAAATTACTTGTAGAATGTCAAGGTTGCCTGTTCCCAAAATAGGCTGGTGAGACATGAGGTTGTATCAGTCACATTTCACAGTTTTGTGCATTGAGAAGGTGAGAGGGTAAAAAAATACATATAATAGAGGTAGTTTTGGCAGATTAGTTAATGGGACCAAGAACTTCCCTCCACCCACTCATCCCCTCCCTTCAGGCTCTTGCAGGCGGAAGTCACAAAAGCAAGAATCTTTCTCTTTCTGCTTGTCCTTTACACCTTACCTTGAGCTGTGGAGCCATCTGGATTTGTAAGACAAAGAAAATCCTCATCAGAGCTCCTTTGCTTCTGTACACATCATTTTTATGGGCAAATAATTAATGCCACGCAGGATTTGAAAACAAAGGTGATAGTTACCAAACCTACCAGCAAATTTTGTTCCTTTCCACCAGGCTTTGCTTTATGCCACAAGACTCAAATAGCAGAGATTGTTCCTCTCCTGAAATACCCACAGCAAAACATGCCTAAGGTGTTTTAGCAGTAATGTTGAGGAGAAATTGCTTATATATTTTTTCATCTTGACACTGAGTGGCCTCTGTTGTATATACCTTGCAATTAAGAAGGAAAGGAGAGAGACCTTGTATGAAGTTTGCATCCTCAAACTTACAACACTGCCACACATCCCTGTTAACTGTTCTTCTGCTGCAGCTACTTATGGATTCAAATAAAGTGTTCTGATGCACTTCAACCGGCCGAACAGACACACAAACATATGTTAGAACTGCAAAACAGAGGGCTCTTGCACTCTTTCTTTCCTCTCCAGAAATATGGGCTACAGAAAGAACAAGATTTTGATATTGTAATATCTGGTATCATTAAAATGTGATGCTTGTCCTTTATCAACAAGCTTGTTCATCTCTGAGGTTCAGCTTGTCACACCTGATCGTGTGCTGTACCAGGTCCTCTGAGGCCACTGAATGAGGGTGAATATCAAGACTTAGTCAGTGGTAGCTAACTGCATTCACCTGGCTCTCTAATATCTCTGCCTATGCCAGAAAGGGCATTACTGCCGTGCTTTTGAGGCTAAGGCTGAGGAGTAGCATCAGGGGGTGCTGTGAAGTGTCCTCCAGGGATGCTTGTTGGACTTGCTGCTCTCTGACTTGCTAGTCTGATTTCAGTGCATTGCTCCTGGCTTGGCTGGAGCTGCTCTGATTTTTGTGTCGTCAGATCAAACTTGAGCACTGCTTTTTGTCTCCCTCATTTATCTACCCCAAAGTTTCAGAAGAACAGTTTTATTCTTGCAGGCAGGCATAGATGTGTAATTGCAGAAAAGTTTTTATTGGTGTAACTGGAGTTAGCACTGTGAGTGGAGACCAGGGTAGGCAACACTGGTCTCAGAGTTTGAAAGATTCTGGATTTTTAAAGTATTTGAACTCATTTCATCCTTTTTAAAAGAGGTTATAATGGCTTTATTCCTATCTCTATATTTCCCTGCTTCTCTAGTGATATTTGGAATGAGGTCCAGCCTGGCATTCAGGAGCTCATCTGCCAATTTGCAAAACTGAAGCTGGTGTCAACAGCACCAAGTGACGCCTGTGCTGGAGCTGCCAGGTGCTGCATCGCTTCCATCCCTACCACTTGTCTGTGTAACCTTCATCCAGGTAGGCTGAGGCTATTCTGTTCAGTATTGAGTACGTTAACAAGATGTGGAGGCCCCATCCCTGGAAGTGTTTAAGACCAGGTTGGATGAGGCTTTGGGCAACGTGGTCTAGTGGAGGGTGTCCCTGCCCACAGCAGGGGGTTGGAACTAGATGATCTTTAAGGTCCCTTCCAACCCAAACCATTCCGATTCTAAGATTTCACCAATAGCAAAGGCCTTGCATTGAGTGCCTGGCATGAAATGCTCTGAGTTCACCCCTCACCTGACCAGCCCGAAGCTCATGGAGTTCCCTGAGTATGAATCTGGACCAAAACGTTTCATGTGCATGTGGATATCTGACCATAAAATGAATCAGAAAAATAAGGTCAATAGTGATGTATGTATTCACCTAGTTTTGCATCTATAAAAATGAGTGGAGAATGGATGGAGCTCCAGCCTTTCTTTACTGCAAAGTGGGTAGACCCCAGTTACTTTATCTCTGCCCATATAGATGTCGGTGATTAAAAACATCAGCTAACCACACTAATGCTGCACCAAATGTCATAGACTTATGACTCTGACATATTGCAGAGGGATCTGCCATCTAAAAAATTCCTCTGAAAAGATTTTTCAGTGTTGATCTTGTTCTCACACATAACAGCTCAGTGTCCAACAGCACACGCCTTAGGGAAGACTAGAGTTCAGGTTGTTCTCCTACCATAATCATGAATGATACTTTTCTCTGGCCTCTGCTGAGATGCAGTGTCTCTATCACGTGATGACAGAACTAATTTATTTTATGAAATTCATCCATTTGTGGCTACACAGAGCAAATCAAAAGTTTAAACTTTTCAAACCACAGGCAAATGTGATTTGCAAAGCAGCACATTCACCTGCCATTGGTGCTCCAGAGAAAATGTGAAGACCACCATGTAGATGCTTCTTGGCTGATTTTATCTATCAGTCTGGATTATTGGAATAGCAAGAAAAGGGAAAGAAAGGGTTTAAAAGATATTCATTGTCATATAGATTATATAGATTGTGAATTTACAAAGAGTGTGTAGTAGTGGGATTAGTTTATATACAACCAGGTGAAGATGATCTGAGGGCTGGAGCACCTCTGCCATGGAGACAGGCTGAGAGAGTTGGGGTTGTTCAGCCTGGAGAAGAGAAGGCTGTGGGGAGACCTTAGAGCCCCTTCCAGTCCCTGAAGGGGCTCCAGGAAAGCTGGAGAGGGGCTGGTGACAAGGGCAGGGAGTGACAGGACCAGGGGAATGGCCTGAAGCTGCAGGAGGGGAGATGGAGATGAGATGTGAGGCAGAAATCCTTCCCTGTGAGGGTGCTGAGGCCCTGGCAGAGGGTGCCCAGAGAAGCTGTGGCTGCCCCTGGCTCCCTGGCAGTGGTCAAGGCCAGGTTGGATGGGGCTTTGGGCAACCTGGGCTAGTGGAGGGTGTCCCTGCCCATGGGCTGGGAGGTTCTTTCCAGCCCAAACCATTCTGATTCTATGATTTGCAGCTTCACCTTTTCTCCATGCACTCAGTACTGATATACCCAGCAACACTCATGTCCTCCCTCTCTCTCTCTCCTATTTATCTCCTATTTATTATCCAGGCAAAAGGCCACACATGCTGTGGTGAGTTGGTGGCATCATGGCACAAGCGCCTGGCTGCACACCAGGAGCTACATGCAGGAAAGCAGCCACCAGCCAGGAAGCAAATACCTTCTTGCTGGGCCTTATCCTTCCCCCCTTCTCTGGCAGGTGGGCCAAGCAAAAAAAGCCCTGGCTAGCAAAACAAACACTGTCTGGGGAGAAGCACGTTATGCAGGTCTGGCTTGGTACAAAGCGATATTGATCCTGTGTTAAGGCATTTAAGAATGTCTGCAATACAAAGAAATAAATGTCACACTCATAAATAAGAGTTGAACTAATTTAAATTACCCCTGCAAGATAATTAGAAGATATTACAGCTCTGCATCCACATGCTCTCTGCTTGAAATATATAATTTGGTGAGCAGATAGACCCTTTCTGCTTTATTTGTATTTTTTTTTGTAGCCTTTCAAGGGGTATAGCAGTGATATTGGATGAAAATGAGAGGTGCTTATAGCATGAATTGTGCTTTCCTACAATGCACCCAGAAAAAGCTCTTTTCTCATTCCATATCAATAAAAAAAGCTAAAGATAGAGGGCAGAGAGACAGAGCCTTAAGCTTTTAGTAACAATCCTTCTAAACTTGCTATCCCATACTGCTTTTTTAATTAAAATTGTATCCTCCAAATTACTTCTGGTTTCCATCTGAATTTGGCTTTCATTTACCTTTCAGACTGCACAAACACTGGCATCTATTTTAGCAAGTACAGGAGCAGGCAGAGGGGTGGGGGGGTCGGTCTCGCAATCAGCATGTGTCTTCCCTGTTTACCTACATCCTTTCAGCTCACTCCCCTGCTGCATATGCTTAGCATCTGGCTGCTACCCAAACACGTTTGACTACTGTCTACAAATAACATGATTCCAAATATAAAATATTCTGACTTGCATTAATTACAAAAAGAAAAAGAACAAATAAAGGAGGGTTCTAATGAACTGGAAGTTTTCCTGGGAAGATGAAGTGATCTATCTGATTGCCATGAGCCAACTAAAGAAAAAAAAATAAATCCACAGAGGAAAGAGAAGTTTCAATTATAGTATAAAAGATAGTGTGCTATGTATTTTAGATAATAGATTTAAAATTATACTGAGTCAGCCGCAGTGACGGCAAAACAGCTGGGTTCGTAGCCTCAGCCACCACAGAGCTGTAATCAGAGGGGTTTAAGAAAGAGATGTGAAGATGCTTTTCTGACAGGCCTGTGCTGCTGAGGCACCCTCAGCCCACCCCGATGGGGAAGCATTACAGCATCCCCACTACGTTTGTTGCTGGGGATTGCTGAGCACCATCGCAAGGAGCCAGGGTTTACAGTAGTCTCTGAGCACATCCCACCTTCCCTCGCTTTCTGCCCTTTACCAAAGCTGAGAATAAGCTCAATTTATTTGCTGACATTTGGCAATCTAGATATTAACCCGTTTTAAATTTATTTTGTGCACCCACATTTCATAAAGGTTGGGGTATCATGTCAAATTACTGTGGCTGCCCTTTCTTCTGCTCTCCCAGGTTAGAAATGGTGACTTTTCTCCGGCACCCAAAAACATGCCTTCTCCCAAGACCAGCTGGGCTGCTACTTTGCAGGGAAGTCTGAAACCCCTGTAGAAAAGCTGCTCAGCGTTTGGCACATGGAGAAGGTCACACCTGATGAGATAAGAAATGTTATTTTCAGGCTTATAGTCAAGTATTGCAAATAATTGCAAAATAGAGCTCTATATTTGTGTAGCTTAGTGGTATTTTAACTTGCATTGATCAATGCTTGCTTCCAATCTAATGCATGAAAAATTCTATCAAGGATAATGCTTATTCACTGCAAATCTCGGTTAGAAATAGATCCTCAGGTGATACATCCATGATGAGCCATTTTAAAGAGGGTATTATGTCTCTTAAAGCCTTTCGGGAGGGAGGAGGAAGAAGGTACTTTGAGACAATAGCAAGCTGACTCAATAGCGGCACATGAGAAAGGCGGGCTCACTGCGCATCGCAGCGCTTTTATGAAATGCAAACGATTTGTATGAAAGGAGGAGGAGAAGAACTAAGAACCGGCCCAGCAAAGGCCAATTAAAATGAGATGGATGCAAATTTTTGTAGGAATTTGGAAGGAAATTAGGACTGAACTGTTCCATTGCTGCTGCTTGCGGAGTTGTTTGCTTTCAGATTGACAGCTGGGACAGGTAGCTGGAGTGTTGATCTCTTCTAAAAAAATGCATGTTTCTGTGGTCTCCCTGGGACTCTTTAACAGACCCACAAGGCTGGATGAAGCAGACGCGTCTTCCAAATCAGGTACTTGACCAGGCTTCCTCTACAAACGCTGGCAGTGCTCAGTTAGCTGGTTTTAGCCAAGAAGGTAACATCTGAAAGGGTGTCTTTCACCCTTCTCTTAAAACCTATGGTCAAAATGCAGCATGGGCAAGTGGTTTGCTTTAAGAGGTTGTGCTAGTTTGCCCTACAGTCTGTACCACACTAGGTAATCCTTTCTGCTTGAGCTAGGAGCTACTTTTGCAAGTGAGAGCAGTAAAATGTGCATCCACATGCTACACTGTCCAAAATATCACCTGTGAATGACAGTGCTACACAGCAGTTACACAGCTGATGTGCAAAAAAACCCATGAAAATGTTTTGGTGGCCCAGTCCAGCCTCTAGATCTCCATCCTCAGCCCTGAACAGCATCTGCCCTGGACACTGTGAATGTCCCCACAGAACAAACCAGGTGTGGAAAGTCTCTGTTGAGTTAATCATCACTGAATGAAACAATTTTTTTCCTGAATACCCTTTGCTATTAAAGTAGTTCATGACTAGGAGAGAGTGAGGATATAATTAGAAGTGCATTCATCACTCCTGCTGGTAATTGTTTTCTAAGAAAGCAGAAAAAGAGAAGCAATTGCTTTCTGGAGTGCCCCATTGCACTGCAGGTATCGGTCACAAATCATGTGAAGCTGGTGAGCCCAGCCCAGTCCCTGACATCTCCATGGCAGACCCCACTGCTCTGTGTCCATGGGGGATGTAAGAGTGATGGGGGGGGGGGGGGTGGGGTGGAAAGAGCCCATTGAGACAGATTTATGGGGCTGGGAGGAAAATGCCTGTGGTCACAGCCTGGCCTCAGTATATACAGCTGCTTTCTGAACTGCTGAAACTTGGGATATTTGCAAAATGGAAGAGAAATGGAAAAGAACAGAAAATGAAGCAAATTAGTTTCTTCAGATTTGGGATTTGGCCTCCACCTTCATTGCGACAGCATGCCTCAAAACAAATTTATTTTAGATAACTGTGACTGCAAACGATGCGTTCCTTGATTTGGCAGGGAAGGGTTTAAAAGTCTCCCTGTGAAAATGAGGCCAGTTGATCTGTGCCTTGGCTGTTCATTACACAAAATCAAAGTGGGTATAAAATGCTATTGAATCAAAATGGCAACACTTGCTACCAGCTGCAGAGTGCCTCTTATCTGTGCCCAGATGCTCATGCCTGTGTTGAGGTTTATCTTCTACTGGGTGGCCCAAAATGGGGTGCAGATGTGGTCTAATGATGGCTAAGAAAGGGATAAATTCTTCCTTTGATTTGCTCCTGTTCCTGTGGCCACAGCAGGGACTCCCTGCCAGGGGTGTTTCAGGTCAATAATAAAGATTATTAAATGGAGCAGGATCTTGCCCCACTCATCCCCTGTCCATCCTCCCCTATACGACACGTCTGCACCAGCACTCACCTGCCTGCTGGCTGCAAAATCCCCTATGAGCCACCAGAAATAATTAAAAGTACCAGTCTGGATATAACAACACTCCCCCCCCCCCCCCCCCCCCCCAAACTGTAAACAAATGCATAAGTTACCACCCCATAAATAAATAGCATACTAGCCCCCAAGCAAATCAGAGCAAAAAATCAAACAAGAAGAAACAAATAACTAAGACCCTCCCCTAAAAAATGCTGGGAAAACCCTGCCCTGCGAAGACCTGTGAAAAAACTCTCAAAAAACTAAAACGATTGTCAAAAGTAATCAAAAGTCATTGCTCATAGATTTGAAGGCAAGGAAAGATTTTGCTCCTGAACAAGGGGTTGCACGCTGCGAGGTTTCAGTCCAACTCTGCTTGCTCTCCCTTTGTCCCCATGCAGCACCCTGGGTGTCGGTGCTGGTGGGACAGGGGACCCTGCTTGGTGAGGGTGGCTGTCGGGGGGATGACCAGCCATCTCGATGACCACTATCCTGCATCCCCTGCCCGCCTGGTCGGAAGCGTGGACCACAACCTCATAACTTGTTCTTGCCTTCATCCTGCTCCCGTGCTCTGGAGAAAAGTTGGGTTTTCTGGGAGATTGGGGTATCTGGGGAAAAAATGCCTGGGGAGGAGCAGCTATGGCAAGCAAGTCTTCTGCTCGCAGGCTGAGGGCAGCCTGGCGATGACAGACCCAGCCCTTGGGCCATGCGATTCATAAGCTATTTTTAGAAAAGTTCTTTTGTACAGAGCTGACACAGTACAGGATAACACGTTCCTTCTGCTGCTGCCATTCAAACATGTTACTTCCACTGAAAAATGCAAGCCAGTGTTTTGTTTTATGATCCTTTTAACCTGTTTTAGTACGGTCCATAATGTGTATTATCGTACCCTGGAAATTAACTTTATTGTGGTATTCCACTGCGTGCAATTAGGAGGTGCTCACTTGTATCCCTGTAAATGTTTTGCACATGGCCTAAGTGCTGAATAGAAAAATCCATTTCTCCGTGAGGTTTCCTTATTAGTAAAGTCTAATAAGCTATTGAACAACGTTCAGTGCAACAGTCAAGAAACCTGACTGTAATAACAGCCCCTTTACTGAACCCCAGACATGTCAGTAACAGATAATCCTGCGATGCACAACAGTAGATGGTGCTCTTGGTTTGCGTTTGCTGCCTGCAGACACAGCATGAGGAGATGGTCCACTCTTCAGCCTCTCCCTAGTGAAACAGCCCTTCAGAAAGCAAAGCCGGAGATGCCTGAGGGTTTTATTAGCCTTGCTAAGTCCCTGATGGCCACAACCCCCAAATCACCATGTACACAGTCCACCAACACATTCTTCAAGAAGGTGCTGAGGCTTAGTGTATATATATAGGCAACAAGCCAGTTTTTCCACAACTCCTTGCAACCTTAGCAAGCACCATCTCCTGGAGAGGTCCCTCTGCAAAAGAAAGCTGAAGCCTCAAGAAAACACACCCAGTGCTTGGCTGTGTTTGGGGGCTGGCGTTGCAGCCCATTGCGGGTGAAGGCATGCTCTGCAGGAGCACCAGCTCCTCCGGGCAGCCAGCACAACGTTTACAGCTCTGCAAAACCCTTCTCAGCTCGAGCCAGTTCATATTTTTGACAGGAGAAGTAAAAGAACATTTATGTTTTATGACGTGCTCTTTGTAGGAAGTGGCAAGCCAGTTGACTTGGAGATGGGGCTGGGGAAGTTTGACGTGGTGGTGGACACGCACCTTCCGTGGGGGCAGCTCATCCCTGGCACAGGCAGCTGGTGCAGGGATGGAGCTCGTCCCCCCACGGGCTCTCCCGTTGGCTCTGGCTGAGGTGGCTGCTCTACCACTTTTCTTTGTCCAGATGCACATTTTAAATCGCAGCAATTACGGTTTATATGTTTAGGTTTCACTTCCGCAAGGGGCTGCGTGGGAGCTGATGACACTTTGTACCTGAGAGGATATGTCAGCAGGTAGACAGGGCAAAGCCTCAAAAATACTTTCTGAAAGGATAAACACCCATGTGAAGTCCTCTCTGGGGACTGTTGCAATTCCGGATGGGAATTTGATAAGGCCTTAAAAAGCAAGGCTATAAAAGTCTTGGGTGCCCAGCAGTCGTATAAACAATGCTTTTTCAGTCAGAACATGTACTTTAAACCAAAATGTGCTCTGTGAGAGTTATTGATTTATATAAACTATAAGCACACGCTATAGCCCATGGTTGAGCACCACCATCTTAAGATTATACATAATCTATAAAAATATTTCTACTTAAGCAAGTGGTGCTCCATCATAAAACACAACAGCTGTGTCTGGATATAAAGGAGAAGAACAGCGATGGTTATACACACGCAGAGGTATGTTGCCTATATGTGCCTGCATGCTTGTGCACTTGCAGAACTGACATCTTTTAAATACACCCAGTTGCCTGGACATAAAAAGACTTGAAAAAAAAGAAAGAAAAAATGAATGCTTCTGCAGCTTCCTCTGCACTAATTGAATTTCTGTCCATAACATTTACAGACTTTAAGAAGAGCCCGCATAATTACCTTTTCTCTTGATTTTTTTTTTCTCCTCTCCATTTAAAACTCATTGTATTGTGTCATTTTATAGGCGCCAGGAATAAATCTTTTGTCAACTCTATTGCATTATTATGCAAAGTACACAAAAAGTATAGGAATAAAACAGCCCGAGAGAAGCTGAATGCTGTTCCTTTCAGTCCTCCCATTCGGCCCCAGCAGCAAGCCTCCAAGTTTGCTAACACAATCTTTCTCAGAGAAACTTCCTCACCCTCGGCCATTGATTGCAAAGAGTTCACTTGACCATGCTAATGCTGGCTATGAGGAAGTGTATTTACTGGGAGAAGAAAGACTTGATGAAGGAGCCATCAATTATCTCTCCAGAATTGATCTCGAGGGGGATGAAGGAGCTGCTGGGCACCCGGAGGATTTCTTGGCAGGAGGAGAGACGTCAGCTGCAATAAACTCCCTGCAGCCCTGGGGATGGAGATGTCCCCCAAGAAAAACTGGTTTAGGAAATCCCAAAATCACTGCTGTTCAAAACTATTCCAAAGGGCAAAGCTCAGGAGGTACGTGGGAACTTTTCGGCTCCTTGAGGTGGTCTCAGCAGGCTGTGATTAATCTGAGGAGCTTGGTGTGAGAGATGAGGTGTGGGAAGAGGGACCTTAACCCAAGGCTGACCCTGACCCTTACAAGCCAGGCGTCTTCCAGTGATTGTAAAGCTCGGAGTAAGAGCTCATTTAAACACATTAGTGAGTGCTTTCACTTCTAACCCAGGCTCGTTAACATTGTTGGAATAGAGCTTTGCTCCCACAATGTATCCACAAAATGGAATTAAGCAACTTAATTAGGCTGGGTAAAACACAAAGAGGGATTTAAGAGCGAGGGACTTGGCGTCTCTCCGCAAGATGACGTCAGGGGCCGCTGGAAAAGCTCATCCACCCAGCTCTGACCCTGGAAATTTCCTCTGCTGGAAGAGTGCTGGAGTAGGACATTTGCTCATGATTTGTTTGTTTTGGTTTGGTTTTTTTCTGTCCTACCATAAAACACTGCAGAGAGCTAGACTCATAGTATGAGAAAGTCCTGGCACTCCTGCCACCCATTTCTCTTCCCCCTCTCTTTCACCTTATATAAATAATGGCCCTTTGCTTAGGAGAAGAAAAGTACAGCGGCTGACTGTGCTGGTGAAGAAAAGAAAAATTAAGGGAGAGAAGAGCCAGAACGGAGCCAATAGTAAACTTGCACTTTCTTGGAGGTAAATGATTAATGAATGATCACCTGGGGAGCTGGCTCCAGGGGGTTACCCAAATTCATCCACTCACATCTAGCTACTATTGTCAATTTTTTAAAGTTAACACCACAGAGATTGTAATATAGTGGGAGAAACCCCTAGCCTGGATTTCAAACTGAAAAGTCTAAAATACTTTATTCTTCATTGTTTGCTTACTCAAGTCAATCTTTAGACAAAAGATTGAGTGCTCTGCACATGCCTCCTGGAGCCATCCGCTGGCCCAGGCTGGTGTGGAGCACCTTTTTGGTGGCCTGCAGGCACCACCATTAGCAGATCCTGCTTTGTGCCTGGAGGCTGGATCTGAGCAGGCGGGTGTGAGGTCCTGGGAACCTGGAGCAGCCGGTGTTGTTCTGGTTGGGTGTGCAATGACTTATATCTGCTTCAGAGGCGCCAAACCACCGTGAGAAAGGTGGAGGAGTTGCCAAGAGAAATGTCTGGCTCTATTTCTTGGACAAATTCAATGCTTCTGGAAATTCAGATGGAGACACGCATCCCTGGGAAATGTTTACTACCGTTGCTGGCATTAATCTCCCAGAGACAAGTTGGGGAGTGTGATGGTTGGGTTGACTTGCCCTTCCTTGGCACAAGTTGGGCACTTCTGGTCCCACAGGGACCCTTGCCACGAGCTCAGCTTGCTCCTGTCCTACCCACCACACCAAGGAGCTGACCTGCTCCATTCCTCCTGCAAAGCCTCCTGCCCTGAGAAGCTGTTTTGTGCACTCTCTCCTCAAACACCAAAATGCTTCAATGGATATATATTTTTTTACCTCTATGGCTCAACTGAAGATTTTTTTTCTTATTTTGTTTCATCATCTAAAGCTAGTCTTTTGCCGTCAGTCAAGCCCCTTATAAATAATGTCATCCTCACTGCACCTTTGGCTCAGGTATCCTGGGATTCAAGATTGTACTAAGAAAACACACATCCCATCTGCAGATCTTAAAAAAAAAAAGAGAAAAAAACCCACTAAACTTTTAAGAAAGCTGATGAATTTAGCCTCATGACATTACCTTAAGATATGGGACTTTAACAAGCAGATCACCGCATTGCAAGTTCTGAGCCATCACACAAAGCTGAACTCTGTATCATACAAAATACTAACGAGATTGGACTAATCACACTTCTTTGTGACGGGAAAATATTTGTTGCTGTGCCTTATCTTGCCCCTTTCAGTACAACTGGCGGCAACTATTTGTTCCGCTTTCAGGCTGCTGTTTGCAAATAGTGATGGAAAAGGGGATGCGAGCATCATTGCACAAACAGCTTTCTGTTTGCGTAGCTGTTTGAGAACGGCCGTGCCGTGCACGAACGCCAGGACGAGTAGAAACAAGTATTTATGAATTATTTACATTTCTTTAGTTGCTGTTCATCGTTTGTTATTTTTCTGTTTAAACAATTTGTCCTCTGTTCCAGGAGCAGAAGGAAAGCCAAAATGACTTCAGTGACAACTCAAATACCCCACAGAATGACTAGTAAGTAGTCAAAGTAAACAACTTATGAAGAAAATACAGCCTGAAAAATTATTCATCCCAACAACACAACAAATTGGTCAGAAAAAGGAATTTCTGTTCTACAGAAAACCCTTGAATTAAAAACCAAAGGAAAGAAAAATTGTTTACCTTTTCCATAGAATAAAACTGTTATAAAAAATAGAATAAAATATGTAATATTATTGTAGTTATTTGTTTCTAAATTGTGAGAACATCAGAATCATGCAGAAAAATAAAGAATTGAATTGAGTCAGCTAAGGAGATGATGTGATGTTTTTTCCTTATCAAAATAAGAGAGAAGTGCCTTATTTTGACTTTTCCCCATCAAAAATGTTGTGGAAATCAGTGGTTTCCTGTGCAACATTTTGATGAAAATGAAAACCACATTCGCTAACAAAACACCACTTCAGCGACAGCTCTAGTGACTGCTTGCAAGTTATGGGCCTGCTCCTGATACCAGTTTCCCCTCAACAGAAGTCTGTTGGGTCTACTGGAGCTACTCTTGATCTACACAAGGTTCCATCAGCTCGGTGACACCTCCCAGAGGCTTCCTGAGCCGGAAAGGGGCTGTGCTCATCGCTAATTTATTCCCCATGAATAATTCAACCATTTCTTGTCATTGCTTTGCCACACTTGTTTCTGTCATACACCACATTTGATTTTATCATCGAAACCTCGAAACTGGAGATGGAAAGAGCGTAACATTGGTTCCCTTCTCCCCCACCCCACCCCCCGGCCAGAAATATTCCCCGCGTTCTGTCAGTGTGGCGTGCCGCACTGCCGGGGATGGAAATGAGCCTGGCCCCACCAACAGCAACTCCGGGCTTACGTCTGCAATATATCCCCTGAAACCAAAAAGGCAAATATGGATTGTGGAGAACTGTAACATTATTGGGTTTGAATATTTGTGTTTTAGTTGAGGGGTTTACTGCAAAAAAATAATAACTTTTTTCTAAGCATAGGTGAGATACATATATAGATAAAATATATGTATTTATGTAAATAAAAAAATGCAGGGAAAGATCTGTTCTTCCTCTGCCCAGCTTAAATATGAGAACATACTGTAGGGTTTATTTTCCAGGTGAATTGTTGGAGCTTTAACTCTATAAATAAGTCTAGCTCCATTGATCTCAATGGCACGATGCTGATTGACACCTACTGAGGATACATGCATAAGTATTTTTCATAATGAGCTCCTTCTGAGCTTACGATTGCCAATTGATGTGGCAATTACATATTAATATGTGTGACTGTGCACAATCAAACTGGGCTAGAAGGGATGTAACCTTTTGTTTTTAAAAATTAATAAAATATTTATTGCAATCAGCTCATATCTCCCAATTTGTTGCCAATTAACTAAAGTGTTTAGTGTGCAGCTGATTGAGGCTGCAGCTACAGGGCTGCACAAGGGGAACAAATTGGAGGCTTCTTGCACTGAATTTGTCTCTGTTTTGTTCTCTCCATGTAGGAGCAGAACAGCAGGAGCTGGAAAATGGTAAGGACTTTCCTCTCTGGGGAAAGACATCTCCAGTCATCAAGAGGAACTGAAGACAGCAGACAGCTAAAACACCCCACGAATTAAAACTCAGAAGTGCATCAGGCCAAACTTTTGTTGATGAAGACCGAAGATTTTGGCCAACAAGTTGAAGTGGACTTTCTAAATATGTTTATTTTTTTCCCGCAGTATTGAGTGAGTAATGGGGAGAAGGTGAAGAGAGTTGCAACGCAGAATGACACCAAGTTTTGAAATATTTTCCCATGGAAATGCAGATCTTGATTTTTAGCTGGTCTGCTTTATGGTGTCAGTTAATTCAATATTACAGGATCCTGGTATTATGGGACTTCAAGACATGGCAGAATATATACATATTTATACAGTGGCCAAGAAGGTACAGGAAAAGTACTGGACATGATGTCTTTGACTAGTACAGAGCCTTCCCAACTGCTGTAGGCTCCACTAATGCTGCTGGAAAGATGACGTAGCTGCTTGGGCAGCAAGTGCAGGCTTCAGTGGTGATGTAGCAGCTCCTCTGGAAGCCAGTGACAACGGGATTGCCTTTAACGAACATTCACCCCTGTCCCATGCTTTGCTCCCGGTCCTGTCTGAGTGTGCCTTTCTCCTGGGTGTTGGCAGGAACAGTACCACGGATGTCCCTGTGCGCAAGCCAAAAAAGCCCCCAGAAACCCCAAAGCCCAAGTTCTTCTAATATTTGATTTCTCCCTTGCGTCCCACAGAAGTTGGTTATTTAATTTACATTCACAGCCTTGATGACTCCTTTTCAGAGCATTTTCTTCCCACTTGTTTATTTTTAATTTAAACTAATGAGCTATTTCTGCATCCCTTCCTCTGTGTCACAGAGCAGGACAGATCATTAGAACTCTGATGAATTCTGGAAATGAGCTTATAAAATCTTTACTTGGGACGTTTCAGACGAGCACACGCCTGCTGGAGGAAGAGCCGGGTTCTGTGCCGAGAGAAAGAGCAGCCCCTGCGGTTTTTTATGGTTTTTGTTCAGCTTGTTCGAAGTCTATAATGAGGGACTGTCTTCATCAAACCTGTCTAATGGGATCTTTGATCTCCATTAGGAACTGGAGCTCAGTGAGGAGAGAATAACCATCAGTAACGTGTTTCATCTGAACCTCCCCGCTCTGATACGAAATCGGTGATTCATCCCTCAACTAGGCCATTTTTTTCAATGAGCTTGCCATTCATGGGAATTAGGTCCAGTCCATGCTGCTGTAGCTCACATAATTATTAATACACTGAAAGTCTGCATCTAAAATACAATCAAATCGCATCTTCTTTTCTAACAATGACTGGGCAGAGCAAAACTGACTGCGTTCTAGTGAAGGGATAATAAGAGCAGCCAAGCCCCAGCAGTGTGAACGTTTGACGTGGGCTCACAGCAGCAGAGCAGGAGGTGCCAGGGACACGGGAGGTGTCAGACCTGTCGCAACTTCTCCGCTGGCACCCTTGTCAGAGCTGAACTGCGCTGCGTTGAACTGAGCTGGACCCGCCTTTTGTAGCATCCACCAGGGTCAAGGTGTCTTCTTGGAGATTAGCATGGCATCATCTCTACCGAAAACTATCGCCAACAGCCACGAGTACCCCCTCAGCACAAGTTCAAGATCTTTTTAGGTGATTCAGGCTTGGGGGAAGCTGAGCAGTTCCAGCCCTATCCCCCGGTGGTGATTTCAGCTTTCCCAAGCATGCTGCGGACGTTGGAGCCTGGACCACCGCCCATGCGTGGCTGGAGAGTTCACCCAACCCGGACTTTAACTGGCTTTGAATCCATACGCGCAGCCCCGCTCTCCCTGGAAATAGGCACAGATTGGGTCTGTGACAGAAAAATTTATTGCAGTGTGAACAGCAGGACACAGTGGAGAAAGAACCTTGGGAAGGAAACCTCTGGCTGAATATCTTGATCTGCCTCTTCCTATTATTTCATTGCAGTGTATATACTGCTGAGGCAAACAATTCTTGCAGAGAAACAAGGGAAAAAAGAGTATATTTCCATCATTTTACAACTGTTGGTGGAAATTTCAGTGAGTAAACAAATTCCTGCCCTGGTGCAGGCATCATTTAAATAAAGTCACTGCTGAAGTTCTGATTGATTACTGCTTCAGAGCCAAGGAGCTTCATTATCAGGTTTGGATGACTATGCAGCACAGAGTGCTGGGGAAACCATCCCTCTGGAGCTGTAAATGGGGCAAATATGATAAAAGATTGCAACCATGGAATTCCTCGGTGCCATTTTTTACAAAGTTGCCTTTCGGAGTAGAAATGTAGTTCCTGCGATCTTTACATTTTTGAAGAGCTACACTGCTTGCATGGTAGCTCTGCCAGTAAATGCACTGAGAAAAGCAATATGAGTATTTAATGTTCAGCAAACTATCACCAGGTGTATGCTTTTACAGTCCTTTGCAATTGAAAGCAGAAGAGTGGGGTTTTTTTCACCTAGGGGTAAAAATAAGTAAATCTGACACAAACTATAGTGTAAGAGCAGGAGCTCATGGTTTCTTTAAGGAAAGAAGGAGGTAGCACATAAAAATAAACAGTCACTTGCAAACATGGTACTGAAGCAGGTACTTGCTGCTTTGCTCCATCAGGGTGCAACCCTTTGTATACTTCCCACTGTAACATTATTTCTGATAAATTATTGAGACAGGAAAGATATTTCACCTTTCCAACCAGCTCAGGCAAATCATTAAGTGCATCAAACCCTCTACTATTTTATCGAACCTGAAAACATTTTTTAAAATGAGAGAGGCATGTCTGCTTTTAACACAGATTTTATCCTCTCTACATTCTTCCCAAAGCCCTCTCAGGACTTGAAAAATTTTCTCCATTGTTCATGGGGCTTTGGGTTGGGTTTTGGTTATTTTTAAGACAATGTTGAATTATTGAAAAACAGTAAAATATTTATTATCTGATCAATAATACATTGGATGCTCCGCTACTTATTTTTATTATTGACAGAAGCAACTTGGCCGCCTGAGATGAGACTACACTAAGATGAGGCAGATGTTGCTGTAATCAAGGCAACAGGGAATTGGATATGAGGTGGCCACGGGCTGGGCTACGGACATCCTTCCGCACTGGTGAATATTCAATGTCTCTGGAAAGAGGTGCTTCATCGCCTGCAGTGGAAAGTGTCTCAACACAGGGTACGTACATCCTAGCATCAGACTATATGTTACAGCTAAAACAGTCTCTTGTCAGGCAGTAAGTGGCTATTGTGAAGTGACATTCCTGATACACATCTTTCTGAGAGTGCTATTTTGAGATAGAGATGTCCTGGCCAGCTCGGGGGAGGTGGCATAGTCATAGTCAAGGGACATCCCTTTTGCTGAACAGACCTGCGCTTGCATTTCTGTGAACGCCTCTGTGCAGGTACACGGGTTTGCGCAGGGATACACGGTGGAATACGTGATGTGTATGTGTAGTGGATCCGGATTCGGTTTAGAGCTGGTTTTAAACACAAATTAAAAGGGAGCAATAAAAGAAAAAGAAAAAAAAAGAAAAAAGAAAAAAAGATATCAGGCAAATTAAGGAAATCCTCTGAAAATTTAAAATGCACAGAGACCAAGAGAAGTGATATGTAACCCAGGATGATAAAGGAACTACCAGATGGAGTCACTTACTTGCCTTGACTTATTTCTGAGCAACTATATGTACCTGAGGAGCACCAGAAGAAGGGAGAAATGGAAATATTGTCCTACTCATCAGAAAATCAGAGAAAGAATGACAGAGTCAGTTACCATACACTGAATTCCTAAATCTGAAATAAATATTAGGAGATAAATATTTCTTTGAAGGTGAGTTTGTACAGAAAAAAATAATAATCTTGCAGACAAATTCAATATCTTATTAAAATAGAATTACAGTTACTAGCTGAAGGGAATGTGGTGGGCGTAGTCTATTTGAATTTTAGAAAAGCATCAGATGCAGTCGCTCATAAAATTTTAATCTCAGAATAAATTAAAACTGGCTTTGATATAAACACAGTTACATGGATCCATAACGGGCTAAAGAATCATAAAAGTAAGAATGAAGAGTGGCATTTACATTGCACCGGAGGAAGTAGTCTTTCTTAATGCAACTCCGATAAGAATAATTGGCCTTATTTATTATGTCCCTAGCCATAGAGAATAGGAAGCCTGACGGCATGTTGCCAGCCTAGACAGGAAGGCGTATAATGGACACAAACCTTGGGAAAGAAGTAATATAGTGTTTTTCTGCCCATGGTGGACAGTCACAGCAGGCAGAGAAGATGCTTTAAATTCATGGCTTTGCTTACTCAGAGGTACCTTGAGCAGGCAGAGACTAGCGTTGCAGTCAGCTCTCCTATTTTAAACCAACAAGCACACAGGAAAATTAAATGCTTGTCTTTCATGAACAGTAATGTATGTGATATTCATGATATTAACATAGTTATTGGTGTTTTCCCTTTAAATTGATATAGCCTGCAAGAAGGAACCTGCTGTGACTCATTAGGAGATCCTGGGGGACTGGTGCCCTGTTGTGGCTTGGGACTGGACTGCCTCTCAGCCATCTGCTTTTTGGGGACAGCTACACTATTCTCCCCTTTTCGTGAGTCCAAACCAGATGGGACTAGAGCTGACAGTAACCTGCCTCGTAAAGAACATGTACAGACCAAGGCATGAAAATGTATTGGTGAGTTATTTTATAATGCAGTACCGTTATTCTGGGATTTGGGGCTTGTTTTAAAACTCCTTGCACTAATTAATCCATATGCACAACAGAGGGATCCCTTGCTAGTTTGCCTGGTAAAGAAAAAAGAAAAAAAAAGAAACTTCAGAAAGTTCTGGGGAGCGCAAAAATTGAGCTGGAGTGTCCAGATGAGACAGAAGTAGGTATCATCTCTGCACAGTGGTAATTTACCTTGAAGACACTATTCATCTGAATTATTACTCAGTTTGCAATGATTCCCATCCTTTCCATCTTCACAGAGGAATTCAATACATTCAAGAGTAAAGACGTGCAAAGAACTGATTTTTTTCTGTCTGTTGCACAACCTGAATAAGGAAATGTAAAAGGAAATAATTTCACATCAACCTGAAGTGATTGATAAAATTCATTTAGTGAAATTAAAGTAAAAAATCTTTCTCATGAAACGAAAGATTTTACCAATCCATTTTTCAATTCTTTTAAAATAAAAATAGATGTCTTGTTGATATATAACTTTAAAATGCTTTGTTCAAAGACATCAAGAATAAATATCCTAGTTTAGATGTTTTTTCCTAAGGATTTATTTTTCCAAAACAATTTCTCAAACCAAAATATATTAGAAAAATCTTTTCTTCAACTAGTATCTTCATCTTTCTGATGGGAAATGCTCAAAGGAAAGTCTTGCCCAACTTCAGCCGATTCTGGAGGCTCCCAGGTACTTTTTTTTTTTACTTTGTACAACATGATGTACATGGACGGGCACTGCTTTGTCATAGCTATTTTTTCTGTAAAGCCTTGTCGTCCCCAGCACCGAGGAGGGAGCAGGATCGCAGAGGCAGGCGGTGGTGACCCCAGTGCTCTCCATGGCAGCGTCTCCCCTAGAAGCAAGCAGAGCTGCTGCTGTGTGATGGGAGCTAATCCTGCACCCGGCGCTTGCCTGCACCACTGGTGCTGGCTGGTACTGTCACTGACCGTCCTTCCACATGGCTTTTGGGGATCCTTTCTCACTTCGGGTGAGCTGAATGGTGCAGAGAGAGTTCGGATATTCAATCACAGAAAAGACCTCTGCGGTGGAGATGTTTCAGAGCCCAGCTGTAGCTGTGGAAGTCTACTTCAAATTCATAGAGACCTTCAGAGAAGTCTTATCTTCTCCCCCCATCCTCTTAAGCCTTCCATGCTGAGGCTCACATTGCATCTTGGAGAAAAGCCGAGCTCATTAGCACCCACAGGAAGCAAGTTTGTTAGCTTATGTTCAGCTCCATGGAAAGCAGGGCGCTGGGTTCCTGCAAGCAAGCCCGTATCTGGTGTGACACCACAGCCACGTGTCTGGTGCTCCATCTTCCTGCACCATAAAGCACCGCTTGTCACATCTGGAGCTCCCTGCTCCAGCAGCCTTTACTGCATTCTTCATTTTGATGCCTTGTTCCAGGTTTTAAATAGCTGCGAGTCCCCTATTGCTCATTAGCAGGCTCAGAGAAATGGCTTTTATAGACCCATGTATTAAACAAATAAAAGACGTCAAGGAAACTTAAAAACACATCCAGCTGCTCGCAAATTTACTGCGTGAACATTAAACTCTCATTAAATGTACTTTTATAAAGGGTGGCTTTATTTTTTGAATCTGAATACCTGTGACAGCGGGAAGTGGGGTTATCGAAATATACTGGCTAAATGAGAACATTTACTGGCGTAAAGTTTATTGGCCACATCTCAGTGACAATGCAGAGCACGCCGGGTGTTTTGTGGGCTGTCACGCAGGAAGGCGCTCTTGGCCTCGCTAACAAAGAGTTTATGAAGCAAATAAACATCTTCTTGCTCTCCGGCTTCCTTGCTTCCCCTCACCCTCTTTTTGTCTCCTAGGAAGGGATGCTAAAAATGTCACTATTTCATCAAGAGGATGTCTCCACACATGGTGAAAAAACCTTGTCTCAAATCCCACATTTTAACTCAGAAGCAGATGAAATAGTGATTGGACACCCCACCGCCCGCAGGGGCACAGCGCTGGAGCCGGGGTGTCGCTGCAGGACCACCAGCAGCTCCCACCAGCCCTGCCCAGAAATGCCTTAAAACCAGACGTTTCTGCCTCCGGTCCTTATTGCAGTCAAGGCCAAAGGTGCCCCACGAGAAGGTTTGCAGAAGGGCTGGCTGTCACCTGGCTCCGACAGCCTGCTGTGCTGGCAGAGGTCTTTACGGACACATGCGACGAGACACAGCCGTGACACCCGTGTTTGCACCCCTCCTTCCCCCCTCGCTACCCAGGGGCAAAGGCAAAACAGGGAATCTGCTCACTCTGGCATATTTACTCGTCAGATGCTATATTGATATGGACAAATGTGAGCAAACGGAATTGGTTTCTTCGATATTTGAATTTTTATCTGCAAGAATAATCCATTTATTAGTGAATAATCCAGGCTATTAAATGCTAAAATCCCTTCTTTGACTCTGAAAGTCACTGAGCCATGGAGTATCGGCGGCTGGGAGAGGATGCTGGGCAAGCCCTGGGATGTGCTGGTTGTCGTCTTCGTCCCTCCAACTGTGAGAGATGTGGTGAAAGTGGGGAAAGACCTCTGACCTGACGTGGTCATACGCATTTTCTGATAATAATATTTTTTCTAATATGACTCATACATATTCCATTTCTTGTTGCAGAAGTAGAAAGTGACTTGATAGCAGAAGAAAGGGTTTATGTCTTTGGGGCCCAATTTTCTGAATATTGCACAAAAATGTACATGCAATTCTTGGCAATAATCTTGCATTTTGTATGCAAATTGGGTCGCTGTGTGTGTAATTGCCCTTTCAATGCATAATTGCCCATGGGCAGGTTTTGCAGAAGATCGTATCAACTGCATGTGCAGATAAGTCCCACATTTCTATTCACTTCAGGAAATGTGCGCAAGCAGGAATTTAAAACCAGACACCCAAGAGCGATGAGGACTTCTTAGCGGTCTGGAAACGATGAACGTTTGGGCTGTAATCAGCAGGCAGGTATTTGTGAAGATTACAAACCTGAGAAACAGAGAAAATATCTGTGATGCACATTCAGGATATGCCATAGCACAGAGAACCTTCCACAACCTCAGACAGCGACTGCTGCGCTTGGACAGCTTGGCTCATATTAACCCTTCCCTCTTCTGCCCAGCACAAGCCAAGTGATGTGCAGAAGACGAGGAAAAGTCAAATACTCCTCCTTGGATGCTCATTCTTTACGTGAATACTGAGATGTTTCCTTCCAGCGACATGGATTTCTGAGAACTCAGTGTGTTCAGGACGCAGGACATTGCAGCACCCTGCCCTTCTGGGGATGGATCTGAATTTCAGACTACCCTGTGCAGAGCCCTTTATTAATGAACACCCCTTAATCACTTTGCAGGGAGGATGGCATTTGGACAAGTGCATTTCTTAGCTCTCACAGAAGTCTGCTTCCCCAGTCACGGCAGAGACCAGAAGCTGCAGAGAATTAAGCCCATGCTTAACTTTAAGCACGTTTGTTTTCTGTTCCAATTAATACAAATGCTCATTACTTAAGAGCTTTGCTGAAATGGATCCAAAGCACCAGAATGACAAGGATGGGAGCAGCATTTTGATATCACAATTACAGAAAACCTGCTCCAGTGCCTTTAAGGAATTTTCACAAAACTTTTGTGAGTTTTTACCAAAACCTGAAGACATTTTCCCTTCCACAGTCTTTCTATCTAACTTTTAAAGGCACTTTTACTGAAGATTTACTGATAGAAACCTACTGAGTGCATTTGATCACTCCATATTTCAGAAACAGTGTAGGAATGGAAAAATCCCTCTCTTTAGGCTCCATTATCTTAGACCCCTATTGTCAGCATAGAGTCATAAAGAACTGATACTACCCTTAAAACACTGAATAGCTTAACTGCTCAAAACATAAAATGAAAGCACTAAACATATCCATTTTGTGTAAAAAACATGCACCTTTTCCCTTGTAATAAACAAATAGATATATAACAGCAACCAAAATAAAACAGGTAAATGCTTTGGCTCCTCTCCTCAGAGTGCCGGGCTGTAATGCCTGCTGTATGAAAATACATCACTCGCGTTGATTTTAGCCTCCATACCGGGAAGGAGAGTCGCCATCTATTCACAGCTCCCAGCAGCAGAGCGGGTCATTTCAAGGGGCAGCAGTGCAGGAAATATTGTCTCTGAAATTAGGGTCCCCTCGACAAGTGAGCGTGTCCAGCAGAGCTGCCGGGGAGCACAGCCTGCTCTCCAATTTCTGTTGCAGTCATGATCGTCCTGTTGACGATTAAACTCTTCTGGGCAAACTGTGTCCATTTGTGATAAAATTGATAAGATAAATGATTTTTCTAGACAAAGGAAATGCAAGATATCTCATCTATCTGGACTGAAGACATCATTTGATATAGTGCCACACGGGAAATTATCAGCTCAACTGAAAGCGCTGAGAATTTATACAGGAACTGTAAAGTGGGTACAGCGCTGGCTAAAGGGGAGCCGATGACAGGGAACACCAAAAGGGGAATTATCACTCTGAAACGAGTTTACCAGTAAACATCCCCGAGGATCAGGAGTGGGACTGAACATATTTCATTTCTGCATTGACCTTGGAAGGGAACGTATGAGCGTGCCAATGACACTTACAGCCCATGTGACGGTAGGAGAATCGTCAATGCAAACCAGGATGAGGCTATTAACTGAGGACTGACCTTGAAAACTGAAGTAATAGAAAAGGGATAAAATACAATAATATGTAATGTACGGACAAGTACTTATGGAGCAGTAGCGAGAATTTCAGCTATTTGTTAGAAATGACCAAGAATGAGAAAGACTCAAGTATACTTGGATGTCACAGGTTAACTATTAAGTGCCAATTATATGGTCTCAAGAAAAAAAGAAATCGGATATACCCAAGTAGGATTTCCAGTTAAGGCTGGAAGTCTAGGGACGCACTAATTCAATTTTACAAAGCTTGGTCTGACGTCTTCAGCAGGGTGTGCAGAGTTTTCTTCCCCCAAGTGTGAGAGTGAAGAATTCAAACAGTAAGTGGTCCAGTAAAAGGATTGAGGACAATGAGAGGAATGCAAGGACTATTCATCTGAGAGAGGAAAAAACCACTCAGTTTAGGAGTGGAACATATGGGGAGGCAAACACCCAGAGGAGAAAATTACTACTGAAAAGAAATAACAGTGATAGGCATGAGGACAACTGGTTTAAATAAGCCAAGATTTAATTTAGGCTTGAAATTAGTGGAAAGTCTATATAGCAAAAAGTGGGGGCAAACCCCTTTAACAGCCGTGTCAGGTGAAGCATGAATGATGTATTACAAAACTTATTTGATGGAGCTGCAAGAGACCGGCAGGACCTCGGTGTCAGGACCAGGGAACATTTTCCTACATGACGTTTCTGGGAATGATCGGGCACCCTGAGCGTTGTGGGCTGGAATATGCTGTGTACTGGCAGTCCAGGGGCATGCAAAGAAGTTTTTTATCTATAGGGGAGTTTGAAGAATAGGTGCAGCTTATAAAACATTCGTCTTTAGTAAGCAAAGGAATTCATGTCTGAAGGAAACTACTATCTGGCATTATCATTTTACACTTGGTTTTAAACAGTTAAGCCATCCTGTGAAGGAGGCAAAAATCAGATCACGAGATTTACCTGCCCGATCGCAGGCTGTGTGTAGCAAACAGCCCAGCTGGGCAGCCCGTGCACACCCACGAGCTCGGCACTCCTCAAAGGCTTCAGAGGATACTCACAGAAAATACATGCTTTTGCCAAAACTGGACTGAGGTCATGAATGATTCATGAACAGAAAACAAGGCTCCATTCATCAGATAATTGATATGTAAACCACTAGTTCCACCAGCTACAGAAATAAGCCCAGATCCCCGTAGGTCAGAGCCATAATGAGCCGCTCACAGTGGGAAGGATGCCCTTATATTTATGCCCTGTGATATTTTCCCATTAGCCTGTCACCAGCCCCTCGGTCGCTGGCGCAAGGGATGGCTACGCTCTTTATCAGCGTGGACCATCCTGGCTGCCGGCAGCTGATGCACAGACTTTGCTGGGGTTTGTTCCCCTGGTGCAGCAGCACTGGACCAGGCTGGGGGTGCTGAGCTTACTGTGGGAGCTTTAATTTGAGCAGTGATGGCAGGGCTTGCCGAGATCTGAAATCCTCATGCCCACCATAATTGGGATGGGCACCATGGGCTTGCTGGCTGAGCTTGTATCTGTTGGAGTTGACTGGGACAGAAGGAGGCTTTGAAGGCTTCCCCATCTGCAAACCTGCTCTACGACAGAGATCAAGGACAGTGGCACTCAAACACACCGCACATGTAAAAGCAGAGTATTTTCACAGAGGTTTAAGGCTGGGGCTTTAAGCCATGGCCCATCTGCTGGAGGGTGCCTGGGGCTCTGCGGGTAGGCAACACTAACTGCTGTGCTCACGTTAGTCTCGCTAACGTCGGTTCCTCGTTATAAGTGCAGTCACAAAAACCTGTCATGAATTCCACAAGACTGCGATGGGTAATTAACTGAACATAGAGAAACGGGGGGTAGGAGACCTCAACTCTCAGTTGGAGTTTGCCATTGCCCTGCCTAAAACAACCCCAGTCTTGTGGGACTAGATTGTTCCACTGAAATTAGTCATCTTTCTCATCCTTTCCGGGGTCTCTCTGTTAGAGTCCTTGCTCTTTCCGTTCACTTTCCATGCAATGTAAGCATTTGTCCAGTGGCTGGTTGACTGGCAAACAGAAAATTTCTATTTAAAACCACATTTTTAATAACCTTCACTAATATCAATCTGACAGTTTAGTTGCAGAATAGTCCTGAACTGGCTGGAGAACATAATAGACAGCAGAAATATATTGCACCCTCAAGTAAATGGCTTGAAACCTATGAAATTTAACTGAATGTGTTCACCCACCTCCATTCACCTTGTACTGAGCAACTCCACCAATTAGCTTTTTAAACCTCTTTCTTTATAGGAAACTAGGCGAGATGGACAGTCGTTCTGACCCAGTAGCACTGCTGTTATTTTTTTATATTAGAAATAGGCTGAGTTAATAGAAAATTTTTACTAACTGGCAGGTGGAGCTGCTCCAAGGCTGTGCAGCTGCAGGGCAGCGAGGGGAACACACATTCCCTGCGAGGATGGGCTGTGAGAGAGTCTGGCATCCCTTCTGCATGGCTCGACCCCCAGGAGGACATCACAGGAGAGGCAAAAAGACTTGTAATATCAATGGGCAAGCCAGAAAAGCCTGTCGCTCGGATCTGCTTGTAGATCATCCGTCTTGGATCTCGGAAGCTGGCCAAGAAGCTTTATGGGCATTAATAATGGGAATACGATCTAACGCTCTGCTTCCTCCTGACCTTGAGGAAAAGTGTGTGAGATGACCCCGCTGCACAAGCCGAGCCACATCGGGAAGCCAGAATTGCTGCCCTCAGCATTTTGTCTAGATTGTCCTGCTAGAATTATCAAAATCAAAATCAGTTTTGATCCGTTTGCCTTCCTGTAGGAGCCACTGCGCTGACTCCAGCGTGCGCCCTGCTGCGTGCTGTACGCGCCGTGCCGAGTGCCCTGTGCCTGCCCCACAGAGCAGCACCGTTCCTCTGCTGCAGACTCCTTGTTTCCTGCATGGCATTATTAGTTTTCTGTTTTCTTTGCCGTTTCTCTTGTCTGCTCGTACATACACCTTTGAAACTTCTCAGCTGACCTGTTTCCTACTTAGCTGGTTTTCCTAGTATTGATTTCCAAATTGCTTCTCTTTGCATTTTCCCTTCCTTAGGCCTTTTGTTATCACCATCTTTTCTTTCTTTATGCTTCTTCCATGAACTGTTTCCTTTCTCTTCTGTTACTGCTAGATGCTCCCTGCTCTATCCATCCCTCCTACCCATCCATTTATTTTTAAGCTCACCACAACTTTTTTTTCTTCTCATGCCACTGCATTGATTCCAGGCCTCCCCAGCAATTTTTAAGACATCCTACATCCAGCCTACCCTTGCATGTAGCTTATATTGTTAAATGTATTAAGTTTTCTCCTCTGAGTAGAGGGCGAGTAGAATTAGGAGGGGACATTTGAGTCAGATCCATCACATGTTATTTCTGCTGTCCGGATGTGAGCAGATGTGCTGACCTTCTCCTTAGCAGATACATCAGACTGTCTCTCTTGGATAACTTCCCAGAGCATGATCCCCAAGTTCTGATGAATTCCTTGATTTTTTAGAAGTGAATCTTTTTTTGCTATCAGGAGTTTCCTACAGCATTTGCTTTCAAAGGCATTTCATATCTGCCTGTATCTGCTATAGATTTTCTGTTTTCACATCCATATGTTAAGATGGAAATGAAAAAAAGCAAAAATGCCCCTTTTTATATTAAACTGCAGAGTTTCAATAACCAAATCTTTTTTTTTTTTTCTTTTTTTTTTTTAAGCTGGTAGAGGCAATGGCCATCTTCTAATTCACAGCATTATTTCCTTTCTGAAATCTTCATGGCACAGGAGATTGTTGCTGCCAACATATGCAAAGAAATTTGTTGATCGTCATCCTTACCTTCCAAAGCTGTTTTTGAGTTTAAAACTACTGCAGTTCTTGCTAAGCTTATTTTCAAAGTGAATAATATCAGTATTTTCCCCACAGTTCTACACAGCCTTCTGGTCTTCACTTCAATGTTGACTAAGCTGTCATTTGCAAGAGTGATGCTGTCATTACAATGTTTGATTTTTTTCTGGTTTTTTAGTATAGCTATCATTGAAAGCACATTGTATATTTCATAAGGAAACTTGTTACTTATTTCTTGCAATGAAGTTGGTGGCAATGCCAAGTAGTAGGTGTGGGAGAACACATCTTTGACCTCAGCATTGCTGTAGCATCAGAGAAACAAGCTGCCACTGTGCTCACCGTGACCTTGGGATGGCACCTGACTGAGGGCACATCTTCGTTTGAGTTGTATTACGCTCCGGATATCCCCGATGTCCCGACCGACACTGCGAACTGCATTTTGCAATCTAGAAGTTATATGATGATGCTTCCCTGAGCCTAGAGACTGGTCTGGTTTGATTATTGGATTTTTTGATGATGATCAATGCTGATTTGATTTGTTAGCATGGTAAACATATGGTCTTCTGGGTCAAACTATGATACTCCTCCCGCAGGGCTTACCATAACCAACTCTTATATTTTGCTGAAAAAGACACTGCAGAAGACCTTCCCCGTTTACCAAACATCGTTTCTTTCCTATTGTGACCATTTTGCTGTTTCCTTGCAGAGCTTTGCTCGTCCCAGGTTTTGCAGAGCGATCACAGGTTTTGCAGAGCAATCAGATGTTTTTCTCCATGCTTCCATCCCAGCAAACAGTCACCATTTCAGTAATGCTGACAGACTTCAAAAGTTGCTGCTATTGAGTGTCCTGTGCAGTGTTTCACTGCTGTTTTTCTTAATGCTGGAAGTCTATTTGACGAAGTCAATAGTTTCATGTAGTTTCTGCCTCTCTGATGCTTTCTAAAAGTGACTTGCCCACTTCACCTTTTGCTTTTTGCTATTAAAATCTTTCTTTGCTAATCCCTAAGAGGGGCTCCAGCTGCTGTAACCTGACAGTAAGGACCTTAGTGACTGGATGAAGTGTTTTCCTGTCACTTCTTTAAAAAGCCAATTTGGCTTCATGATCCATCTCCTTCCTCTTGTCTTGACTCACATAGCATTTTCCAGCATTGTTCTTTGCTTTATGGAGAACTTCTTCGGCTGCTTTTGTGAGGATATTTTGGAGAAGCTGATGTTGCTGTTTCAACTCTTTCACACATACTCCAGATGACCTCACCTGCACTGACTTTAGGTTTGCTTGCCTGTAAGCTGGCAGTGGGTGTTACTGGTTGACAGCATCCTGCAGGAAGATGTGTGACCTGTAAATCAACGCCTTGTAGCACCTGATTTATTCTTCAGTTCAAATTGAAATTGATTCTATGCTTGTCTTACAGCCTTTCACTGTCAATTTCATTAATGAATTAGGATTTTATTTGTTTTTTAGTTTAATCCTAAACCTTTCCATGCAAATTATGATTCCTTCTAGCCTAATTCAGTCTGTACCAGTGGTCATTCTGCAATTGCAGCTGTGATAGCAGGGTAAATGTCACCAATCTTTCACCATTTTGATTTTCATAATCAAGACTGCTATTTGATTGCTTTTCCTCACAGTGGTTGATTTTCCCCAGCTGAAGTCTTCCATTGTTTAGAGGAAGTCATGCCTTGATTTTCATTAGAGTCTGGAGACAACTGCAGAACTGACCCTTCCTCTCATCCCTGTAGCTCTTCATAGGTGTGTGATGTTAGATAAATTACAATCAGCTATCTGGACACCACTCTATAAGCAATTGTCTGACACGCAAATTACTGAAAATTATTAGTTGTGCAGCCACTGTACTAAAACCTTCATCTTCCATATAACCTAAAGATTTCAAACTCAATGCAAACTTGTACAGAGGTATTGCTGCTCCCAGCAGGACTCCACTGCTAGAAGTCAGTGCAGCTCTGGAGAAGAACACCAGCTGATGTTATATTGTTTTATGGATCCTAGGGTCTATCATAGATCCTATAGGCTTATCCAGTGCGGCATCCTTGGTATTTGCCTGCATACTGGGATCACAGGGCTGCTGCCTCTCCCTGGATATGTCTCAGCCAAGGCTATGAGCAGAGCAACCTATGTTCTCCTTGATGGTGTCTCCGATGCTTGAGCAGCCCCATACCCCTGCAACTGGGAGGCATAGTTTGTCTCTTCAGCTCTTAGAAGAGTCTTAAGAACTGAACCTGCAGCCTAATGACATAAACCTATGAAGTTCTCTGAAATCAAATACAAGCTTTTTATGACTTCACAAATTCTCAGGAAGAGTTACTGCCTAAAACAAGCCAGTGGCATCCAGTCAGAAGCAAGCAGCCCAAATCAAGACTCATTGCCTCAAATGACAGGCACGCAGAGAAACTCTCGGTCATGTAAAGAGAGTCTTACAAGCATAAGCAATGTGCTAAAATAGTTATAAAAAAGGTTGAAAGCTAAAAGGTATGTTGGGATTGGTACTGAAACTTGCTGATTTCTGATTTTCCGTAAGGGTGAAGTTCAACACTCCACTGATGACAATGGTGGATTTCCTTCATCCAGTAACTATCCACATGGGAAAACAGAATCACTGTCAGCCTCCTCCTTCAGATCACTGGATGAAAGACTAAGAGAGGACCAACTGCTGAACCTCAATATTAAATGCTTTAAATTATTTTGGCATGCAGTTTGGGTAGTAGAGGAAACGGCATACCTGGGTGCCTCTGCTGTACCTATTCTGTTGAAAATTTTCTTTCCCAGTGTTTTGAAAGTGTCCCCTTCCCCCATCCCTAACTGCGTGCTAGAGCATGACATGCCAGTTGAAGCTATGTGTGCAGCATCTGCTCTCCTCCCCCTTGTATCACATGCGCAGACTCTATTTATAGCAGGAATGAATTTTTGTTCTTATGCATCATTCCATCCAGCAGAAAGCAAAACAGGAGGGGAAGCCAGTGCATGAAAATGCTCCCTCAAGTCAGATTTTCAACAGAGAAAGGAGGAACAACCTCCTCCCCCTTGCAGCGCTCTAAATCCCACAGCTAGATCCAGAACTGCACACTGGCCGCTGTGCAATGCCCAAGTACCTCTTGGAGGCCACCATACCAGAGTAATGAGCACATTCAAATTGAGCCAAGTGTATTTAGTTTTTAGAAGACTGGCATAAGTCATCTTTATTGAATATAATTTAGTTTTAACATATTGCTCTGTGCTTGAGTTATTATCTTCACTGTGCTTGGAGAAATAAATTACATTGAAGCCTTTATTTTTGACCTGTGACATCAATACACGCCATGGACAGATTCCAAAATCTTATCAGCTTTGGCATGGCTATTAAATTACAGTGGTGAACAAACCTCTTTAGAAATGAAAAATGCTTTTGGAGCTTTGACCTTTTACATTTCAATTCGTAAAGAGCCCAGTGCAAATGGGAAATGCTGATCAAAATCCAGTTACTTTAATCTTGCAGGGTGTCCTTTCTGCAGAAGAAAAGAACAAAATGTATCTTCTTGCTTTGTAGCCCTTCAGATCCTGACACCAAAGTTTGCCTGGAACAATGAGATTTGGTGCTAGAAAGCAATGCTTGTAAGTACAGAACATGGCAAATTAGCCAGACTCACAGAGTTTCCAAAAAGAAACCTACTCCAAGATAAAGATATGAATTAAAATCGGACAAAGGCACACAGCTATTCTTCTGGCACACGGTCTGTCTTAATTGACGTGCAGAGAGGATGTATGAGGATTCTGCAATATTTTAACCTCCGCTCCAGCCCGTCCCTTAGAGCGCACCGAGGCTGCTTCTGTTTGAAAGATGGGGAATTGAACTGAAATTGGCATTTTATGTATTCTTAAGCCAGTTAGCAGTACGCCAAGATTTGGGTCGTTTTCTCACTTCTCCCACTGTGGCTTCTGTCTTCACAAAACCATTTTCCCTTTTCCAAAAAATCCTGCTTTATTCCTTGTGCAGCTCATGGTGATGTGAAGCCTGTAAAGTCAGATGGGGAATTAGGCTGGGATCACAGGACAGAATTTAGAAACCATATTGCAGAGCTCTATCTATCAGCTTGGGTGGAGTAGGCTGTAGGTCTTTGTAGCAAAATTAACCAGTTTACAGAAAATTTTATTCAGCATTACCCATGTTTTTTACTTTCCTCAGCTCTTCTCAATGATGTGAAGGAAATGGCGTAGCTGTTTGTAGTCATGGAGGTAGGACAAGGGTGTTACCAAATCTCTACAGGAAGCCGAAGACATCACGTGCTACACAGCCAGTGGAGCACTCTTAGAGTGGTGCTGAAAATTAATTCCTTTCTCATCAGTTCTCCTGGCTAAGCTTGCTTTCAACATTATTTAATAGTGTTTTTGTATTTCTGACAATTTTTGGAGAGAGACAATTTTTCTACAGGTGATGAGAACAAAAAGCACAAGTTACACATAAATTAATGAATACCCATAAAAATTTGTTGTTCCTTATTAAGCTTGAATTAAACTGTAGTACTACAGAGATGCAGAGGAGTTTCCGGATTGTGTGTGATGTTTCAAGAGAGTAATTCCACCCTGGGACACGCATCAGCAATGCTCATTTATATTCCACTTTAATCCCATATTACCTTTCCTAGCAAATGAAAATCTTGACAATCAAAAGAAGGGACTAGCTAGTTTCTTTTGCTGAATCAGAAAAAAGCTACGGACAGAACTGTCTGGGGCATAGAAAGGTCCCTGCAGTTGTGAATGCAGAGAAGATCATTGAGTATACTGACACACCAAATGGGACTGACACTTCTGAATGGGTAATTACAGACCAATAAACTCACTAAGAGCAGGATTGCAATTAATTTTTTTAATTTTTTTTTTTATTACAGGTACAATATTGGACCTAAAATTATGGCCAGCAAGTAGTTAACAAGTAAGCAAGCCTGGTCTGTTAGCCAGACAGCTAAAATAAAGCACCGTGCTGCAGGAAAAGCCTAATGTATGTTAATTGAATGCCAATTGATTAAACATATTCATTGAGGTTTCACATCTAGGTCATAAGTAATCTATCTATTACATACTTGTTAAACCTCATTAAATAATTGCCTGGTGGTATTTAACATGCAATAAGTATCCCCTGAAATTCAACTAAAATGTATTCTTGCATCTGCTTAGGAATTCGCCTAAGTGAATTGATTGAAGAATGTTAGAAAAAATTAATGTTAAATACTCCATCTGAAATTTTTAAATAAAAGAGATCTGCTGTACGGTAGTGCAAGATATTCCACTAAGTCTGCTAAAAGACATATAGTATCTGCACAATTATCCATGTAATACCCCACAGAGGGAAGGGATTAGTCACTACAAAGCTGTGCTCAGGACCGTGAAGCTAGAGTCTGCAGGACAGAAGCAGAACTCGTAACGCCTGGGTAGGGAGAGACCCTGGAAGACTTTTCCAAGGTAAAAAGACCTGGAGCTGCAAACTTGACTTTTATTTTCATAGGTGAAAAACATTTGCTGCAAATCTAAATGTTTATCCACAGGTACAAGGCTCATTCATGCCACTTGTTGACTTTGAATTATTAATAATGTCTTGCAGTTACAGATTCTCCAGCGAAACAGCTCTAGTGAGCTTGCAAACATAAATTAAAGACTCGTGGGGTCTGTGGGAGGCAGTCACTTTATATCATACATTGCTCATCGAAGGCATGAGTAAACGTGGGCACCGAGTTTAAATGATTTGCCTGGGCTGTCTCAGAAAAATCAATGGAGGACACCAGTGAGAAAATTCAGAAATATATACCTTTCACCTACGGCTGTGTCAGGTAACTTGTAGCATGCACTTTAGCCTGAATTTGTAAAGTGTTTCTGTTCCTCTGGAGCAGACACTACCTCAGAACTTGAAACCTTTCCACTTGTGTTATCCAAATGCATGTGGCTCCCCTGAAGCCATAATTAATAACGAGTAGCAAACAAAAAACCAAAGAAAGTTTATCGGCTACAGCTTAATTTTTGATGGATTACTGAGACATCTGGTTGTGGCACAAATGACCAGTGTGTGCAATTTATGATGCTGCTCAGCGTGTTGGACCAGGCTCTTGGCAGGAGGAGGCACAGTGTCGTTCTTCACAGGCTCTTCCCGGAGAGCATCTCTGAGCCCCGAGACAAGGCAAAGATGCTCCCTTGCCTCCTCGCTCTCTCTGGGCTATTTCCAGTCACCAGGGAGTCCTGGGAGCATCCGAGCTGGAGATGACAACCCCACTAGCACCTCTCCCATCTCATACAGACCGGATTTTGCAATTAAACTGCTTCAATCAACCTGTGGAGCAATTCAGGGACTGATTCCTAAAAGACCAGAGAGTCAGAAATGTAATAGTGACTAAGAACCCTAAATATCTAGGTTTTTTCTGAGACATTTGGTATTTAATAGAGATGAGATAGAAATTTTTCTGAAAGCTGCTGATTTTACCCCCTGCCTTTTTTTTTTTTTTTTTTTTTTTTTGAGCTTGTAGGGAATTTCTAGCCAAAATTATAGCAAGAGGATGAGAGCAAACACACGGGGGAGCACTTAGACAGTAATAGCCAGTAACCAAGTACTCAATACAGCCAGCCAGTGTACCTGAAATTTCCATTTCAGAGGAAAATCTGGCTTTTCAAAACTCTGTTCACCATTTCCCAGAAATAAAAAAAAAAAAAAAATCACGTAGAGTTTCCTAAGTGCCAGGACCACAGGGTTACACACTCTGTCCCTCTGTGCTTGAAAAGAGAAAAGAAGGGAAGTTTCGGGAAGTTTCAGAAATTCTCAGTATCCTTAAAAACAGAGAAATGCCGAATTTTGAAGCCTGTTTCCACTAACTGCCATTTTTATTTTACTGCCAGCTCTAGAGTCAGAAACATATTTCCACAAGCCTTTGCATTTATTTTAGGTTGCCTATTTACTTAATTATTGGCACACACCTCAGCAAACGTCTCGGTTTAGAAAATTTCCTCATAAATATAGTTTTGAGACTTGTGTGGGTATTTAGAGTGTCCACCATAAAGTGAAGCACTTGGGTACCATAATAAATTTCCTGTATTTGCAGACTTTTTGTCATGTTTACACAGTAAACGTTTGCGAAATAGAGATTTAATGATTTAAATTTTGAGTACTTGCAAAGATAGCTAATTCAGGAATATTGCTTAATACACAACCAAAACATAAAAACAGCCATTAAACAGTATTATATAATTAAGTTTCCATTTGATGGTGTTTATGCTTCTATTTTTAAGCTGGAAACATGATATATGCGCACACTTCATAAAAAGGGTGCCGTAAGGTTATTAGCAGGCAATGATGACAATACTTTGAGTTTCTACAATTTCTGCATTATTAAAGAATCGCTTCCTCATTCTCGCATTAAAAAAAATCCAGAATTACCTTCACAGAGGTAAATACCAAAACGTTTTCTTCCCTCTACTGTTCCAGGAATAACTATTGCCTTTTTGCAACCATCACTCTGCCACAAACCTCTTTGCTAGACCCGGGTGGAGCACGTCCTCCATCCTCACCAGCCTTGCCCACCGCAAGCGACTGGAGAGCGCCGCGGTTCGTAAGACCCAAGAGAGAGAACAGGGAAGGAGAAAAAGGTTTCTTACGCACACACACATACACACAGTAAGGCAACCGCATAGGAGCTAGAGTTCCACTGCCACTTTGCTGGAACAAAGAAGTGATTCATAACTGAGGCTGAGGAAAAGTGTGGGTGAAGGGAGAGGAAGGCAGGTATTTTTATTACTTATTTAAGCGAGGAGTTAATTTTGTCATTGAAATTAGTAATACATTTGACTTATTTACATAACTGGTTATTTTTTAATGTTAATATGCTCGGTAACACTCCATAAATGAGATAAAGGTCTTAGAGCAAGCAGCCGCAGATACCAGGTACCCAGAAGTTGTAGCACGTACTGGCTTACGCAGGCGACGAGTGCCGTGGCCCTTGGAGGTCTATGGGCAGGCTCTTGCGCCTACACAGCCTCCCTGGACGCTGTATTTACAAATGTTTTCAAACGGCAAATAACAATATGTGTACCTCTAACACAAATGTTTGTTTACAGTCAGTAGGGTTAATGGAAAATTGGCATTAATGATGATTTAAGAGTGGATTTTATGGAAAAATATAAAGATGTGGTAGCACTCGCATGCATCACGTGGTTAGAGGAAAAGATCTTTAGATGCTGTGAATGGGTTCAATGTACTTAACAAAAAAAGGTCGCTACCGTGATCTGCGTTATCCATGTGCGGAAACTGAGCCAAAGTGTGCTACTACTCTGAGGTTATACCATAAGTTGGTGTCAAGCACACCAGCTTACTCAGGCAGCGTCAGGCACCTAGTATGCTGAAGGACTGTCAGGTACATAATATGTGTGAATTTCTCATATTAGGAAACATCTGGAAAGCAAAGAGAAATAGATACTTTAATCAAATAAATGAGCTAAAACATGGTAGTTGTAAAATACTGCTTAAAGTTATCTCATGGACAAAACTACTGTTCTGTAAAAAAAAAATAATTGTTTTTCTCCAGTCTGTTACACTTTTTCATGTTCCTGCAGCAGAGCAGGGAAGGTAGTAGCTTTCAAAAATTTCCATCTGCAAGGAGGTTTTAAATAGTCTCCTACAAACATTTCTTGGGAGTAAGCACCTGCATGGGCATCAGTTCTCATATGAAGGAAAGAGTAATAACTGTGTCAGGATAAAGCTAGTGGTGTGATGCTCCAGGACCAGCCCTACTGTTGAGCCAAAATAACAATTTAGATTTGCCAAAAGAATCAATAAATGGTAAATCATTTCAGGAGTCTCTTAAAGAGCTAGGTGGACTACATTTCAGGGATCAGCTCAGTTTAAGTAAGCATAAGGTGAAGCATACTGAAAGGAAAAAGAAAACTGCTCATATGTGGAGTTGGTGTTAAATTAACTGTAGGAAGTCAGGAGAGGAACAAGGCATCATTGCCAACAAGACATCTATTCAATAAGAAATGGCGGGCAGAAAAGCAAGCAAAACGTTTATTTGCATTATGAAAAAGCTAGATGAAAGCATGAAATTATTACATAGCTTTTATATGAAGTGACACCTCAGCATGGATACTTTGCTCAGCTTTGCTCTCCAGTCTTACAGAAGGATAGAGCAGAAATAAGAAAGGTCTAGGCAAGGCAGTGAAAATGATTAAGGGAACAGAAAGCTGCAGTGTGTGGAGAGATTAAAAGATTAGAACTATATATCTTAGGTGTTAGAGGAATAAGGGGTGATGATAGAGAGATATAAAAAATAGCAAAGTGTTTAAAGAAGGTACGTCAAGAACTCCTATTCCTTGAGCAGGAGGCATACAAAATGAAATTAAAAAGCAACTAGTTTAGACCTTTTATGTATACTTAGCAGCAGGGTAGCAATGGTCAACAGATGACTGGCATCTGTATAGATGGTGTCCAAGTGTACATCAGGAGTACTAACCTATGGGTAAAAACCATCGCGGTCCTGAGCTGAGCCCAACCATGAGTTCTTGAAGTCTGAATGATTATAAGGCATCTTAGTTCATTAGTGGATATACTATCTCTGCTCCTGAAGCAGCAGACAGAATGACTTTCAGAAAAAATTACAATTTTATGTATTTCTGTACATAGATAGAGATCAGGGGTTTTTTTCCTCTTTATTTCTTTGGAACTAATAAAGTAGAAACTTCTCTGTGTAAAATCTACAGCAACAGGAATTATCTTCAGTGCGTGTTTTGGTAGATATCTTAGATACATTCAAGTAAGACACCACACTCCTTTGCTAGGAGACTGTTGCGATTGCCACAAGATGATGAACAGCTTTCTAAAACACATCTCATCTTCTGCTGACTGAGTGCTCCCGGTCCTGTCCAGAGCAAAATCAAACGGCTCAGCATGCACCAGCTTCAGGTAGTGCTGGGACAGGTGAGACGTGGTCACGCCAGGTACCACAGCCCAGCTCCGAGGAGGTGAGTGAAGGGAAGGCTGGGCTTCACAGCCACGGAGTAAGAAATCGTGTACTCAGCCTCATAATGAGGGTGCTGGGCACCTCCCCTGACTCTTCTTCTTGTAGACTGGGAGACTGATGGGAGGCACTGCCATCGGCGCAGAGTTGAAATGTAAAGCTGGTCCTACTCGTCAGCATTTATTAAATTGTATTTCACTGCAGCAACAGCACTCTGGGCTGGGCATTTCCAGGGAATTGTTACACTTCTCAGATGGTTAATCACTTGGCCTTTGGCCTCCTGCCTTATAACTCTGTTTGACATGTCCTATAATTACTACTTGGAGAGTTTTATTACTTAATTATGCTATCAGCTATTGCAATTTAACATGCCATCAATCTCTCCCGACCAGCCCCCCATACATCCCCAAACAAATCTCCCCTTTCAATCACGCTTCTCTGCAAATTTCTACAAAGCAAGGAACTGTAGAATTTGTGCTTTGATCAATAAGTTGTAACATTTTCTAACGTAAAAAATTCTTGCCCATTTTCTATGCCTCTCCCACTCCTCCACTTCTGAGCCCTTTGATTTCAGACTTTTATAATATATATAGTCACATTTACCAGTGCTGGCATAAAGCAGCCGAATCGCCTCATCCTTTTTAATATGTCTCCTAAAAACAAATTAAGACTCCACCAGACAAGCTGTTGGCTCATGTGAACATCTGCCCGGCACTTCGTGGGCTGCTCACAGAGCACACTGAACTGCTGAACCGTGTCCTCCCACAGACCGGTGGCCCAGCCCTTTCCAGCCAGTGCACGTTTGCTCAAGTCATGAAACATTTCAGCGCACTTTAAAGACCAGCTTTACTGTTGTCGTGTCGCTGGAGGAAGATGAAGAAATCATTGCTGTGCCATTTGGGAGAGTTTGCTTTTGGGGAAGAGCTCTCAACCACCTACTATTTCTTATCCTGCAGTCCTTCCATTAGGAAAGGCGTGAGGCTGAGGTTCTGTAGTGGTTCCTGAAGGCAAAACACAGTGAAAGACAATTTTAAACCAACTTGGTGCTCATCAACAGTCCCCAATGCAAGGGTGCGCTGATTTATGACAACCTCCCAAAGCTGCCTACAGACTGTTTGACAGCCCAGACAGACACAGATTCTTAATAGCGTGCAGTGCAGACCCATCCCCTTCCACCTCCAACATCTCCCCTGCACTAGGACCAGAGCTCAACATAAATCTGCCGTGCCTGCGCCGGGGGAATTGTTCCCTGGCCTCCTGCAGCTTGTAAGGGCTGTTTCAGGAGATAGAATTAGTACCTTGATGCTCAGTATTGATCCCTGTTTGATTTATATTCCCTTGATCTGATTTTCTTCTTGGCGTCATGAGTATAAATCAAAAGTAACACCCACAGGAGTCAGAAGTTACGCTGGCTTTAAACTCGTGTAAGTGAGATTGAGGTTCCTTAACTCCAGCCTCTCCTGGTGCGAAGGGAGAACAGATTTTAAAAAGCTCAGCTGTCTGATTCACAGGAGTACAAAATAGCCAGGCATTGCAGGATGCAATCTTCAGTCATTCTTTTAAATTATTTCTTGAACCTGGATTTCAGGAGAATGAATTCCTTGATTCTCTCTCCTAGAGTTAGATTTCCCCTTGAAACATCCCTATTGCAATTGCCAGCAATCCTCCCTTTTGGACTTCCATGTAGGGGCTGAATTAATTTTTCTTTGTGGGATGTGAGGAGGGAAGTTAGTAGGGACAAGAAAAATGCTTTTGCAGTGTGATTTCCAATGCGTGACCATTTTGTGTTGAGTCATTTGGATAAGAGCCCACAAAGACATCAAAACTCTGTAATCAGTTTTCATTCCCAAGGGAGTCCAACAACTAACATTTCTCCTCCAGCTTCAATGGCCTTTCATAGCTGTATCCAAGGGATTAATATGGCTTTGAGATTCTCCTTACAAAATTCGGTACATCTTTCTAAGACCACTCTTTGGATGTCCTAAAATATCCATTAATTTGTCCTGAAACTCTCTCTTATGTGCTGAAGAGCTGCTGCGTAATGAAAAAGAGACTAAGACCGGTCTACATGAACTATTTTTCTTCATCGTGCCATATGCGCTGAGGGTTGATAAAGGTCTGGGGGGATCAGGCTGTATTCTTACGGTGTGGAAGTCCACTCCAAGTAATAGAACCAGTGTGAAAAATTTATAAAGGAGAAAGCTTCCAGGGGGTCCCCTGGCGATGCTCTGCAGCAGCCTGGAGGTACTGATGTGACTGATGGAAAAAGTAAATGTATCTGAGCAAAGGCCATGGACCGTAAAAGGCTTTGTAGACAAAATGGACCCTCTTAATTAAGTTCTGTGTTTTTTTGCATCGCCAGGAGGGAGGACTGCTTGACTGTCAGGAGTAAACATACAGCCTGCGCCTCTTTATTTTCCTTCGTGCCCAGGAATTCTTCAGCATCTCCCTCTTGGCACTCTCTGACAAGGCACAGAGAGAGTTTTTAGTAAAAGCATTGCAAGATTTTTTAAAATGTTATTTATTTTTGAAACATTTAAAAAGCAGGTACCTGGGGCTGCAGAGCCAATTATTCATGTAGTATTAGTATTACCATAACTTGTTTAAATTTTATCTTAAATATAAATGGTCTGCATTTACAACACTTGTTTGGGGAATAATCCCAGCCTCTTTAAGTCCTTTACCTTAAATTAATGACTGCCATACTTACCTCTCAGGTAATGGAATAAGGATGTTAAAGAAATATATTTACATGCCAATGATCTGAAACCATATCAAACCCAGCTCATTTGATTATTTTGAAGTTTTGTCTGATTTGATATTTTTTACACCAAGCTTTGAGAGAGCCCTGCTGTTGGGATTAAACGCACCCTGGGGGAAGGCTCTCCATCCTCAAAGACCACCTTGGGGCAGGAGGCAGCAGGCCAGACAGCATGAGCATGAGATTTTTGCAATATAATATGCTAAGTATCATCTTATAGCCTTGGGGGAAGGATAAGAGAATCAATACAGGCGAAGCAATGCCTATTCAATTTGTTTTCAACACATTGTCAGCTCTTTCTTGCATTCACTGTCTTCTGTTAATGACAAAGGGAAAAGGAACTGATGAGAGATTGGTTTCTCCGGTTTAAGCCTCGATGCACCTCATGTGAGCAACACATTGTACACACCGCATTGTGCTAGGTACATGAAAGCAATGGGATCTTTCATTTTGATGACGGCTCGTTTCTTAGGGTAAATAATAAGCACATTTGGTGAAATTCCAAAGAATGTCTCCGATTAGTTATAGTCTCTGCTGAGAAACCAATTACTCTAAAGTTCGAATGCTCTTTAAGATTGCAACACTTGCTAAATTGGGTTCAGAGAGCACTGGATGGACAAAAAGGTGCATGTTTTTATTATTCTGTATCGGAGCATTTGTGTGTGTTCAAACAAAGAGGGGAGGATAGAAAAAGCCATTTCTTTCCAAATACTAGCCTCCCTTTCCAAGTGACATCAGAGGGAACAGAAAGAGATAGAGGGACAAGAAGAGATTTGAGATGAGTTTTGCTCATTGCCGCAGGATACAGGATGGAAATATGAACGGCTTCCTTTGATTAATGTATGCCCAAGGTCATACATGCAACTGTAGCAGTCAATAGCAATCAGATTAGTGTAATGTATTATTCAGTGTTTATGATGGTGAATTTGTATAGCGCCCGTGAGGCAGCTTTGATCCCCTTGAAATGTTTTCTGAATGCCATTTGGGATTGCCACAGAGCCGAGGCAGCGGTGCAGCATCTCTAGCTCACGTTCCTCCTGTCAGCAATGTATAATTACCCACTTCTATTGTTTCTGCGTGGACACATGCTTGGATTTAATTGTTCTGCAATTGGTTACCAGACTAGCTTTCTTTGCCCCTAAGTGTTATAATATGGAAATTAATAAAAAGTAATACTTTTAATTGAAGGTCCCAAGTGCTTTACAAATACTGCTTCATTAGGCTTCGCTATAAATTGGTGATAGGTATATCTATCTATATGCAGTTCTTGGCCCATCAGTGAGCATGCAGTACCCTGTAGGATGCAATACCACTCTGTGGAATAGGTAGATAATAGTGCATAATTTATACTTTATTTAACAATCTTGCTCTATATAGTTTCCATTTCCCTTCATATTTTGAAAAGGATTTTGCTAAATAATCCTACAAATAATTTCTGGGTGTTTTTTTTTCTCAGTCCTTTGCAGAAGGAGTGAGGAACTAAGGGGCATTTATTCACATATGGGGCAATCCTTTGAAAATAAACATAATGCAATATGTACAATGGAGAGGTTTTAGACATGATTCTGTGTAGGTAACTTTTAAATTTTGAAAAAAAAAAAGTCTTGTTAATGAGGAATTTGTTGGGGAATGAGATGTAAGGTTGATTCTGTGTTTAGTTTTATTGAACACAGTCACATGCTTGAACTAAATCTACCCGGAGGGGAAGGCTGGTGTGGATGCAAGAGGGACCATTGGGGCATGTTTAGCGTGTGATGTGCTGCGATCACGGGTACTAGAGGCTGGCGGTGGTGGCTCTGGAAGAGAAACCCATCATCCCCCTTTAGCCAAAACTGCTGTTGCTCCCTGACAGGGCGGGATGCAGTCAGGAATGAGAAATCTTGAAAAACTCCAGTAAGAAGCTGACATTCAGGTTAGTGATGCGCAATAGATAAGTGGACCTGTATAAATCTCAGGGTAGAGGATATAGGAGGGAGAGTGGGTGTTGTTCCTTACTAAAAGGAATTTACTGGGCTAGTTGTTATATTAAATTTGAAAATGCAGCTACATTGAATCTTTAGAGTATCTGGTCACTTTGAACTCTAGTAAATAATTTTATACAGTGGCTCACAAACCTTCACTCGAAAACTAGCTCACTTTAATTGCCTTGGAGGTAAGCCATTTCACACGGATTGAGAAGTATCTAGAAAGCTGTTAGCAGTGCACAACAGGCATCAGCGTGCAATGTCTAGTTAGGGGAAGCTGTACTTGGATTCCCTCAGGGACGTTTATTACATCCAGTCTTGCTCAAAAGCACTGTTAATGACTTGGAAAAGCAGGTAAAAAGCACATTAATTAAATTCTCAGATGATGCCTAAATTGGAAGGCATAGCGAACAGCGATGGGAAAACCACCCTGGAAAAAACACTGATGGACCAAGAGAGAAAAGAAATGAGGCAAGATACAATTAGAGGAAACCAATGGATGGATGGATTGGTAGGTGGCATTGATTGGTATTGGTAGGTGGGATACGTGGTATACACTCAGCAGGAAGAGGCAACATGGAGAGACCAAAACAGCTGATATTTGAGAATATGTTTTTGGCAATGCAGCATGGCTGAAAGTAAGTCTATCATATAGTTAGGTCTGAATGAGCAGAGGCACAGCAAGGGAGAAAGGGTGTGAATATTGTCCACAAAACAAGAGCTGGGCACATATAGAAAATCGTATTCATTTATGACCATTTCAGCACCAGAAAGAAGCTAACAAATGAAAAGCAATTAAGGAGAGACAGGGAGTTATCTGATAAATAAAAGCTGTGTTATAGCAGTTTTGCTGAGCTAAAATTTGAATGGGTGAGGGAGAAATATAGTGAGCATCAACAAGTATTTAAGATGTAGATAGATGCATTAACATGTAGATAGAAAAAGAGGCAGGGATTCCTGGTGGCAGCCAGAAAGTGCTCACTAGGGAGGATAGGAAAATATTGGCTGAACATCAGCATCAGTTTCCTATTATCAGAGCAATTAGTCCTGTTGAATGAGCTCTCAAGAAAAGTGCTGAGTGGTTTTAAACTGGTACAGACTGAGAACTGGGAAACAAATCATACAGCAGAAAACAGCCTTCCACTGGCACAAGGGTTCAAAAAATCCTCCTTTTCTAGCGGTTTTGTTTATAGCTCTTAGCAGTTAAGTCATCCTGACATTCGATACTGTGACTGTTAGAAGGACTTTGCTGTTTACCACTTTTATTTTCACACATAGGAGGGCAGCAGTTAATAAGGAAAAGCCTCCCAGAATGGATGAAGGACCTTCCCTATCCATTGCTCGTGAAAACTGTGAGCAGAAGAAGAGGACTCCACAAACTTTCACCAAACTTTTTGATGCTCTGAGCTGGTGGGAACATTTCTGCAGCTCCCTGGTGCTCCGCTGCCCTCCCGTACTTGCCCATGGAAAGCTGTAGGAGAGCGCAAGATGCATTTCAGCTAACTCATGGTTAGCCTTTGGTTGAAATAACATAAAAGTGTTGCTTACTTGGTATGCAGGGCAAAAACTATGGCATATAATATTCCTTTCTGAAAAAGGAGTAAACCAGGCAAGCGTAGCCTTTTGGTTTCTCTAGCTCTCCTTTTTGTTCCCTCCCAAGAATTCCAAGAAGACAGCATTTAAAGCGAGCCCCATGTCCCGTTTTTGCAGAAGGAGACATTAGGTGCTGAAAATGGGGACTTCAAACAGTGATATATTTGTGTGGAGAGTCACCTACTGAATGTAACACTCATTTCTATGGCTGCAGGAGAGAAAAGAGTGGGTAGATATAGGAATGGCTTTCCCATAGTCTGGGACATACCAGAGCCAGATAATAAGCTCCTGAAGCTCATGCAAATTTGCTTCCTTTTTTATTTTATGCTACTTTGAAGTTAGCCTGGCTCTGAGCAGTGGGTTGGACCAGGTGACCTCTAGAGGCAATTCCAACCTGAATTATTCTGGTTTTGTTATTCTGCCCTTTCATTTTGCAAAGACACGTGGAGCTGCCAAAGGAAGAGCAGGACTGCTCCCAAACCGTGTCCTGCTGACTGCCTCATACTGAGGGAAAGGACATATCTACTTCTGATACTTCCAGACATTTTTAGAAAACTCATTATGTTCTAAATAAATCCACAGTATTTGGCATTCATCTGCCAGTGCAATCTCTAAGTTTGAATCAAAGGGAGAATTTGGCCTTCCATGACTGCATCAAAATGAAACTGCGTGCTAAGGTCTGATCTGATGCATGCAAGGATCAGAGTCCCCGGCATGAATCCTGACCCAATGTCTGGATCAGGATGCTGAACCATAGGCTGGAGCCTTCCTCCACCTACAACCAACAAAAACTGTGGAACTGCTTTATAAGAGTCCTCTCTGATGGTGCTGGGCAGAGCCCAGGGTGTATCACCAGCTTCTGGCCGTCCTCTCCTTCCCCACCGTGTTTCACCCCATCTGCCATGATGTGCCACGTACTGTCACCGTCCGGTGCTCCTTGATCCCTTCCCTGGTGAGGATACACAGCCCCAGGGGTGTACGCTGGTACTGGACTTCAACTAAGTGTAAGTGGGCAGGCAGCAGGTATAAGTGCTCCTGCAATCATATTATTTCTTACACAATGATTGTACTGCACTGCAGGATAAAAAGGTTCTTTCATATCAAGTGCAGGAGCCAGACTCAATCCCTATTGTACCTTCTCACTCACTTTATTAAGTTTACTTCATTTCTGCTCTGTCTCTGTACCTTTGTGCCCTCTGCTGTGTGTACCAAATCTTATTGACATTTTAATATTAAATTATTATGACAAGAAGATATTCCACTTGCTAAGTAATTTGTTTTATTCTGAGGAAAATTGGAAGCTGCAGAAAAACCATTATGAAAGATTAAGACAATGGAGTGATACTGACTGATACAATATAAATTATTATTTTGTCGGCAGCACACCCAAATCCTCTACGAAAATTTTAAGCGATAAAGCCAACAAGTTAGAAAATTAAATTTGAAGGGATGAAATGAATATTATGCACACAGGAAAAAAATAACATCAGACATAGATGCTACAGAAAAACACATCCCATGCAGAAACAAAGGGGGAAATCACTAGGTGAGCACATGGCCCCAGTTGTGCTTGTTCAGAGTGGTTTTGATGAAATTGTCATTGACTTTGGGACACAATTAATGCTCACGAAAATAGATTAATAAGGATAAGTAATTTCTCCAAGTGTCTGTTGAGAGGTGTTTCCTCATTCTGTTGTCTCACCTTCTTTCTCCTTTGCCTGAGGATCAGCCCTCGTGGAGGAATACGCAGTTCCTGTCCCTTACCTCCCTCTGCTTTCCCTCTCCAACAGCTCTCGAGATGCTCCGAGAGCTAGAATAAGCTTCTCTATCCTGCACTGGGGCAATCAAACCTCAGATACTGAAAAGATGTGACTTCACAACCGATGTTTCGTCATTCAAAGGCAGTCTGGGGAACGGAGCTTGTGCCTTTGCTGTTCCTGTGGTCCCTCCTCAGCAAGGGAAGCAGCTGGTAGAGATGATGCTCTGGCAGCAAGTAAAGCTCGTGTGTTTTGTGGTAACGCCTTCCTGCTTCTAGAGTAAACCCAAGCTCATAGCTAGCTCAGAAATAAGGAGCTAGTGAACATAACTGTTAAAGAAAGGATTATTTTGCATGCAACTTATGGTCCTGGAGGATCACTGCCAGTACTTGCAGTTGGGATTTTATTTAAAATGTGCTACCTTTTGCGTAAAGAACAATTAGCCAAAATATTGCTCCCATCTGGCAATTAGCCTAGAAAGCGGTAGAACTGTAATTTAAACAAATGCAACTCACTGTTTGTCATCATAATATTTTTAAGAGTGAGGTTGCTGTTGGCTTTCTGGACGGAGGCGAGCATCAGAATCACTCCTGATTTGAAAGCGCTATTGTGTGCTTAACTTAGCTACAGTTTTCTTTGTTCAAACAACCTTGATACACAAGGGAAGCAACTATTTTATACTACTGTATTAGAAAGACTGTGCATCGCAGATACACTCAGAAATGAAATGCCAGAAGTTTTCCCATCTGTCAGTGGTTTGAGCTGGGTAAAACTGGCAAGTGCCTCTGTCCAACTCTGACCTCGGATGGAAGCCAAGGACTCAGATCTTCATGGTCTAACTTTGGTCAAGTAAGGTTAAATGCTGTAGGTTTCCATGACAGTCAGTGGAGCAGACTGGGAGAGGCAAACATTACCCAAATCCACTCTTGACTCTGCGGGGATTTTTTTTTTTTTTTAGATGATTGCAGCAGGTATGTGACTACAAGTCAGTGTATAAGCAGCTTTATCTTCTACTAGCTGGATTTGTTCATAATCTCACTCTAGATTAGAAATGAGCCCTCAGTACTAACATTCGCTATCTACAGGGATTGTTTATTCAAAATTGATGAAAACATTCCTACTGTAAATCTAAGAGCAGGCTCTTCAGAATTTTTTGGGTGCCTGGAATGTCTCATCTCAGGGGTAATGGATTTATTTGCTAACAAGGGAAGAGTAACTACTGTTAGAGAGTAATCAAGTCTTAAGCTAGGAAACACGAGCTGGTGCCAAACTGGATTTGTGACCAGTAGCTTGTCCTTTAGGCAGCTCTTCACACTCTGTGGTGCAAGACTTAAATTTGGTTTGTGTTGAGAGACCAGAAGGGAGGCTGTAGATGGAGCGCTCTCAATCCCTGGAGCGATCACCATCACTCAGAGCAGTACTTGCTGCTGCCTTCCTCTAGGAGAGATAAACTAGTCAACATCTGGAGCTGGCCCATTCCCACCTGTACTTCTCAAGAGGACTGTTGTACCAGGGGTAATGTGAAATTTTCACAATTTAGTATTTTGTCCTTTTTTTTCCCTGGGCAGCCTGGAGCAGTCATGTTCTCCCTTCCTTCACTGATAAAGGCAGGAGAAAAGGCAAACTCTTGCTTTGTGGGGAAATACAAATTACAGCAGCTGTGAAGCATGAGGAAAAAATCCACCCCATGGACACTTGCCTTTGCCTGTTTTATGTAAGTCTTAGACACTGAGCGTATGAAGTACATGGCCGACACTTTAAAAAAATATATATAAAAAAATAAAGATTCACTAAGCAATGGACATCCCAAGCGTTCTCCTGTATTAGACATGGAGTCCCAGGACCCCTAACAGATGGAATTAGATCACAGCATCCTTTTAATCTTGGGATGATGACCTCAATTGCAAAGGTATTACTTGTCATCTTATCCTGGTACTGATCTAGCTCCTCTTAGCATTTCACACTTGAAGCTCAACAGTACTGAATATAAGTTGAATAGATAATAGACAATTAAAAGTGTTGGCTCATTTTTTTAAGACTCACAGGAACCCATCGTTGCCTGCAGGAGACAGCTAGGGAATTCAGGAATTACTGTGTTCATAAAGTATTGTTATCATATTGAAGTCTAACTTTTGTAGGTCTGTGATGATAAAGTTTTGAAGATGAAAGATTGGCCTATAGAAATTACATTATAGAACAGCCATTAATTATTAATCCTTGGGTACCTGAGAGATTTTGGATTAAAATTTATGATCTAGAAACCTATCCATGTTCCCTGCATATAAAAGCACCGATTGTCTTGGTAAATGCAACTACATTTGAGCAGAGAAAACAATCCAGGTGAAGAGCCAAGTGCAAACAATCGTCATATAAAAATAGAGGGATTTTTAGTGAAGTACCAGAGCGACTGACGGGTGGTGGCATGGCCACAGGAGGGCAGCAAGGAAACATTGTCATCTCCTCCTCGGGTGTTCGCGGGTACCCCGTGGCTCCGGAGGCTCCCAAGTTCAAGGGCTGTTATCGCCTCTGCGCAGCGACAGCAGGTTGTGGAGCAAGGAGGGAATCAGAGCTGGCTCTGCTTTTTGGATGCTCTGAGGCCTTGGAAGAAATGAAGGTTGTATAAATAGCTGATTTCTTGGCCAAGTTTGTAAAGTGGAAGAGAATAATCGTCTGGGGTGAAGCTATGATAAAAGGTGTGCTGATGTTTTCAGTGAATGACAGTGGAGAAAAAGCCCTTGCTTTGGGCTGAAAGATTCATTTAAACACCAAGTTTCCCTTCATATTTTGAAGCAAAATTGAAATAAATCTGGAGAGTAAATATTGCTTTGAGTATATGTTAAAAAAAAAAAAAAAATTCTAAACTTGCCACTACAAATGCCTAACTGAACAAGTAGTTTCAGACTGGATTACTTGGCTTTTTGTTTATTTTTGTTATGGTCATTTTCCAAAGTAAAGCCAAAATTCATTGAAAGTTTTAGGGCATCCCAGGGAACACCTGTAAGCAAGAACCCCCACCCCAGTCCTTACTGGTATCGGTCTCAAAACTTTGCCCGGTTCAGTACCTGCCCCTGGCACAATTGCTCCCGTGCCCACGGGGCTGTGGGTCCCCTCCTGCGGCAGACAGACCTACGTGAACCCTACCTCCACGTTCCAGCAAAGCACGTGCTGCAGCCACGTTACTGCTAACTGGCACATCTATCTCACGTCATAAGTGTCAAACAAACTCTTCCACTCAACAATGTTAAGAGAAGTGAAACAGAATAAAAGGGTTTCAAGAAATGATGTACTTGGGCAGACAGCAATTAGGCACAAGGGCTGAGTGAAGAGCAGATGTTTAATAGGGCTCCATTGTAACTGAGATGATGTGCTATATTAATTTTTTTTTTCATTTTCTATTGATTTCAAAAGCTTCAACCCAGCAAAAGAAAAAAAAAATTGTCCATTGCAGACTGAACAATATACTAAGCTTTATCTTAATTGAACATTAGCAGATGTTCATGTGGCCAGCTCCAGGCTTTTGCTAGTTCAGCATTCAGGATGGTATCTCCCAATTACTGCGATTAGCAGTATACTTAGGGGAAATGTTTTATTCTTTTACAGGGAGGCTGAGCACCTCGAGGTGTCACTGTGGATGAGCAAGGGTATGGACCTGCAATTTGTTAGCTACTCTGTTGTAAGTGCCCTTGTACATGCTTTTAACCTCCCGATAAATGCGATGTAGCTCACCCTTTTTTTACTGTTGAGTAAGACGTCTGAAATGACTTCAGACAAAACTGTGGGATTAGAGCATGTGTGCAGGCAGACTCTTAAGTTACTATGGAGAAGACAGCATGCTGTAAATTCACGTCCCAGCATATACTGCAGTAACTTCTTTACACACATAACCCTTCCCACCCTCACCTTCAGTATTGCAGATTTGAAGCTGCCATGGTGACTGGACTACTGAGAGAACCAGCACATCCAAGAGTGCTTTTCTGTAGGCAATTTCTGGCTATTCGCACAGAGGAGTTTTGCTAGTTTATTGATTTACCCATTTCTTCCAGCCAGATTCATTCCAATACCAGAAATCCAGTTTGTCACATTATAATTTTCCCTTTGGAAATGATTTGTGACTAGAGCACTACAAAAATATATACTGGCTGCAGTGTTATTGGAAAAATCTATTTAAAAATATGTATTTTTTTCACCATCCAAAGCTTAAGGAGATGATTTTTCGTTCATCTACTCATTTTCCTGCTGGCTGGAAGTGGTGCGATACTGTATATGTCTTACATTATACCCAAATTTGAAGAAAGCAAAACAGATATTTTCTTGGTTACTTCACTCTTTTTCTGGATTTTGGGGATGTTCCAGCGTATAGTAAGTCTCCCCAGATTTTTTTTTCAGACTACAGGCTTCTCCAGATGAAGTTTGGAGTCTGGTATACAGCATTTCTGCTGCCAGGGGACGTTGCATGCAGCCTCAGAGATTTTGCTTATCATGTAGTTTCTTCAACAAAATACTGAAGATCATGTTTTTCTCAGTTCTTTCCTGAAGATATGCAGAAAGTGATGGATGATTGTCATTTTGCATAGCTGATTGCTATCCAAGAGCCATAAGTGAATGCTCGCAGGCAGCTGCATAATCCACAGCTTTATAGAGATTTGCCATGCATCGTTGCCTGGGCAAGCAGAAGTTACGTGTTTTGGATGTAGGTTGCATATGACAGAGAAGACAACGCTCTCATGATCTGGCCAGGAAGGACATGAAGATGTAGGAAGCAAAATATGTCTCTTTTTTTTTTTTTTTTGACACTCTTTGGACTTCTAGAACAACCTGGGGAACCAGGCACGGGCAGTGCAGACTTTGGCTGGGAAAAAGAGATCACAGGGGAGGGAACGCTTTTCTCTCTCTCTGTCAAATGTTCCAAGGAAAGTCGCCAACTTGATGCTAATTATATAGTATTCACCTACCACCAGGGCCAAAAGTGATTGAAAGAGACTTTTCATCCTGTTGTACAGTTTTAATTGTCTGTGCCTAACTGAAATTTTTCTTTGGAAGTGTCTCTGTACTTCTAGTATCTTGGAAACTGAATGACTTCAAGGAAGAAGCCTAATAATATATCTTGCTTTTCCTGGCCAGAACTTAGCTTAACAAACAAAACCGATAAAACTCAAAGTTCTAAGTAATTATAGCCAATCAAGACGTGGAAGCTCTTTCAACAGTAAGAGTTTTGTGTGTCTTTCTGCACTTCTACAAATTCCCTCTGTTCTCTCTCCAGACTTTAAAGCTTTAAACACTCAAGTTCCTGGTTCCTCTTAATGCTCTGTATTTTAGTAATCAGTAAGTCTGGATCAGGGTTTCCAAGCAAATGTGTCCCATAATATGAATATATATGATTTTCATTCATTAAAAAAATCACAAAACAAAACAAACCCAATTGATTTGTTTAAGAAAGAGGAATGGAACGTATTCTGTCCTGCGTTACCAACACAGGTTGACATGGCCCATGCATATGGAGTATAGGACAAGTCTTGAGTTCCTTTACAACTTTTCTGATTCTCGTCTCAGTTTTAATTTACGGTTGAAAACAGCTGGTAGGAGGGAGCAGGAAACTTTTACACTTTGAGTTTGTAAGGACCTGTTCCTGTCAGAAATCTATCTACTCTGTTTTCCCTTCCATTTACAGCATTGCTGTATAAATCCCTTCTAGTTTTCTTCTGTATTTTCAGATCATTTCAGCTCTGCTGGAACTTTTCCGCTGCTCCTGTCTTTCATTTGGAATATTTTCTTTAATTTCTCTTCGCACCTTGTAGTGTGCAGTATTCAATAATCTCTCAGGGTCCAAACTACTTGAAACAGATCGTCTATATGCAGCCTCACACTTGCAACTGCTTCTGTTTAAATGAGCATGAATTTCTTCAGCATGTCATGCTCAGAATCCCTGTTTCGGAGAACCTTTTCTTAGTTACAGTCCCCAATACTGTAGTTACCACCTCTATTAATTTTCTTTCTCCATTTTTATGTTGGGAAGTTCTTTTGAAGGGTCTCCTGAGGGGGAACAAAAAGCCATAAGGTTCTTTAGTCTCAGGGTCATATCAGACCAGGCACAAACTTGGTAGGCACAAGACTGGTGCCTCATCCCTCCATCTGCAGAGGTTCACTGAGCCAAAGAGAACAGCTAATCTATTTTACATAGGTCAGCTGTACGTTGTGCTAAATTGTGTGTCACACTTCCAGGAGGAGCTGGACAGAAGCTCCTCCTGGGCTGCCTTGGTCCAGATGAACTGCAGGTACGACCTCAGCAGCTTCCTTGGGGTTTTCCATGATTCCCATGACAAGTCAGATAGCTGTAACAGGTAACAAGCTGTGAGAAGTGCTAGTCACCACCTGACTGCAATGGATGAGGGCTCCTGGCACAGCTCCCTTGTGCCTCCTCCCCGCTGCCGCTTCCAGAGAGGGAGTGCTTTGCTCTGCTCCCTGCAGCCTCTCCCCAGAGCTACATCGCTCTGCAAGAGCAAATGCCCAGAATTGCTGTGAATGCATCTATGCAAGTTGATCTAATTTGAGATCCTGGGATGAAACCCAACTCATTTATACTGTAATTTCAATAGCTGTGCACTGGGACCAAGCAGCATGTAGGTGCCACAGGGGAGGTGAATCCAGGTAGAGGCCAGGAGGGAGCAGAGGGACTTACCGGTCCTTCCATTTCAGCTGCCGCTTTTGTGTCTTAATGAAGCTCCATCCTTGGCAATAGCTTCCTCCTCTGAACCCTCACAAAGCTCTGGTGCAACATGGTGTTTTATCCAGCAGAGCCGTAGAGCTAGACAGTCTCTTGCCTTGCTCTGCATGGTCTTAGGAGTAATAGAATGAGTCATCAGCTGGGAGCTTAAAATTATGATGTGTGCCACTGCTTTTGAAAAGCTAAAGAGATTAATATTAAAAAAACAGATACAGTTCACTCACTGGTGTAATGAAGAGGTATTATACACACCAGGCACCTGTTGGGGAAGGTATATGTTTAACAATCTATTACCATTTGAATGCAGAGAGATTAAATACACATTAGAAACTAAGCATGGGGGAACTTGTACCATTGTTTCTCCAGGACTGCGCCATGAAAGAAAAGAAGCAGCAAGGAGAAATGTTATAAAAACAAAAAAAGGACTTAAAAGGATATTGCTGCTCTATATTTTGGGTCTCCTTGCTGCTCTCCACATGAGGTATTTTTGTGTAAAGACACAAAGTCAAGGACAAAATGCAGTATGCTGTTAGATAGTTAGGTCCACCATCTTGCACACGCAGGGGCTGGTTCTAATGAGCCTTAACTGAGATGCTCCCAAATGAGTTTCCAAAGTCTCAGTTTTCCAGCACCCTTACCTATGTCACTGATGGTCATGTTTAATTGGAAATAGCCCTCAGAAGGAGGTAGTTCTGTAATAAATACCTGCCAAACTCCAAGAAACTAATACTTCACACACAATGTCATCTTACCACACACTTAGAAGCAAGTACTTCTCTTGCATTTTCCTTCCCATCATTACTGATAAATAGAATAGTGTTACTTTTATCTGGTGCCTTTGTGAAGTGCTATACATGTTATTTGTGCAAGAAGAATGCCAATGAATTAATTCTTTTTTCCTTTACTTATGCAAGGATAAAGCCAACTTTCTCAGTAGAGGTAGTACAAGGTCTTTAATATCTAGATGAGGCAAGTCAGATTATTTTTCTATTCTTAACTTGAAATTTAGCATTTCTGAGTTTTCTAACACCAAAACTACAAAGCTTTTGGAGTAGATCACTGATGTGAAGAAGTGCTACAAAGTCATCAGGTGCCCTGCAAATCCCACACAGTCCCAATGCAACTGAATGTATTTATGGGTAGCTAAGTATTCAGAAGCTCAAGACAGGTTTTATTCACGGTCCTTTTATTGCTTTTTCCTTGATGATGTGCCTGACCTGCCAGAAGGTATTAAAAAAAAACACCTCTTGATGTCTTCAACATGTTTGCCCCATTTGATGCCCCTCTGACTGACATATCATGGCGGGGTGGTCTTTGGAGCAGAAAAGCTAGATCATATTGCCACATCTCTTGATCTTCATTTCTCTGCAAGCCAAACTGTGGCACTGGGTGAAGCATAATCTTGGGATCATAGTCATGTTCAAATTCCTTTACACTTTATACAGATATATTTTCTTCTGTACCCCACCATTGTCCTGAGTTCTTTTTGTATGGCAGAGTTTAATCAGGATATCCCCAAGGTATCCTGCAAAATTTCATTTGTTGTTTTATTTTCATTGAGAAATATGGGTGGATGAGGAGGAAGGATGTTGATTTTTCCTGCATTAAAACCAACAAAAGCAGCTGAAACCTAAGAAAATTGCACTACTAATCATATTTTCGTAAGCAGTCCTCTGTAGCATTACAGTCACAGAGTATATTTATAATTTGGTTTATATGAGCAACAGTTTAAGTTGAGGAAAATTGGTTTCCTTTTCAAAATGTCATGTTTCTCATTTCCTTGCAGAATCTTGGGCTGCTTCAAGCTCTTATCAGCCTTTAAATCATTCAAAAACACACTCAATAATTAAAATGCTGTAAATCCTCATCAATCAATTTAAGGATTTTGATTTGTTCTAAACCACATATAAATAAAGTGGAAAGCTTACTAAAATATCAGATAATACCCACGAGTGCAAAGCAAAGGAAAGATAAACCCACACTAGGATAGCTGCATGGTGAGGACTTGAGAAGCATGACTTCTCCTGAACAGAAGCGTCATGGTTTGACCCCAGCCAGCAGCTCAGCCCCCCAGAGCCGCTCGCTCACTCCCCACCAGTGGGGTCAGGGAGAGAATCAGAAGGGTAACAGTGAGAAAACTTGTGGGTTGAGATAAAGACAGTTTAACAGGTAAAGCAAAAGACGCACACATGAGCAAAGCTCTGACGGCTTTTTTAATTTGTTGCTGGTTTGGCTTTGGCTTCTGCTCCTGTGAGTATCCTGTAACACAGTAGTTTTGCCCCAAACTTTGCCCAAAAGTTTTGTGCTTGCTCCTCCTTACCCCTGCCAGTGGAGTAACAGGATTGTCAGCTGTCCCCAACTACTTATATTGTACTTCTTACTACACTCATATTAAGGAAACAAATTAGATGCAAGTATCTACTGGCCTCATATCTTCTTCAGCAGCGGTTCCTTCACTTGGCTTGCATTTTTTTGTGCTTTGTCACTGACTGCTCTGTGTCCTGGGTTAAAGGGTTTAATTTTAAACCTTATGGGTTTTGTTTTGCTTTGGATTTTTTTTTTTTCCTTTACCTCGTCTTTCTGGAGTGTTTAATGCTCCCTATAGCACCCACAGCATCCAAGCACTCTCTTGGCTCCACAAACTCCCCTCTGGACCATATTATATCCCATATTCCAATCAAGATCTGTATCTTGTAGGGTGAGGGCTCTGAGATGCTTTGTTAGGGTGGAAAGAGACACAGTTCTGACACAGTTCACAGATGTTAAATAGATATTTTGGATATTTATCACCATGAGGGTTAGAAACAAATCACTGATTAACACAAGAATCTGCTTCCAAAGTCTTTCATAGTCTTGTGGCATTTGGTCTGGGGTTTGGACTTGTCCCATTAGTAATTATAAGAACGTGATAAAATCACAGCATATGAAAAAACACAGAGACAAAATCTGTTGATTCATGGGATAAATATTCTGTGCTTCACAATGCCATGTTGGTCAGCTGCCCCTTCCTTAAGCCCCCTTTATGTAGCATGAAAATAGGTGGGTTTATAGTGTTACAGAAGTCCATGCGAAGGCTATATCCAATTATCGGTAATGGTATTTCAATTCATTCAACCTGAGTAGTTGCCTTCAGATCTCCATAAGTGATAGAATAAGGGAAAATAAATTTAAATTAAACCAAAGAAAAATGAAATAGAAAACAACTGACCCTTGGGCCCCAAGAATATCTTTGCTTCCTGCAATCCTAGTCGCAGGGGCAGAAACAGTAACAAACTGGTTGCATAAGAAACAGCAAATAAAAATGCCACCCTAGAGGGAACAAAACATTAATATTTCAGAAAGGATGTCTCCAGAAAAAAAGATATTGGGCCCTTTTTGTTCAGACTTTTCATGTCTGTTGTTTGGGCAGGTAGAGCCAAAGCCAATAATTAAACCTTATGAAAAGACATAATCCTTTTTCTATAAATTTACCTTCAAGAAAATGTGGCAAGGGAAAAGCAGGTTGTTGAAGCTAAGGACTATTAATGCAACACTTCATGAAAAAGAAAAATGAAGTTTTCTTGGAAAGGCAGGGAGATCAGGATCCTTATATGTTTCTATTAAACTGTGATAAAGCCCCGTTCTCCCAGGTTACGGGACGTTGACAGACTCTCTGCATATAGATTTCTCTTTTCCTGCCAGCACTAGGCTGGATGAAAGCCCAGCGGTGCATTCTGTTAAGGAGCTTATTCATACAATTAAGTTTAATTGTCAGCAGTTTTGATACTTCAAACTAAAATGAAACCTGGCTCCATTTCTGCAGCTTAGATTCACCTGCAGCCTTGGAGAATTCTGATGGTCTTAAAATTAGAGTCTTTTATTGCTAACATACCAGCCAGTTGCAAGGATAAATTCTGCATAAACAGGTTGTTTCCTCCTAGGTCTGGGTAACTGAGGAGCAGGCCTTGAATAGAGTCTATATTTTTTAAGAAATAGTTTCTCAAATACTGGAGCATAGGAAGAGTGTCTTCCCCGTTCATGTCAGCGGTGTGGTTCTTCCACAGCTCAGTGGGCTTCACGACAGATTTTTGAAAGAAGGATGTACACACCATATTTCATATTTACATTAGGCTGAAGTATATGGCATTTTGCAAATATCACCAGACTCATATGCAATGTGTTAATGAGCCTTAACTTTATTGTTTCCCCCAGTATTAGAACAGAAAATTTGAGGAATACTCTACTTTTGCTATTGCTTCCTCTGACACTTAACCTTCATGCTCTCCGACTTGAGAATTCCTATGCTTCATTTCTCTTTCATTTTAAAACAGGATCACAACAAATCAACGTCTGCGGTCCTCCAGTATCGGTTTTTGCTTTAGGAACCTTGGTGCACATTCTCAGCTGCCTGGAATGAGGATTTTACATAGTTAATAATAGTGCTAGCTCCCACACCATGATAGGTAGGTCTGTTACACATCATCTAAGCTTTCCTTTAATGACAATATCAGTGTGGGGAATAGGGAATGCATCATCTATCTTGGGCTATGTCTTAGGGTGAGGTTATGGCCATGACTGGATACTTTGGACCGGAGGATAATAGCTGAGTTAGATGTTCTTTATTTGCACAGAAATGGAACCGAAGTGCACTCCTCAGTATGTGAGTGCCGCACGGCCAGGCTGGAGAGCCTACCGGCAAGGCACAGAGCTGCCGCAGAAGATTTGGAAGTCTCATGACTGGGATACTCTCATAAAAAGCAGGATCATTTGGGTCAAATTGCTGAAGTCAGTGCAATGGAAGATTTTAACCAGAATTTCCATCATTTTGGATGAGTCCTTTAACACTTGGTATATAAGACCACAAGAGTTGTACCCTACCTGTCCTACTGTTTTGTAAATGGTGGCAAAGTCCTTTTCTAGATCCACCACTCCACTTCCATTTATCCTTCACTTTTTGAAGTACCCCAAATCAAAACAATGTATTTTGTTTCATTTAAACCACGGTTTCACATATTCATACATTTTGTTTTAAATACTGTTCCCAGATTATCTTAATGGACTGTTCGTTTTTTCCCAGACCTCTCAGTATAGTCACCTTGCTCACACATTAGTGATCATTTATTTGCCGTAAAATCAACATCAACATAAGTACTTTCAGGAACAAGAGTTTAGTGCACAGTCCAACTCATGTCTCTGTGACATGAGCAGTGATTTGCAGAAGCAGGATAGCTACAACTAATCACATTTTGGAAATCATGGAAATTGTGACATTACTTAATCATGTGCTGTTGTAAACACTGAAACCTCTGTCCTCCTTTAGAAACAAATTACAAGAGAAAGACAATTTCTTCAGAGCTTTACCTGTCCATTATAGTGCTGCTGGCTCATTAGGTAGAGTAATTAAACATCAAGCAGAAATAATTATTATAATTATAGGACATTTGAGATTTCATTTGCCTTCATGAAATATGAGTTACATAAACTAATTCCTTTTGTAAGGTCCACTTATAATAGCAATGAATGTCTAAACAGCTATGCTCTCTGCCTACTTATTTTTGCAGCATTATTGGGCCAACCTTACAGTAGCCATTAAGAACTCAACAATTATCAACTATTATGATACCAGGATATCCAAATGGCCTCTATGCAGTTAGAAAATAGGAAATTACCATAGTAATTGTATTCATTCGTTCTGTTCCTGCTTCCGGAGTGAATATGGGCTGGGGGGGGGGTGGGGGTGGGGGGAACTCTAGGGAAATAGTTCAGTATTTCTCTACCACGCTGATTACTACAGAAAATGCTCAGCTCCTGATGGCAAGAGCCAATGCTTTTATTTATATTTTATTTTATATTTTGTGTATAGCTGGAATTTGGTGCTGTGCTTCCTTTGTCGCAGTACTGAGCTAATTCGGCATCCAAGTCCTGCAATATCCTCTCCTCTGCCTCCCCAGGAGCAGTTTGTTCTCAGTCTCTACCTGAGCTGTGCTCACTCGAGAATCTTTGCCAGCATGTCGAAGGCTATCTAAAGTGATCCAAATTCAGACAGCAAAATGCAGCACCATGGAAATATTTCACGGTGAAATATTCTTTCCTAGTGAAGTTGTTAAGTAAGCCATTTCATATCGAAATACAGGGCAGTTTCCCAAGGGACACTAATGAGCATGTTCTTCTGCAGCTAATCATAAGATTGCTTTGTCATGTGTATAGAAAAATATAGATGTTGCCAAAACAGTGCATTAAGTTTGGACGCTCAGACTTATGCAAACTACTTACCTCTGTATTTACCTCAATAGACCAGATGACAAATGTACGGTATAAGGTAATCTCATTCGCAGAGGCTTGCGGTAAGGCGGCACTGGTCATGCAATAGCAAAGTGCATGCGTAGTAAGAAAAAGTGAAAGAAATAACAGGAATATCAAAAGCATCATTATAATACTATCTTATAATTGAATTTCTCCAAAAAAGGGAAGGTGTCAGACTAGTGGGGATCCAAGGCAATGTGAAAGATAGAAGTGAAACCAAAGAGATTGCATTTATGTAAAAAGCTTAAAATTGTTACTGTGGCTTAGCTAAACAAATGCTGTAGACCTTAATTCAGAGCACTTGTAGACAGATATTGTTACTATTGACTTTAAACACCCCTGGATCAATTTGCGGTTGGCAAATGCTTTACACGCAGGGTACAGGGAGAAGGATATAGGCTTGAAAATACGTCCAGAAAAATCTGCCAGCAACAGGGCAAAGTGACTTTATATAGCCTAATTTCTACTACAGGCATTACCAGCAAACGTCCCTAAACTCAGCAGGATTTACTTCCTAATATTGCAGCAGCAAAGCAGGGCTCCAGGGCGATGGTAAAGGTTTCTCCCTGTGAGCCATCGCAAACTGGGCAGGGCTAAGCAGTGACAGCAGGCAAAACTCAGGTGGGAGGAGGTTATCTCAACTCTTTCTCCTGAATCATGAGTCTGGGTACCTGGTAGGCATTTGTAGTTTAACACAAGCCTTCCTATCTCTTTCCTTTCTGCCCTTTCATGATCACAGCTCAAATGAGCTAAGGCCACCCTACTGAGCTGCTCCAGCCATGATTTTACCAGCTGCCCTTTCAAATGGAAATAAGTACAGACTGGTCTGTGAATACAGACTTCTTGAAAGGTTTCCAGAATTACATTAAAGCAGGCAATTTGGGCACAGAAGATCAAAAAGAAAGTCACAGTCAAAGTTTACCTAGATTTCCAGGGAGCAACCTAATAAAGAAGCGTGAATAATACCCAACGAGAGGCTATGACTTCTATTAATTCGTTTGTTTACTTGACTCCCAGAGAAGCTCCTGCTACATTCTTCTGCAAAGGAGGCTCAGGTGGCTTTTTATTTGCTTATTTAAACACCTTCCTCACCTTATGCTGAGTCCTGGTGGGTTTGTGAATATGTCAGGCTAACACTCCTACTGTTATTCCCTTGAATATCTGAGTTTATTCAATTCTCCATGGGATTATCAGGCAAGGAAGAAGATAACAAAGAGATCCACGGTCTACAGGTAGGAGAATAGACACATTTAAAATGGGTCCAGCATCTCTGCAAAAGTATTAGCTCTGGCAAACTGTATCCCTTTTCCTCATGTAATGAAAAAGGAATTAGAAAGCATCACTGAGAAACCAAATTAAAGCAACAAACTACTGTCAATGTACAAGCTCAGCAACTTTTTTTTTTTGTTTGTTTTTCTCCTATTCAATTTCAAATGCACATAATTAATTATTGCATTTAATCGCTGTTCTCCCTCTAGTCTGCAGGGTGCAGACTGACACTTAATGGTGTCAAAGCTCATGTCAACATAAGACAAAAAAATATATGGGTTCTTGTTGTACAATTTCTAGGCTTCTTTGGTATAGCCAGACTAGTAATTAAGATGTAATTGGAAAGAAATTAATTGATATAAGTAAGTTATTAGCATCACCATTGATTAAGTATAACCAAAATCAGTGTCTACATGAGATATTGATTGCCACTTGCTTTTTGTAAGTGTAATTGTAATTGTAGCATGAATTGTCTGTGCATGGCTGGGCCTTTTATTGTTGTAAATATCCAACTGAAGCAAGAGATTAAATTCTGTACAAGCTTTAAAATGTCTGAAATAAGTGCGACACACTTGCTTTTATTTGTTGCTGTGAAGATTTAAATAGAGTATGAAGGAATATTTTTCTGTTTCCTGGATTAGATTACAGCCCTTGTCATATTTCTATGAGGATAACAATCTCTAGACTGCGAGGCAGATTTATAACCAGATCAAAAATGGGTTTGCAGGCTCCCAGGTCATGTCTGGCAATGTCCACAAAAGCCTAGCCTGGTACAGAAGCAGCTAGTTCTGTGAGACAGATGGGCAACTGCATATGCACAATTTAACTTCTTGCCTAAATTCTCCAAGTTGACCGTAGGATTTGTCCAATACCTCACACAGGAGAATTTCAGGCCCAATAAATTTGGAAGTGCTGCAAGTACAAAATCACTGCATCTGATTTTTTGCTAATGGTATGTTTTGGCAGTTGTGACCAGCATAGGGCATTTTCACAGTCACGTTCCTTGAAAATGTGACTACGTGTTACATCTGGCGTATTTGTGCCATGAGGACAATAAAGACCCGATTGTGATGATTCATCCTTTTGAAGAAAATATCAAGAATTACAATATAAATAGAAAAAATACAATAGGTGATCATGATGGTTAATTAGGAAAGTTGCCTAATTAAACTCTTCTTCTTAAAAACTTGTTATGTAAAATCTACTTATGCTTTTTCCACTTCGCACACAATGCGGGGCCTTCCTTTACTTTGCCTTTGCAAAGTCAATGTAGAGCAGTGGGAAGAGGTGGGGGCTGGCAGTCTCAGAGGGTCACTGTGAGATTAAAGTCTAGAATTCTTGCAGTGTTGGTGCAGTTTGACCAAAGTCTCCATAATTCCATGATTGAGCTGCTCTCCTTATCTAACTAGTGAGTCATGTTCTGCAGGTGGAAAATTAGGATCAAATATCAGCACTCAAGATGGCTACAATCACCCTCAGATGGTTTATTAGCCACACGAGAAAATAATTTTGGAACCTTTTAGCTTCAGTATTGTTTTTCCAAACCAAAGATGAAGCATGAGGCAAGGCAAGAAAATTTGCACAGCTACTGTGGGTGCTGCCTGTTCCGTGCATCAGAAATATTCTCCAGCTCCACCACTGCTTAATTCTTCTACTTAATTTTAACTAAACAAAATACAGATATTTATTTTCCTTGATGACGTTCCTGATATCCATAGCTAGTATCAGAGATCAATCAGTTAAATTGGAATGGAATGGACACTTGCTTCTAACCTATTTAGGGTGTTGGGTCCTGCCAATCCAAGCTGGACTGAGCTCTACATGCAAAGAACAAATGTAGGTTGTCTGAGAAGGGTTTCCAAAGCTGTTTCTTCACCCTCATCAGCAAATTTAGAAAGAAATTTGAACCGAATGTGTTCAGCTCTGGGAGTTGCCATGGTTGCAACACAGACGATCTAAATGTGGGAGATATTATATAATCAGACAGAATGACTATTTATACAAAGAGTTTAATTTAAACAAAAAGGGAGAGAAAAGCAAATGTGCTGTACAATACATGACTTTGTCACTTTCTACTCCTGCACGGCAGAGCTGCTGTAGCACCGATGGTGTTAAATCACAGCACTCACACATCCGTTCTTTGCAAGGTGTTTATAATGTGCACTAAATCTAAAATAAAAATAAAAAAAGCATTAAGTAAAAAGTAACGGACCAGATCCAGCCTGCCAAGAAGGAGAGTGTTTTATTATACCTGGATCAGGAGCAGTATCTTCTTTATGGAAGATATACAAGCTTTTTTATAATTTTTGTTGATATTTTACAATCCTATAGACTTTTAAAACCCAGTAGTGTGGATCTCCTTCTTTGGCAGGATCATCCTATGTAATACTATCACAGGGACTAATTTATCTTCCCTTGAAGCAATTAAACGTATGGGAGCAGATGCTATAGCCCACATGATGTTACCTATACATGGTAATTTATTCTTTCTACATAATCTCCCAAACAATTTAAACAACTTCTAGAAAGGGAAGTTTCTGTTAAAAGGATTTCATTGTGTTTTGCACTGGGCTTTCAGGAGATGCAGCATTGAGCAGGACTATAGTGAAAGGTGGTTTACTTTAATTTTTTGACAACCTGGTGGGAGGGTCACTCTGGGGCCTCGCTCGGCTGCCCAAGGTTTGCAGCACAGACAGAAAGGCCAAAACAGCCTTTGACATGTATTCAGCCTCCCCGTTAAGCCAGGCTTGTGAGCAACACGCTTGTCTCCAAGCAAGACAATTCTCTTCTGCTCCTCTTTCCATTAACATGGCCTGGGCTGGTCTAGCAAAGCTGGCCAGCTCTTAAGCTGCTCCCCCAAGGCTGGTTCACTGCATTTCCCCCTCTTGCATGTATGGGGCCACCCGCAGCATCAGTTGGAGGCTGGCTGGAGTGGGATTTCCCTTCAAATAGGCAACGGGGCTCTCTAAAACTGATTGAGCTTGGTAGGGATTTTCCCACAAGGTGCCATTAGCTGACAGTGGCAAGGAGCAATAATAATAAACACTAACTGCAGGAAATGCAGGCAAAGAGATGTGGCCCAAATGTAATGAGACTTGTTTTCCTGCAGCTTGGTCTCACTTTTGGTGGTTGCAGAGTAGATGGGCATGAACAGATGGTTTTCATGCTTTAACATTATATGACTAGTGCTCCCATGAGGAGCCCCTAATGACCACTGACTGGAAGGTGGAAGGAGTGTGTATTTAATTAAGCATCTTTTTGGAGTGGGGAGACTTGCTGCCCAATGACAGCAAATGCTGGGGCAACCAAACTAAGCTGATGCCACATTCCAGCATCAATCAACTGAGCCATTAATTTGAACAGTGGGTGTTTCTCCTCCCTGCCTTTCACTTTCTGTGATGATAAACTTTCCATGGAGGCATGGTTCTGCTCAAGTGACAAAGAGAAATGGGCTGTGTAACTGCAGGGGGCAAGGACAGAAGAAAATCTCTATTGCAGACACAAAAACGATATTAAAAATGTTAAGGTTGCACAAGTAAATTCAGTTAGAGGAGAGATATGCACAGCAGAATACCTCTATCCAACAGGCCATGGAGGAAAGTGAGTGCTTTGTTTCATCCTTTACTGATTTTTCCAGGTTTTTTTATTGCCTTGTAGCATAGTGTGAATACATCAAGACTGTGGTTTGAGTACAAATGAGCTCTTTTTCTTTAGAGGAGCTTGGCCCAAGAGCTGGTGGTTGACTCCTAACACCAAAAGCCAGTGATGGGGCTGCTGTAATTTTCAGTAATGAGAACGTGAGCCAGTGCTGACCCCTGATTTGCAAGGAAAGGGTCGTGCTCCCCACGGCTGCAGGGAAGATCAGAACTGCCGTCGTTGCAGGGCTGTCTGGGGAGGTGCCTTTGAGAGGAAATCTTGGTCCTGCAAGGAAGATGAAATAAATGTCAAACAGTTTTCTCTTATGACTTGTGCTTTTCTGAGAGTTAGATCCTGTCTCACCACTGAGAGAGAGAGATCTTGGATGGTTGTAGACTGTAGAACATAGGCAGTGTCTTTGGCGCAGGACACCCTGCTTTTTCCTACTCACTTCAAATCCTGCAATGGGTGTCTCTTCCCAAGGTAGGGTTCACCTCCTCTATCTTTTGGAGTTAAAAAAGCCCAAACTTGCAAATGTTGACTTCACAGAAGAGAGCCCACTTTCGTTTCAAGGGAGTACCGAGAAAAAGATTATATTTATAATTCAAGCAGAGAAGGCAGATTCTGTTCTGCTTTTCTAAACTAAAAGGACTGTGTGAGAGAGGAGTTGCAGCAGCCCAAAGCAAGTTCCTGCTGCTCTGCTATAAATCTCAGAAAACAGGGATGATGCAGCCTCAGCTCTGGTTTTGTACAGACTGCTGTCACGAGAACATAGGAGGTTTTTTAAAGGTGATTAATGTTGCTCTCCCACATCCCAAGCAGCCACACACTCGCTGTCTGCAAGGCTCCTTTCAAAGGAAGGGATATATGAGAAATGGAGGAGAGTCTCCCAAGAGAGCAGAGTGTGAGCATCATCCTGGTGGTCAGAGCTTGAGCAGCTGCGCCACCGCAGCCTTGCAGAGAGCTGGAGGTGTGTGGCATGTGTCTTGAGTTAAATATCTGGCAGTTTTGTCTCCTGTTGAGACTATTAGCTAAGAGCTTTAAATGCTCCTGCTGCAGGCATACTGCTTTGTCTACCCTTCTGCCACATCCTTATCAGTAAAGATAGTGATCGGTCAAAATGAATACAAGAAGTGATCCTTAAGTGAGGTTACTGGATGTGGGAAGCATTTCACACACACTTGTGGTCTGCCAGACTCTGTTGGGCTTCCTTAACTGTCAGTCTGGGCACAGTCAAAGATGGTCCTAACCGCATGTGCTTTCTAATCAAAGTCTAAATGGAGCTTGTTTTCCATTATTGTGTCTGCCATGTGTGTTGAGACACATCTCAGGCAGCACCTGCTTCCTGTTTTACACAAGACCAGTACCAGAGTCATCCTTCTCTGCCCTTCCAACCTCCCTTTAGCAACAGCTAAGGATCTAGAAAGATGAAAATGAAAACACAGGCAAGACAGTTTTAAAAAAATCAGAGGGGCTTATTAAAACTCTCCCACTTCCTATTCAGCTTCCCATGAACTAGCCTTTGTCCAACAGTAGGATGGTCATTTGGAGCTTTAGAGGTTCATGGTGTAGACACGTTAGTGGAGTGAGTGACCTTTGGGTCACTAGAGAGGAGTGGATGCTTTTATGGGGCAATTCACCTGGCTGCTGTGCTAACACAAATGTGAGAAACAGACTCTAAAAATACTTATTTCTCTCCTTTGACTTCAAAGGCAGTCCAGGGTGATTTGTTGAAATGGAGACATTTACTTTGGGGCAAAGAGTCCTACTCTGATGGGTCTACTGCCCTACTACCATGAGTTTCCTGTATAAGTGTCAGAAATTTATATGGTGAGATCATGAATTCAGTTATTTGAAGGTGTTTTATTGTGGGAGTTTGGAGATCTCAGGCAGTATGCTTTGCATTGATTTCATTTCAGTCTTTCCTCTTCATCAGGAATCTTCCCTACAAGCTCTCATGTTTATTTTACCATCCCCCAAATCCTATTCACTTATACCTGTTTCCTTACTGGCATTTCTGTGATGACATGGGATTGTACTCTGGTCTTAAGAGGTCCTTTTTCATCTAGCCTTCTATCTTTCTAAAGTTTCGTGTTATCTGAGAAGTACTTCAAACTGAAGTCTCTTTGTCCTCTCATGTCTTCTACATAAAAAGTATGAAATAAGTGTAGTCCAAATCTCTGGAGGAATTTTTTCTGACTGACAAGTCCTTGCAAATATGTCCTGGGACCTGTCTGTTCTGCCTAATAAATCATCATTAACTCTCACCAGATAAAGAGAGATTCTCTTCATCTGACAGGGTATCAATTCAGTTGCCTTAATATATTTAAGGTTTTAGGTCCCTCCACCAACAAGCTCCAAGAGAGGTTTTTTGTCAAGTGAAAAAATGGAATTCGGGCAGCAGGACTCGGCTGCCAGTTTTGCTGGTGATGGACGAGGCAGATGGGAGTGCAGCTCTTTCCTCCTCTGCTTTATTGATCCTATGGCTCCGGCCGGTGTAGCAATGCTTCTATATCAGAAAAAACATGTAGAAATGAATAAGGGGGAGATGATGGCTTAAAGCCAGAGTACTCTTGGGGAGAGCTTTAGGGAGGTCATTGGCAATGATGGCTCTCATGTGGGTCAGTGTTTGACCTCAGGATAGTAAGTTACAGTGTGGTACCACCTCACTGCACGGGAATACTAAGTGGACAATAGTTTTCCATTTTCTTGGTCATCTTCTTATTTAGGCACATGAACAAAGAGCTTAACATGAGCAAATGAAGAAACCAATACATGATACGTGAGCCACAGTTTCATTGTTCATTGTTGGCCAGAAACATCTCATGCTGGACTTGAGAGGTTTCCTCTGGTTGTTGAGATGTGCTTCATGTTATTTATCCTTCTGTTCTGTAGTTCCTACACTTCTGTTGTCCAAAGATTAAACAAAAGCAAAACACATACCAAAAAAAAAAAAAGCAACCCACCACATTGTCCTCCTCTGGCTAGGCTTTTGATTCTGAAGGAGGTTTTCTTATGGGCTAATAAATTAAAAGTAATCCCAAAACTGTGCTGGTAGAATAAAGCAGCTTTTAGAATGATAAAAATCACAATAGTAATATAATGCATGAATTCTTGTTAACATTAAATACAATCCAGATATTTACTAACTACTTAGTTTTCTTTAGTTGTCTTTCTCATTCTTAAGCTTTTTAAAAATTTACTTGTAGATTAAAAAAACAAAACTGCCACATATAACTGCAAGGTATGTTTCTTTTGCATTTTTTTCCCTATAAACCACAAGATTTAAAAAAAAAAAAAAAAAGGATTTAAGGATTTTTTTACTTAATCCTTTCCCTGCAAGACCTGAGCTATTAAGAAATGCACCAGACTGAAGTCTTCTAATGCACTCACAGAAATGGCAATACTGAAATCACTGCGGTATTTTAGTCGTTGTGTTTAAGTATCAGGCTCCTGCTGATATGAGTTGATACCCAAAGTAGTTTATCATCTATTTGTTAGCTTAGTTGCTATGGCAGAGAGATCAACATGAGTGAACCTGTGGGGAGGCAAATGCCACCTTGTGTTTGAAGCTGGGCTGTGGTCTTTGAGAAACACAACAGAATTTGTGCTGCCCATCAATGGAGACATACAGGGAAAAGACTGACAGGGTGTGGCCTTTGAAGGGTCCACAACTCTTCTGAGATACTGATGTCCCAGCAGAAGGATGGTCCTTCCAGATCCACAGTCACAATAATGGTACCAGGGAAGTCAGATAAATATGCTAAGCTGGTTGTAATGAATGGCCTTGAATGAAAGACATGGGTATCTTTGCCCGGTTGGGGCAATTCTGAAGGAGGAAGTTGGGGCAAATTCTGAAGGAGGAAGTTGGGGCATGGAGCAAAACACCAAAGAAACATGTAGCGGATGGCCACCAACCAGCAGAAGAAAAGATGAAGAAAGGAAAACTCATGTGGCTGAGGCTATGTTAAAAACACAGTCTTGGTGCCCAGGTAGAGGTGTCATCTACTGGAAAGTAAAAATAAGTAGTTTTGTTCTGTTAGCATCAGTAAAGTTTATGTCATGGAGCACAAACAAGATTAAAAGGTCTAGACAAGTATTTTCTTCCAGAATGCGTGAATATTTTAACAGCCACCCTCTTACAACTGTACTAGAGATAAACCAGGTCTTTTTTAATATCTCTACACAACTTGCTTTTCAGCCGTCCCTGAATGCTAGCCCCATTCCTCAGGTAAGCTGAACATTTCAGTCTGTTCTCCTTTACAGCCTTGTCTCTATAAATAAATGAAGATTATTTCTATTGTATGGTCCAATTCGTCAAGCTTTTGACAGGGCTTTTAAAGGAAGCTACTTGAAATCTATGTTAACACAGAAAATAAAAATAAAACACCTATATCCCTCAAGACTTTGCCCAGTACTTAGACTGTGAGAGTACAGCAAGGCAGCCAGGCTATAAACATGGCATTCAGGGAGCAGAGCTGCTGCTTGCAGTGCCTCTGGGGCTTGCAGGAAAAGCAGTGGTTGGAGCATGGAGCAAAACAACAAAGAAACACGTAGGAGATAGCCACCAACCAGCAGAAGACAAGATGAAGAAAGAAAAATTCAGCAACTCATGTGGCTGAAGCTGTGTTATAAACACAATCTGGGTGCCCAGGTAAAGGTATCATCTACCAGAAAGTAAAAATCAATAGTTAGCATCAGTAAAACATCAGTGTCAAGAGTCATCAAACAAATAGCAGAGTCCTCTTTTGTTTCTCAGGCCCAGCAAATGAAGGAGGCATTGGCATACGATAAAAAGGAAATATCCTGGAGTGCCTTCCAGCACTCAGCCCCAAACCGCGTAGGGCTTGGCACTTCTGCAGTGCCTCTCGTATGGGAAAACATTGAGTGAGAGACATCGTAACACTTTAGTGGTGCAAGGTAAATCACATCATCATGAGCACGGGCCTCTTGTTGGATGGACTCGGAGCTGCTGGGGTGCCTGAGGATCGTGGCTTATCCAATTTCTCAGTCAGACAAAGCGGAGACAACAACCTTGTGGAACAGGAGGTCATGAGTTCTTGTCCTTTTTTTTTTTTTAATGTCGTGTGTCATAAACATACAAAGGGTTCCCAACAGCACAAACAGTGTCAGGGCTGTAACAGCCCTGGTGCCTGTTTATAGCTGGGTTAACAGTGTGCGTGTGCACACACTCACAAAAGTCCACCAAAGTTAAGTGGAATTCATAGCAGAAACTACCATTAGCTACTCAGTGAATGTTAGTTTATCATGATCACTAAAGCAGGCCTCTTTCTGTGGCTTAACTAATATCTTGTAGTTTTCAGTGTTCTGAAAGAGGTTAAGCAAGTGTTGGTGTCTTACTGTGTGCACCGGCTGTATTTGCTCATGGCCTGTTACTGAAATACAGCATTTGTTACCTCTCTGTTGATAGCAGCTTCAGAAAAGCCAGCCAATTTCCAGAGCAGTACCTTTTCTTCATCACTGTCAGCTTCTGTCAGTTCATCTCTCAGTCATAAAATTTATAAAACAAAGTCCACTGTCTGTTGTCTAATATTCCTTCCATTAGACATGCCCTGCACTTTCATAGCGGGCATCTGACATTAACTTTTGGCACAGATAGTGTTTTACAAATCTAAAATACCTTGCTGACACTACCTGACCCTCCCTTCTGGCTTAGAAAATTGCCATAACTATCTCTATTTTGCAGAAAAGCGTGAAAGGAGACTCAGACAGGAGTGATACCCCAGTTTTTGTTTGGGGCTGGTAATTTAGATGTCGTGTTAGTCGTGCTCCCAACACTTCAGCCTGAATTTCACTGCTGTTAAATAATCAACTTTAACAGGATACGTGTGTGTTTTATTCTTCTGGAAACAAGTCATTGCTAACAGGATGCCCCAAAAGGATGTGCACACAATAGCAATTTTAGCCCATCTAAATCCTGAAGCTTTGGTCTTGAACAATAGACAAGGATCTTAAGTATCCTTGCAGATCCTCTGCAAGAATGTCAATGTGCTTACAACTTTGTTATTATCTGGCCTTCATTTATATTTTGTCCTTATCTGTGCTGTTTTCCTGCAGTAATTTTCCGACCTTCTGCTGAGGTATGCTGTGTCCCAGCTAGCGGAGGTCTTGTTCCTCAGTATTGCCTGTGCTGCAGTATCGGAAGCTGTGGTTCAGTTTATAACCCATCATATTTTCCCTGACTCTCTCCAGAGGAATAGTGCTTCTGATTAATTTTATTAGTGGGTTTATTCCAGTTCAAAATGAGGCGTGGGTTTCCAAGTGGCAGAAAATAGTCCTTTTCTTAGAGTATAACAATGTAGTTCAGAGATGTATTATCCAGAGAAAATGAGAAGATTTTAAAGGCTTCTTTAAAGGCAGAAAATTTCAAGCTTGATTAAAAACAGAACTAAAGGGGAAAAAAAAGGGTTCTGCTGTAATTCCAAAACAGGAGTGGCAAAGATTTCTTCCACGGGTTACTGCTGTAGTCTGTCACGCTCACAGTGAAATGGTCCTGAACACTGGGTGGTAAGATGTTCTTCATGCTAGGAGCTATTGTACAAAATTTAGAAGTTTCCAGACAGAAGAGAGGGGAGGGCCTGGGAACTTGAGGAACTAAACCTTAGTACAAGAAGGAAAGGGAGGAACCGCCAGCTCTGTGGCAGTCTCTTGATCCAAGGGCTGTTGCATCAAATGGAGTGTTTTTCATCATCCTACCCCCTCCCTTGAGTAAGATTATTCACCTGAATTTCTTCTTCTTGCCTTGCAAATATCTGATGCAATTTGCCATCTAATGAACGATATTTGAATTCTTTCCTGTTCTCCTGAGACAGGTAGCATTCTCTCTGCATTGAGGACCATGTTCCTCACGAAACGTTTTGCTCATTCTTATTCCAGCCTCCTACCTTTATAGCCTAGCTCCTTTCTCATCTTTGAATCACGTGCCTTGCCTCTTGATACCAGAAGTTATGCGACTACTATATTTTGCTTAAATTCAATGATCTTCTTTTCCAGCCCAGCTCTTTTTAAAGCATTCATCGAGCAAATTATGGAGTCTCAAGAGCAACCAAGTTTTCCTGTTCAACCATTTTCTTCAGTTTAGTTAAAGCTGTGAAGACAGAGAGCAGAACTCATTTACAGAGAACTGAATGTAACTTTTGTCTCTGCCTTGGCTCCAGAGAGATCTTAATACAGAGCAATTTCCTCTCCTCAAAAGCTTTCTCCAAGGTGGTGCTTGCTTTACTCAGAGTGAGCTTATGTGCATTCATCTTCCTCAATACTTCATTAATCACACAGGGGAGGTCTGTTGTGGAGGATCCTGACTGAAATTCTGCCTATTCTCTTGTTTGGTTTAAAATGGGAGTTAATGGCTTAATACCTTTGTAGAAAAAAGACCTCTACGGAGGGAGGAGCACTATGGGGAGGCTGGATGGACTGGAAGCTCAGCTCATAGTTATTGACTCTACTGACTCAATTAAACTGGGAGTTTCCATTTAAGTTTTTCAATTTTATGAAGTTCAGCATTGCTTGCTTCTAATATTCTTTATTGTGCCTTACAGAAGTGACTTACTTTTCCGTGGTTGACATTTATAGTAATTTTCTAAATGAAAGATTGCATTGCTTTGTTCATGCTTATGCAGTTGTTGACAGCTACATGTATTTAACTTCATTTTCATGAGTTATTTACAAGGGCAGAGTTAACGATAATTGTTTGCTACACAGTTTGCATACAGTATACATACGCATACAGTTCACATGAAATATTTATGATCTTTATGAATTTTTCTAAATGGCAAAGGTTGAACTACTGCAGAAAATTAGAATGAAACAAGTAACCCCTTTCCCAAGAGGTCTAATTTAGATTTTAGAATAAGCTTCCTGTCCAACAGTTACAAATCAAACAAAGACTTATACTAAGTATTTTGCACTTCTGTATGCCAACATATTCCTGGTATGCGCATCTACCATGTCTAAAATGTTCACGTTTTTATCCTTTAGGCAAAGGCAGTTTCTTTTCATGCCACTTGTGGTAGCATGGAGTAGATCTACAGGAGTAGATTGCTTTTAGTGTGAGTAAAGTACAGTTGGAATACAAGATTGAATTTACCCATCACCTGACAGTTTATCAAATTTATTTATCATTTAAGTCTCCTCAACAGATCATTGGTGAGTCCAACATATCAAGACATACCTTGAAAAGGTAGAAGCAATCGTTCAAAAGAGGAAAGGAAAATAAATATGTTCAGAGACAGTCATAGTTTAAGAAAGGTTTGAAGGCTTTTTAAGTAAGAAGAAAAGTACGATTAAACTCCAGGCCTAGCACAAACATAGGCCTTGTTCCACCTTACCCCACTACTAATGGAAAGGAGTAATGTCAATCTCCAGCATAAAAAAACAAAACAAAACATTGAATCAGGCCCCAAATTAGCAGAAGGCTGACCTAATCATGAGACATACTGTTTTCTCATTTCTCTTTGATTTTAATTTTTTTAGGAATCAGAACACCAACCTCCTTGACACAGGCTAATAGACAGAAATTTTACTTGTGAACTTCAGCTTAAATGTAATTGTAAGTCATCAGGGATAGCCCAATTATTTTACTTGAAAAGAGGGTTGAAATAAGGATGTCACCATGACCCTGCTAGTGTTGCACGCTAACTAGTTAAACAAACTGTTGGGAGTTGAATTAATAGACTCCAGGCTGCTTAGTCCCATGGCAACAATCAGCCTTAAAGATCTTTTTAACCTTTCATTAGAGATATAGGAGAAGGAAAAATAGTTAAAGAATTGAAGATGTTAGGTATTAAGCAGGGCTTTCATTTTAACAATACCCCTTAATCCTTTTTCCTTTAGCTATTGAGAGAGCTTTTTCTAAGGAAAACCCAAGTTTGGAGACTTTCAGGTGGTGCAAAAAAACATATTTGGGAGAAAAGAGCAGTTAGTAGAGATAATGGAGCTGCTGCTGCTGCTATTGTTCCTGTTGAAATCTAATTCCTGGGAGGGAAGAAAAAAAAAACAAAACCAAACCGCAAGACATTCTCAACAGGAGCAAGAAGAGATTAGCAAAGAAAAGATGCATCTTGTGTCTTTTGTGGGACAGATTTTTCCTGGCGGTCATACTAGTAGGGAAACAGAGATAGTCTGTGATCTGATCGGCTTCTCCAGCACTGGTGTGGTGATACTGAAGACTTTGCTTTTAGCTTCATTTCCAGTAGCAAACTCAGCAGTGCTGCAAAAGAGCTAATGAAGTCTTGCCTGGCTGACACTGTCTTTTTTTGTTCTAACAGAAGAAGAAAACAGAAAAGGAGAATAGAAAATACAAGTACATCTGTGAGGACTCAAAATTAATATCCAGTGGCTGACTGAATTTTCTGCCCAGGAATGTTACAGTGGAAACTCTTGCATGTTTGAGACCCTTATCTTACAACGAGTACCTTATGTCCGGTAGCATTAGCTTATCGTACAGCCCTTCACCCCATGCCGGGCATTTATAGGGGACATTAATGTGTTTCTATTTCTCTTTCCCTTTCTCCCAACTGCCTATCCTCACCAGACTTTTGAGCATCCAGCTGTCTTTGAGCTTTCTCCTGTTCTGTCAAATGTGACCAAGACAGGCCTACAGCCTTAGAAGTTGTGTGTGAGGTGAAAGGAATGAGGAAGACGGCAGGATTGCACAAGCCTTGTTTCCATAGTAAATGGGGCTAAGAAGGTGGAGGAAGAAAGAGGAGACATATGGCAAGTGGTGACAGCAGGAACCAGAGCTCTCCTTCTGAGGGTGGCTTCAAGTTTGTCATGTATTGGAGACAGAGATGTAATTTCTCTGAATCAGCCAAGATGCTTTTCAGGATCACATGAAGTTGCAAGAATATCAGTGATCCAGGAAACAAGAAGATTTGCTATTATGGTAAAAACAGTTCTTCCTCTTCATATCTTTATATCCAATGTCATAATGCTTGATCACCTTTTTTTTTTTTTTTTTTTTAAATTTATTCTATTTTAAAAAATCCCAAAATGCTGATAGCTTACATCATAGGTTTTTTGGATTTTTTTTTCCTAGTTTTGCTGTTTAACACACTAGACATGGACAAATATTTGTTTACGTTTTCATCCGGTTGTATTTAAGAGTACATAGCATTTATTATTCTTAGGGCATAGACCTCTGCATATAACGTTTTAAAGAATTGTGACCAAATATCAAGAATTCATGGTATCAAGGGTGTATGTGTCTGCAGTTCTAGTAGAAGAGACCTAGTAATATTGTAGCATTATATAGATGGCGTTTACTACTTGCTGTATACTAATAATAATCTGGTTTTTAATGTGTTCTTAATTATCTTCATTAAAAAGAGCTCAGAAAAAATCTTGTTTACAGCAGCAATGCACTTATTGCCAAAAAAGCTAAGTGTTTTCCACACATTCTCAAGAGAAAATAGGTTTTAGATACACAGCTAAATGATTTGGATCACGCACTGGAAGCAGCCAGAAAGAGATAAATGCTGTAAAGAACATAGGAATTTTCAGTCCTGCTAGTACAGAAAAACCAGGCGACTCTGTACCTCCTGACACACACGACGTGGTTAGAGAAGAGCTGCTTTGGTCACAGCCTCCTGCCGATGTGACGCTGACAATGTGATGGACCCACGGGGTTGGGTTTCTTCCACCCAGCGTGAGCAGGAGCCCTTGTTGGGGGCTCAGCCTTTGGTGCCTCCCCCAGACCCCACCACACGTTCCTTGGAGGTGGCAGTTGTCATCTGATCTGTATTTTCTGACTCCTCTGCATCCCACCCCAGTGTCAGGTTAGACCGTGGGGCACACGGGGGTAAGTCCTGGGGTGGAAGAGTTAAACTCTAATGGCAGATGCCATATACCTTCCCCACGTGCTTGGGAGATGATCAGCTAGAGACGCGGGTTTCTTGATGTGCCAGGCAAGATCATCAGCGGTGACAAGAAAACCAGTGCAGGTCCTTCAAAGCAGGTGCATGTGATCCTTGTGCTGGGAATCGTGCCACCAAATCTGGATGCTTGATTGAATGCAACTTGTTTGACTCTGCCTGCCTCGTTACCTCATGCTTTGATTGATTCATTGTCAGAGCAAAGCTAAAAGAAACCAGAGCATAAAGGTATCTTTATCTGCAAGCCCCGCTCTCGGTGCATTGAGGCTGCAGAGACCCAGCTCCGTGCTCCAGCTGCGTGCAGCGAGAGAGGATGCTGCTAGGGGGACGTGCTGGAAATTGAGGCCACTTGTATACCTTGTGCCGTGTGAAATCAAAGCTAACCTTGTCCCCGTCGGCTGCGTTCAAACCGTGGGCTGCAGGGCAGCGAGGGGGAGGGAGAGACTGTCTTTTGCCAAGTGGCAAAGAGTGAATTAACGCAGCGGGGAAAATTTTCTCGCTTTTAAGTAATTGTAAAACATAATGGCAGTTACCTGCCTGTTTTCCTGAGGGATTTGTACTGAACAAGGGGAAGAGCTGCTAACAGGATCCCAGGGTTGAGGAGAGATTTGAGAGGAAGGATCAGATGAATTAAATATGCGGCGTGTGGTGAGAGAAGATGATAATGAATGGGTATATCTGCATGGCCCAGCACTGTGCCACTTGGTGCCAGCCACTTGACTGAATTTATTTAGGGAACAGAAGCAAAATAGCTGAGTTACCATGAGTCTCCATCCAGAAACATACCCTTTTTTGTCAAAAATGTCAGTTAGCTTAAGGAAAGCCTTCCTTCCAGTCCCATGGGGCTGAATCATTCCCATGGGTACACTTTTGGGATGATCCAATAGTCATTCAAATCAGTGGAAACCCTTCCGTTGTCCAAGATGTGCAATCCAACTGTTTGAGGAGGAAGGGATATGATAGAGCTGTAAATGCTAAGGCGAGAGGAGGGGGTTATTTCATGTAGTACAAAGAGATCTATTTAAGCACAAAGTTACACTAAAATAGGAATTTTTATATGAATCGTAAGAGTGTCAGATGGCTCAGATAATAATAATATCTCATAAAATAATTGTATGGTATAAAGGTTGTCAGTTTATTTGCAACACATCTAGTCAAAAAGCTGATAATTTTCTGTTAAATTAAAGTTGCACAATTTGCCTCTGAGCAAGAAATAAAGGGCCTGGTACTTTTTATTTTGTATTTGTAATCTGGGTTGCTCTGTTTATTGGATTTTTAAAGTCATTAACTGAAAGACAGAGGGCTAGACATTTACTTGCTCAAACTCAGTCCATTTCAGCTGAAAAAGTTAAGTCAGCCATAGAAAGTTGCTTTTAAAACAGCATTTGGATGATGGGACAGTGTCTCAAGGAAGGCAGAATGAGCATCGTGGCTCGGTGTGGTTAAACCAGGCAGGACGAGGCAGCAGAAGCCGTGCTGGGTTGACTGCACTCAGGGGCATGGACCAGATATCTAACGGGGCTCTTACCGAGGCTGGGAACAACTTGCAGCAGAGAACTCTGTGTTGCAGAAAAGCACAGGCTAGGAAAAATTAAGTGACTGACCCAGTGTTGCATAAGATAAAATTCATCCACGGCCCTCAGTGGTGGGCTGACGTTACCTTCAGCAGCTTGGCCTGTATGCAAAATGTCTCTCAAACCTAGGGTGGAAAATGCCTGTTTGGGAAGAGCAGACAGTCCTCCTTTTCAGCACGTAACTATGAAATGTCCCCGGGAAGGGGGACGCCTCAACAAAACTTTAACTATTAGAAGTGTGCAATTTCAGCTGCCTGATAATTGCCACTGGAAACTGTTATTTTTCATGATGGGTGACAAAATGGTTCCAATTGTGTTTACTCAGCAGCAAGTCTCATACATCTTCCATCACAGGTCATCAGTTTAGTGGCCTGAATTTAGTGGCACAGCAAATAGGCACTCACATTTTATTTACTCTCTGGATCAGGACATATATAATTGTCAAAACTCATAATAAAATCTTTTTTTTTTTTTTTTTTTTTTTTGTCCTTGCTAAATGAGTTTAAAACTCCAGCCCTTCAGATCAGTGAGTAAGGTAGAGGAAGTAGTAAAGCAGAGAAGATACTTGTTGCCAACTGATTAGGAATTTGAGGGTTCTCTCTATATAGGCTATAAGCCCCAAATCAGATTTGATAAATCAAGTGATGTTAGAAGAGGAGATCTGCAGGGCTCAGTAGATTTAAATATTGCAAGGAACTATTGCTCTCATATCCATCTCAACATGCAACTGTATGCTGTGTATTAAATGGAGATGGATCAGTCTCCCTACACTTGTTACATTTTTGAAAGACAATAGATCAGTAACTTAATTTAAAATACAAAACAGCCCAAATTTTTGTTCAACTGGAGCTGCATAAAGATTATTTTTAGCTATTCATTTATTTGCAGATGACTCCTGTATAGCAAAATTTGCTTTCCTTCCACAGGTGCAATACAGCCACAGCTAGATAGAATGGTGCAGGGTCATGGTTAAGATCTCTGACGTTTGCATGTAATTTTTTATTTTTTATTGAAATTATTCCAGCTAGAAATGAAAGCAGGATTGGAGTTACAGGTCTTCACCTGTAACATGTTTAGATAGTTCAATCAGGGACTCTGCACTAGAGCTTTAATACTTTCTGCTCCAAAACCCAGGCCAGTTCTACATGCAGTTATAGTGAAAACTATACCAGAAAGTATTGCTGGTACTCAAACTCCTTTTGCTTGTGGACACTTGCTTCAGGTTCGTACCAGTTCATGCCGTGGCACAGATGATACGTAAAGAAACGCTGCGTGTGTGACATGCTGTGCTAAAAGGACACACCGCAGGGAAATTATTCAGTTAAGATGCAAAGATGCAGCTTCAGCATACAACATACAAAGTTAGGAGTTTAGCACGCTCCAGTAAGACTTCAGAGCAATAGGGAATGCATCTTTGTTCTTATCTTTTTGTGTGTCTAGTACTTCATTAAAATAAAATACGTGGCATAAATCTGCCATGCTTTCCATCAGGCTGTCACCTCCACTACTGTGCAGGGCTGAAGGCAGCAGCCAATGGCTTCCGGCTGGTCTCGGGGAAACAAAACTGCCTCGCAGAGAGCGCGCCTCCCAGAACAACGCACTTGTGGCTTTGCAGTTCTCCTGCCTCCAGTTCCTATCTGCCCTAATTCCCGGTGATCTCCTGAAGAGTCAAGAGGTGTCATTTAGGTGTTTGGTTCAAGAGCAATGGGAAAGGCGTTGGGGATCGCAGGCAGAGCTGGGGTGAACCAGGCAGCAACCGGGTGGCTGAGTACCTGCAACGTGCTACGTGTTCCCCTTCCATGGAAGGACTTCCATAGGGTTGAGGTTCCTTTCCAGTCACCAGATTTCATCCAGGTTTCTGGGAAAACTTTAAGTCAAACGCAAGAGTTATTTAGATCAAGTATGATGAACTGGATAATTTGGAGGATATTCGTAACTTTTTAGGTTCATAATGGAGCTACTCTGAACAGTCCTCTGCGGGTCTCCCTAGTTCTTGGTGGAAAATTTTATCTTCTAAATGTAGGTGCTCTAAATTTCAACTTGGATACCTGTAGTGCACCAAAGTAGAGGCCACTAACACCGTTCAAACTGCCTGTCTTCACAGCTAGTTCAGTTTTTACTTTAATTGGGGTCTGACAGCTCCAGTCCTGTTACCTCCTGTACAGATATCAAAATAACGGTACTTATCCCTGATAAACCAAGGATTATTTCAGATTCACCTTTTTTTGTTGGTTTTGGGGTTTTTTTCTTCCAGTCTCCCATGATGAGTAAAAGTGGCTGCTAGAGAATCTGCTCAAAAGAGAAAGGTAAAGATACTTTTGTCAACTTAGTCTATAACCTGCCTTAAAAGCCTGGGTTGAATTTCACAGACAGAATATTTCTCTCTGGTAATTATGATCATTTTCCATTATTATCACAACAAGGATCCATTTGACTGAAGATATTCCCTTTAGTAATTTCTTTTTCTGCCGTTTGCCAGTGCATATACGTTGCCAGCACCTGGTTTTCTGTGTCAGGGTTATGGAATGACAAGCAGAGATTGGCCGGGTGCAAAGCATGTGTATGTGGCAATCTGTGAGTTATCCAGTCTTGGAAATGAACCCCCTGTAAAATCATCTAGTACAAGGAAATGTTTGTGTAGTGTCCAATGTAATCGAGCAATAGGGCTGAAAGGACTTGTTGAAAGACTCCAATTAGGCTCTGGAGGAAGGGAGTGCTGCCCGATCGGACATGCACCCTTGGCTCTGGAAATCAGGCCCCAGACGTGTACAAATGTGTACGTATGATGAGCCTATTTAAAGGGAAACTAATTAGAAGTATAGACAATCCACCTTTCTTCAAATGAAATTATTGTACTCTCTGATCCATAAATCTGACATTTATACATATTTATATGCTATTGCTTAGTGAATACCTGATTAAGGAATACGGCTGCCAAGTGAATAAATTTGTTGTTAATCAAATGGTACTATAAAGACAGATCATCAGACCTATTAGAATATATTCATTCAGCAGATAAATCTGCGCACTGCAGCCTGTTAATGCAATGTGTAATGCAAATCAAATTGTTCTTTAGAGCTAAACCTTGAGCTTTGCCAGAATAGAAAAGACTTTGCATGGAGGCAGATGAGATGAAATCCTATATTTTTACTGAGGGCGTGAGAGCCCTTGGCATTATATCTTGTATGGAAAGTAAATTTCATCCTAATTGAACACTAAAGACTGAGGAACGCTTAAGTCTGCGCACTGAAGATTTTACTGTGGTATATAATTGCCTCTCTTTTGTTAGTGTATCTAATTCAGCAGTATAAATTACCAGCTTAATTTTTTTCTTATTGTGTGATGTGCTAATACTATTATTTTGTACTACCAAGAATTAGCAACTGGCATTTATGTTTATAGATCCTTTCATCCAGGGAAAATCTAATAACAACATTGGTCTAAATATTACATTAAAGGGCTGAAGCACGTTGGAGATGAAAAGATAGCCTGAGGTAACTGTGAAATGGCCACAGTGTTTACAGGGATCCGTCAAAACACTACAGTGACTTTCACGAGCTTTGAAATGTTAGTACATTTTTTAAATTCTGATTTAAAGTGTTGTTTGCAGGAGTGTATTTCATGCTGAATCATGAAAAGTATATTTGTGCTTAGCTATTAATGAAGGGCAGATACAGGACTTCTAACGCAGCCCGAGATATGAGCTGCCCCCTCCACTCCAGCAGGCACCAATCCTGCCAGCGTAAGCTTGAGTTTGCAAATTCTCCTGGGGAAGAACTGGCCTACTCCTTTACTTCAGTCCTTTGCCAAACCTGGGCAATATTTTGATGAGAAATGCTACATCTGCACCTAACTGAAGTGTTCGGGGCAGTTTTATATTCAGCACAACCCTTTTTACCCTAATCATGTACAACACACACAGAACTCCTTTTTACCTTGCATAAAATACAAAATCAGGCAGATGGCCCATTTTTTTTACATCCAGCCTACTTTTACTCTTACTCCTCCCACTTACTTTTCCTCCTCAGCCTGCTTTTCACCTGATGAATATTTGCTGATGGTAGTAAACGTAATAGTCCTGCTTTAGGTCGAGTTCAGTTGAAGTTATTCTTGCTGGGTTTGTTAGTATCTGTGAAGAAAAAATGATGTGATGTGAGAAAAAAGTCCAAGAAGAAGGGAAAAGTGTTTAATAGGTTCAGGTTTATGACTGCTTATCCCGACTACGGATGGGAAGAACAGGTATTTCCCTGTATTGTTTTGCTTCCTCTAACTGCAGGGGAATCGTTGGGAAAGTGGAAAAGGCTTGGAAAAATGTAGGAGTAGGCTGGACTATGGTTTCCTTCCAAGCCATTGCCAAGGGAGCTGGGCTGGTGCAAGGCAGAGCCAAGAGATGACGGTATATCCAGGGACAGAGGGTAGTCCTTTGCTTACCTCCAGGAGCAAGGGGAAGGAAACCATCACGACTGCCCCTTGTTTGCTGGTCTGCTCCTGGCACGGAAGAGCAGTTTCCCAGTTTACCTGCTGTCCAGGATTGAATGGGAAAATCTAATCTAGTGCCTCATTAATTGCGTTTGTCATGCGCTTTGACTATCTCACGTGAAGTTTACCCATTAATTTGTCTCTGATGACTTGCTCTTAAGAAACCTTTGGAGCTGCTTCAGAAAACGTTTTTTAAGCCAGACATTCTGGGTAATTTCTCCTTAAACCCCAATCAGTCTGCTTCATTCATTGCCCACAGAACTGCGGTGGCAAGTGCACCAAATGCAGGTTAATCTCCTTTTTTGTGCTGCAAATGTTCCCTTCATCATCGATTATCCAGCAGGCAAACAACAGCAATCAGCAATTTAGAGCTTGCACCAAATAATCCAATAAATGCAATGGAGAAAATTAAGATTTAAGTGGATAGGAAATTTCTTTGTCTTTCATTGACCCTTGCGTACATATGCAGATGTGTGCAGATGTGGATATGCACACATGCACGCGCACCGTGGTGTTTCTTGGGTGTTTGGAGCTGGTCCTGGTGGTTTCCCAGCTTCAGTGGGGCTCTGTTCTACTCCTAGGCAACCTCCATGTCCATAACTAAGCAGCCTTCCAGTACAATTAATGGGCTAGATGAGGGCTTTAGATATTATCCTTTTTCTTAGTATACAGTATTTCCTCTAGCATGTGTTAGAGTCTTAATGGTCTTTATTTCAGAATTTGTGCAGAGGCTTTTCTTCACTCCAAGAATTTTCAACTGAGATTCATTTTGCACTCATCAGCATTTCTTGGGTTTGCATTGAATAACTGAAATGTTGCTGAGAACAAGAAAAATTAGTTTTGACAGTTCCGGAAGTTTTGCAAACAGTGGAGTCCACCCTCATGTCTCAGTTGTGTCAAAAGGTTATTTTTATTTATTTATTTATTCATTCATTCATTTTTTGAACTTGACAAAACAAAACGGAGCAGCGCTATTTTGTTTGAGAATACAGGGGCTCAGTGGTAAGAAATTTGGAAAGCTGTATTCAGAAGCATCAAACGTGTATAACCTTGAAAAAACAAGGCTTCTCCTGAAAGCAGTGAGTGACAATGGGAACAGAGGATGTGTGAGAACTGATTTCTTAATTTTTTTTCTCTTTTGAAGGTTGCATATCAAGAGGCAGAAATTGGCAAAAAATACTTATAAAATTCAGAACAGACAGAAGAGAAAAGATTAAGCAGTGATTATAAGCATGCTGTCTGAAGAATCAGGTTGTGCATATGCTTAGGTTATGCATAGCTCTGTGATCTCCCATCTCTCCCACCCATCTCCCTTCCTGTTTGTTCTGTTCCTTTTTGTCATCCGAAGCTAAATGGCAGGAAATCTCTGAAAAGACCTGTCTGCCACCTTGCGTTTATATATCATCCAATGCAAAGGGTTTCAATACCTGCTGGAGTTTCTGAATACTGTTGTAATGCAGGTTCAACCCTCCTTTTCTATGTACCAGAGTCAATATGCATATAGATTAGTGTTCTAGTTTTTCACTGAAGTACATACAATTTGAGTGGTTTAATACTTTCGGTTCAGTTCTCGGTTTCATTTCGGCGCGGGCGGCCCTTATCAGTGGTGCCATTGTGCTGAATCATTACAACCGCCAGATTATGAGATGGGCACAGGTTTCCAATAGCTCTCGCCTTGCCGGGCTGAGCAGAGCAGGCACCCCGTTTCGTTTAACAGAGGTCCTTGTCCCCCATCAATCCCACCTGAAGGCCACAGTCTATGTTTTCCCTTGCTGTCTCCCATGGAGAAGAAAGATGTGTGGAAAGGTCTACGAAACTGCATCAGTAGCAAGTTTGAGAAAATTATTGAATCCGCAGTGATGATAATCATAGCCTTAGCAAACTGACTGAAATTAATGCACCATCTGAACAGTTCTGCCTGCTCTGCCTTGATGTTCCTCATTTAAAATGAATCTCTCTAGACCTGAAGGCTGTTTGGAAACAGCTGATGGTACCCATAATGAGGGTTCCAATCTTCAAGTCTCCAAACTGAAATTAGACATATGTCCTGACATGTTGACATTAATTTGAGCTGTTATAGCTGTAATGGGTTTATTTTGCTAGCATTTTTAATAGAATTTCAGGGGAGATGGGCTTCGCTCCACGAGTCAAGTTGGGGAAAGGCTGTGAGCAGCCATAATTTCAAAGGTTAATTTGAAAACGCTTTTCTTGACAGAAATTTCTGAATTGCAGGGTTACTTGAAAACGTGGTATTGTAATAGCTGATGCTATGGCTGGAAAAAGCAGGCTGGATGATGCAGTGGGAATACACTAGCCTTTCATTTCCAGGTATCAGTATTCAACTCCAGCTTGACTCCAAGTAAAATGCAATAATAAATAAAAGCAATAACGTAAAAGTAATGGATTCATTCTACTCCCTATATACAACGTCAATGTATAGGTCAACAGCCCAGGCCCAAACTGCAGTTTTCTTCTAAAAAGACTTTTAAGTACTGACTAGAATAAACTGCCTGAGCGTGTTAATCCTGCACAGGGTGGGTTCAGTGCCTGGTTTATGTGGGTTTTAAACTCATGAAGTAACAGGCTGTGGCGAACTTTGCCTCCTGCAGGGAGCGGGGCTGGCAGCTGAGCCATCGTCGATGGTAGATGGCTGCCAAGGGCACGGGGGCAGAGGCGTGCATCCCCGCGGGGACCGCCATCCCGCGGGCACCTCAGGAGCGCGGCTCTGTCATAAGCCACGCCGGCTTCCCCGGGGCAGCGTCTTCAAGGCACCGGCTGTTTATGGCAAAACTGCAAATGGGAAGCACAATCAGGCGTGAGCGTGGCTGACAAAATCCTGTGTTTGAATCGAGGTGAATTTGTGGCATTTTCTGGACTGCTGTGCTCTGGGGCTGGCAGATAATTGGTCACTTAAGACATAGTCTTTTAGTATTTTACTGTGCAGCATCAGAGGAGTAAAAAAAGACCCACAAGGGAGAGAGCACCCTTGTCCTGATAGTTTCCTTTGAGCAGAAACCAGCTGGTTCCTCCAAAAACCCCCCACCTGCTCGAGGGACCACTGACACTGATGGAGAGCCAGTCTGCTGCCCCACACCCCCACAGAGAGCCCCGAGAGGCCGAAATTAAGCCAAAACTGTTTGTCTGGTTTATTAGATATCATTTCAATCCCACAGTCTTTCTAGGGAGATTCTGTGGAGGAGGTGACTGTCACCATTAGAAGTAACTCAAGTTAGGAGCAGGGGATGTAGCAACTAGTGGTTGGTTTTGAAGGGTAAAATGTCACTGATGGCAGATTTTTAACCCAGCGCAATTTAGCAGATATTTCATACTTTTACTTCCTTCTACTGACTTTATACAGTGGAACAGGAGGCGGTTTGCAGAACAATATTCTGCCCACAAATTAAAATCAATAACTTATTTATAGGGCTGCTGATGCTCCCACAACAAAACAGGCCTGCCAAGTGGCTGTGAAAGTCCTGAATCAAATGCCATGTATCTCCCGCCCATCTACACAGTTGGCTCTCTGTGACTGCAGATACAACACAATCTATCCAGTAATTATATCACTTGATAATCGTAGTACATAAATAAATATGATTCCTGAACCAAGCAGTGGTGATGGTTGTTTTCAGATCTTTATGCTGCCTGGTTGTTTCCTGCATACATCATTGTTAAACCTAACATTGCTCATCAGCATTTTTCAGGAATCTATTTCCTTTCATGAAAGGGGGTTGGCCAGACACTGCACTGTGCTTAAACCTTCTGTGGGTGCTCAAAAGAGCAAATCACACAGCAGTATTGGGAGCATGACGGAAGATCGAAGCCCAATAATTGTTTTTTTCCTATTCCTTTCGACAAACCCCTTCCCACTATGGCAGCAGTGGTATTTTGAGAAGACGGACAGCAAAGTTCAATGTAAGTGCAGTTCTGCACTGTTGGTACACCGTGCCATTATGTTTCTCTGGAGGCTAAAAGACTTCCAAGATAGTATGTCAGCAGTGAGATCATTAGCTGGATAGGAGGCCTGGCAGCAGCTCCTTCCAAAGGCAGAACACCCAGAAGTACTCTCTCCTTCCAGTAGCTGCCTTTCCTCTCCTCACTGGGTGCAAGACACCCTGAGAATTATGTTTGCTAAATCCTAAATATCTTTTTTCATCTGGTACCCAGCATTGAGGTTGGATATTTCCTGTAGCCATCTACTGATATACAGCCACTTTGAGAACAACAGTGCACAAAAACACTGGTTAGCAATGCCAGAAGGACTGTTACATCCTTGCGTCTGGCCTCCTGCCTAACACAGACCATGGATTTCATTAAGTGACTGGAAGTAAAGAAAAATCCTATCCATCTATCGCTGTGTGGGAAGCTTCTGGTGGTAGGACATAGCTAGTCAGGGTATACTACAGGCAGGACATCAGGGTTGATGCCTCTTGATTTTAGAACATATTCAGGTAGCTTGACTCTGATTTAAGTCCCTAGTCTTTTGTACATCTTTCTGGTCACCATTCTTCTTTCTTGAGGTGTTTTGGCTTGGAATGACCTTTGCTGGGTCACCGGCACCTCTTGGAGTCTTCCCAGCAAGTCTCGGTGCACAGCATTTGCACATGGAGCTCCAGTATCTGAAGACAAGTCATTACATGAGAATTATTTTGAACAGTTTTATCTCTGAGTTGTGAAATGAACATCTTGGAAAGGCGAGCTGTGTTTTCAGAGAAGTTGTTTAAAACAAGAATCATATATTTAGGTGATGCTTTTGGTGGGCTTGATGAGATTTTTCATACCTGGGACTGCATGAAGCATGTATTTCTTAAAGACTGTCCGTTCAGGTATTTGGCCAGTAAGTGCTTGAGCGTACAGACCTCGGTGGTGGTGGGATATGAAAGACCCAGCTTTTAGACTCTTTCTATGTCCTTCACCCTGGGATCGCTGTGTCCAACACTTTCAGTGAGTTGTAGCTGAAGCAGATAAATACTCAGGTCCTTGTGCATTGGGGCTTTGTCCTTCATTCTCTTTGCCTATGGACATATGTGATCTTTAGGTTTACATATCTGCTCTGAGACTGGTAAAATAGAGTAACTTTCCCATCCTGCATTCCTCTCAGTCTTTTTAGAACACTATACCTTTCTGCCCTTTCCTTTTCCTTTTCTTTCCTCTGTGTTAGTGCACCGGGCAGCCTCAGTGCCTGCTTCGTTAGCAGCAGCAGAGCAGTGATGGAGACATCGCCCTACTCCTGCCGAGAAAATCGAGCAAACAGGAATGGGAGGAGAGATGAAAATAGATGCAACGCAAATTGTCATTTTGCAAAATGACTTTTTTACCAGAGCACTGCTCTGAATACATGGTGACACTGTACAGATGATTCTTGGCCCTTTAAATAACAGTTTTCCCAATATTTATTGCTCTTGAGTTGTGCCTGACAGTTTTATTGCATGCAGACTGGCACATTATGAAAAGAAAAGTAAATAGGCCTGTGGAATCATGGCCGCAGTATTCCTGTTTAAGGGGAAAACAACTCTTTGGTTTTACCACATGTTTGAAAAGAGAAGACAGTTCTCCCTCAGTGTTTTATGGCAGTTCCCCCTCCCACCTCCCCCTTCTACCTTAAACAGTCTGGATTTGTTTTGCTTGTATAATTAGGCAATAGCAGCTGATCGGATTTGAATCAACGGCATTATATCATCGCGAAAGCTGCCTCAATTGATGGACAAGAGAGGCAACAGTCTGTTTATTTGCAAAAGCTATAAAATGGCCTGTCTGTGCCATGCACACAGAAAAGTACATTAGCTTCAGCTTTTTTATAATTCTTTGAGAATAGATGTACTGCTAAGGCACTTGAACTGTATTATGATGTCAAGCTTTTGCTATTTTCTATTATCCTTGGGACGAAGGCAAAAGAAATCCCGTATATGGTTTCATGAAAGAGAATCTATTCTTTGAAAATAATTGTGGCCATAGCCCTTAGTGCACCGTCGAACCTATACGAATTAAAAGAACCATTATCAACGTATTTATTTAGGCTGAACCACCTCTTTGCTAAATAATTGCAATGACAGGGCACAACAGCAGTGCTAAAATGTGTTTTACTGACTTATTTCCTTCCTCACAAATCCTGCAAGAAAAGATACAGCTATCTTCTTCTATCAGCCATGATTTGGATTTAATGACTTGCCCTCTTTCCTCCCAGCCTTTTCTGTCTGGTCAGTTAAGAGCAGAAGTAACTCTTTTTTCCATGTATACCTCCCTATTTTTGCCCTCAATTGCTCACTATTATCTCCGGCTGTGAACCATCTTCTGGACAGCATTCCTTGGTACGCCTGTGAGAGTAACAGCACCCCGAGGATGGCTGTGCATAAGGACGATAACAGACCCAAGGAGGTAAAATCCCACAAAGCCAGGAGCTTTTCGCTGACTTAGTTGAGACTTAGAGACTTAACTAGTTGAGTATAAAGTTGTGCTTACTAGTTCAACTGTATCCCTTCCTGCAAAATAGTTGAAATTGTCTGCAGGAACTCCTACAGGATTAGAGCTGAATTACTTGCAAGACAAGACATATATCTAATGTATGCAGGGACCTGCTGCTTCTTCACGAGATTAATTTACCACCTGAGTTACTATGAATACTTTGAAATGCTTTTTTTTCTTTTTGAAGTTGAAAAGCAAGATGGATTTTTCTCAGTCCCTAACCAATCACACAGATGTTTCAGTGTCCCTTGCACCCCCCCGGCCCCTTCGGTCCCTGCGTTGGCACGTGGGTTTGTGAGCAGGGGGAAGGCGGCAGCCTGGCCTCCTACCAGCTTTGGTGGCTCAGAAGGGGCAGGCTCAGGCTTTCCTGATGTGGATTCCCTGGTGCCTGACTGGAATTGAACTCGGGATGCTTCAGCCTCAGCAGAGCTGCTGGCAGGATGTGTTTCCTAAACCTGACTCCCTGTTTTAACGAACGCTTTGGGAACTGGTATCTTGGAAGCTTGGCACATCAGGATGAAATGGTCAAAGGTCTTGAAAGACTGGGTGTAGGGGAGAGGGAGGGCTCACTCTTGGACAAGAGTCAGGAGCTTGTTTACTTAGTTTAAGAAATTCTGCTGAAAACAAGCTTTTCTCCCTTTCAGTCCCATTGCTCTTCTATCTATAATATAGCTGTAACCGTCTCCAGAGGTAAAATGAGTAGAAAGAATGAAATGCATCTTTGAAAGAAAATTTCTGTAGCCACAGCAGTGCCATGGGTCAACGCGGTTCTCTGCTGTCCCCACGTCCCAGCTTCAATTGCTGCTCAAGTCACTATTAAAAAGAAGTTTATTTGTCTCTCACAGGATACTTGTAACACCGAATGCGCCAGCGTAATTGTGGCTGTGCTAGGAAAGGGTCTGCAGGGCTTTGCTGGCTGCTGCGTGTCTCGGATCAGCGACGGAGTGCACCGGCTGAGACAGATGTGCAGGAAGATTACATTTCGGTGGGAGAAATGGGTGCCTGGCCTGGCTGGGGCTCTCGGTCTCATTTTCATAGGTACCAGATTTATTGTGACGTTACAGCGAGTATTTTTCTCTTGTTTGGGAAGGGGGAGAACAAGCCAAACAACAGCACTCGGCTAAACAGGCTCTTTCCATTCAGCTATATAAAAGGTGCCCTGCCACACTTGTAAATATGAGAGAGAAAATGGTGTCATCAGCCTGTAATAAAGTATTCGAGCCTCAGATTGCCATCTGTCAATGATATTTTAGCTTATTTTCTTTCAGGAAAGAAAGTGAGCTTATTTTCTTTAATCTCCTGAGAAATTAGTCCAGTTATTTACAGCATTGGATTTCCTTTAAAAAGATTGTGCTGCAGCCAAGGGGATTATTTGACCAAATAGGGTTTTTTGCCTTTGTTTCACTGCATTAGCTTATTTTAAAGAAGCAAAGAAAACCTTAGCTGCTGTTTTGTGGATGCTGCTACAAGTTTCTTTACTTGCCATTTCCTCTTTTTCTGCAAAAAAAACCCATGATACAGTATTATCAACTACATACCCTTTAGAAGTTATGAAACCCAGACTACCTAGGACTGATTTATAAAAAGTCAATTTTTACACCAATATTTTCATGCCTTTATTTGCTCTCAGTTTTGAGACTCAGCTCATCGAATATGCTTTATCATTTGGATGCTATGAAGCTGGAAACATTTGAGTGAAAGCAGGGCTTTGCAATCACCTCAAAGAACTCAGACTCCAAATAAAATGCTCAAAAAACCCAGAGCAGGCACCGTTTCCAGTCCCAGTTTTGGTGCAGAAGTACAGTAGCAGGACTAGAGAAAGAAAAAGTACTTACGGTGAAGGAAAGTAACCTTATTTTCCTTCTGATGGTCAGGGATGTCTCACCAATCGGTAAGTGGTGTGTGAGTAAATAAAATAACATGGTGCGGGCATATTCCCTTTCATCATTTCTAAGTCCTTCTTGAGGAGTGTGTTCCTCACTCCAGATATATAACCTGCATTTAGTGAGCTGAGGCTGGATCAGGAATTCAGAATTTTAATGACACTCAAGGGACTCTGGTGAGCTGAAATCCCATGTCCTGATAGGAGGAGGTAGGGAACGCACCCAGAGGCAGCTGCGTGCAGCGACTGATGTGCAGATTTGAAAACTGGGAAGCGTTTCCCAACAGAATTACTCTTCCCTCAATATTGCATCTTCCATTTACTAAAGCTGCTGATGTTGGAAAAAGCCTAAAGAATCAGCTCCAAACCCCATTATTCTTTCCGCTACCAGCTAATGAATTTTCCCTCTGCCCTTCTACTTTAGTTTTCTTTTAGCAAGAGACTTCTTTTTTCATATTACTTTCAGCTATCTCTGGTGTTGGAGCTTTGATATCTAGTTAGTACAATCTGTAAATACGACTTTGCAGACATAGCTCAAGGGCAGATTTTGACCCTGAGCACTCCGGCAGTTTCTTCCTTAGAAAATACATCTACAAAGAGCTGTTTAAAGAGAGCACTGCAGGCTGGTGCTTCAGCAAAGAGTTAATGTGAGAAGCGGGAAGTAGAATGTGATGGTGGCCGAGCTTATCCCTGTCACACGGAGCTGTTTTGGCATAAAAGTACTCTATTATGACAAAACGTTGCCAACTCTCATGGTTTTAATACGGTTCGCACGTTATATTTGTTTGGTTTTTTTCCTTTAAAGCCCTGGTTCCTGGAGTGATGCCAGTGTGAGAAATTCAGCTTCCCCCCCTTGCCCCCCCCCCCCAAAAAAAGTAAATTTCTACTTCATGATTAAGAACAAAGGCTTGAAAATATGATTTAAGTGCATTTTAAAGGTGCAGAAAAGCAGAAGATAAATAACTCAACACGTATTATTTTTCTGAAAGAGAATACCTCATGTTTTTGTGAGGACTGACTCGTGACTTTTAAATGCTGATGGTTGGCAGCACTGTTGTTATAATTTATGACTAAGTTTGTTGGGGTTTTTTGTTGTTATCAGTCATATCTACATCTATATATTTATATACATTCCAAAAGAAATGCATGTAGCTCACATGTTTGTACTGCAGAAAGTGGTTTCTAAATCTCTCTATACAGATAGCTATATAGATGCAGTGTTAGTCTAAAGAGTGGGGAGAAGCAGTAGGCAAGAGGTATGGATTAAATTTGAACTTGGTATCTCTGTGGAGGTGGGTAAAAAGGTGGGGAACTTTGACCCAGAAAACATCTTTCTCCTCCCCACATCAAGCTTATCTATTTCAAACTTGCTCAGGAGGAATTGTTGGCCCTCTTCAAAGTAATTTAAAAATCGCTTTACCTCGTTTGAAGATGGAGATGTTGCTCACGCAGATCGGATGCCATCTCCGGTGGTACTTCAAGGGCCGATGAGCAGCTCTGGAAAAAGCAGACAGGGCTGCTCACTCCCAACACCTACTTCCAGGACCGAGTCTTTTTACACTGTTTTTTTTTTTAATGGGTTAACCTCGCGCAGGCAGGTTTTATGCTGAATGAGGTGCCAGCCATCATAAGACATAAATCTTGATATCATCTGTTGTGGCTGATCTGGTAGATGCATGGCTATGTGCCTGCAGCTGATCTGGGTACAACACGTGCTGATGAGCCAGCCGGCAGCACGGGGACGCCGGGCTAGCGGAGACCACACTCTGGTCTCAGCGTGCACGCGTCAGTGTGAATTATCTCTGCCACAGAGCTATGACTTAACCCGCGAGCTGGTAAACGCAGTCATGCCAAGGCTCCGCTGGCCTGCACTCGCTCCGTTGCAGAGCGGCAATGGTGCAGCCGTGGCGCTGCGGCCCCCTCGCTGCTTGAGGGCTGGGGGAGTTGTCGGCTCCTGGTGCCACCCTGGCAAAAGGGCACCCAGGGTGTTGGCAGGAGAGAAATAGGAGTCACTGTTTGCTTTCCTTTTCACAGCTCCTCCCTCCTTCAGCTCCAGAAACCTCACTCCTCCCCATAAGAAAAAAACCCAACAAACCCCAACACAAAAACCCCCAACCCCCCAAAAAAACAACACACACCCCCCCAAAAACCAACCAAACAAAAAGCAAACACCTTGTAGCATAGACATATGCATTTACTGAGGCTACTGCAAAGCCGAACATTTTATTATAAAGTATATTGCAGAAAATTGCAGCATACTGAGCAGTACTTTTTCCGCAGGGTCTCTTCCATGTTGAAAATACAGGATTTCATGCGTGCGGGAATCTCTTGCTCAGTACAAAACTTAGTGAGGGGTTTTATTTCGGTAAAGCCTTGGCATTGCAGCGGTGAGCAAAATCTATTCAGGAAGCACATGAAAATGTATAGAAATAGTCACAAGGAACCAATCATCTTAACCCCAAATATGCTGAACAATCACTGCAAAGCAGCACTAATTTCACTGGGAACTTTTCGTGCATGTCCACAGGGAGAATAAAATGGATCTGTAGATACGGAAAGTGCTGTGCTGCAGTTCTGGCACTGCGGAGCAGCGCTGCCTGGTGCAGGATATTTAGCTCTGCCTGTCCCAGCAGTCCCAGTATCAGATGGGAGCAGGCTAGAGAATAGCCTTAGAGCATGTCTTGCTGAACTACCCTTAGTTTTTGCTATTAACCACTTGTTTTATTTTCTAATCACATGGTTCACAGCGACATAATAATTTTAGGACTGCTTTCCAAAGCCCATATATCAGAACTTTCCTAGTTTTCAGGTCTCCCAAAAGTCCTGGCTACCAACCCACCACCGTGGTATGTGATCCATCAGCAACCTGAACCAGCAATCAGTGCCGCTAGTTTGCTGCTAATAAACTCTGCAAGAGCCGAGAGAGTTTGTTTCGATGCCGACAGAAAGAATACTGGAAATTTGATTTACAGGCTTCAGAGCCTCCCAAGGATTGCATCTCAAAATTAAGAAGGGAAAAACTTATTTTTAACAGCTTGGAGGATGAATAGAAACCAGTAACTGATTGCTTTTCTTGCTTAACTCACACTTTGCTCCCTTTTGTCTAAACATAGTCTTGATACTTCATTATTTCAGCCTGAAAAATTCCTGAAGGTTGACTAGCTGGAAAATCTGGGGTAACATTTAATTTAAGTGTTTAGACTGAAAAGGATTTGAACTAATTTCATCCTACACAATTTACCCACTTTTTTCACTGATGTTCTTTGTTTTGGGAAAGCTCCACAAACCTAACTGTCTGTGTGTCTACTTTTGGGCCAATAAAGAATTATTTCCATTAAATAATTTCTCCAAATAAATTTAGTTCAATTTTCATTATATATATTTGATTTTTTTCCAAGGAAATATCTTTATACAAACAAGTCGATTAAAAATGTTACATATTTTCAGTCCTGAAAATAAAACAGGGACCAAGACGACAGTTAAGATCAAGGCAGTACCGTGCCCTGTGGAAGCAGAGCCTCTGCTCTTTAAAAATTTCATAAAGTTACAGAAACCATGACCGAATGAAAACAAATTCCTGCTAGTCAAGGCACCCACGAAATACTCCAGCACACAGGTAGATCCCTCCCATAAATTGAAAGTACATGAAGGAAATCATGAAAAGATTCACACAGCATAACAAGTTCTCCTCAAAGGGGGAGCACAAGGCGTCCCTCTGACATGCCCCTGGTGACTGTCATTTTGAAGAGAGCATCTTCCCGGCTGTTCAAAGAGTTGCAATCATCTCTGAACTTCAGCTCTCGGCACTCGGTGAAGCTCTCTCGCTTGCCTTATCAGACTCTGTGTGGCAGACAGCACTTAGATAAAAGTTGCAGTGGGGGGAGATGAGCAGCCTCTCGTCCCTCTGTTAGCCATCACCATCTGCCTTTCGGTCTCACAAATGGGCCCTTGAGGGGCTAGCAAAACCACCCTTCCCTGGGACGAAATGTCCAGGTAAAAGGTTTTGTGAGCCAGAAGAGCAGAAGATAAGCCGGGTCTCCCCAAGCAGTGAGAAAGCCAGCTTTTTTTTTTTTGGTTTGATTTTTTTAAGTAAGAAAAATCTTTGTCTAGTTTTCTACAGTTCTGGCAGCAGCACCTTTCCCAAATCATATTGCGCTAACGGTGGCAAATCTGCCACAATGGTTTAGCAGGATTTGAGGCATGACTGAGAAGTACGTTATCTTATTTCTTAGTTCAGAAGACCCCAGCGTATGGACACAGAATACCAAGAGGGGGTTCCTAACACATCAAACACCGAGCTGGCAACAGCCGAGGAGCTTGAAATCAAAGCACAGGCTACATAACAAAAATGCTTGCACTTCAGATGTTTTGTGGTTTGGGGGTTTTTTCCTTGGATTTTTTTTTTTTTTTGTTGTTGTTTTTAAATAAAATTTTTAAGAGTCCTAAGGATTGTTGGTCTCTTGGTTATTCTGTAATAGTATAAAAAAGAGACTCAGGCCCCTCGTTTATATGATAGGATCTCTAATACACATGTGAATACCGAAGGTAAGTGACTGTGTCCAACTCCATTGGGAGACAAATTCATTGCTGCAGCAAAGGTTTTCCATCATATTGCTGTAATTTGATAATTTCAGTACTGCTGGTAAGGCAGTCTACAGCAAAAGCTTAGAGAATTATCAGCTAATAGCTGCTGAAGGCCTGCAGCTGATATTAAACTTGAACTTTTGTGAAACTGGATTTTTCTTCTACAAAGCGGTAAAAAGCACATTGAATCTGTGCTAAACGAGAAAACGTTTGCTCCGTTTGCATGGGGAGTAGGTTATCTGCATCTTCAACACTTGGCCTGCCAGACCTTTGGCTAGCAACTAGCAATATTTGGCCAATCCTTTCGACAGAGCTACTGCTGACCTGGCTGAATAACTGCCCGCTGTGAGAAGAGGGGTGACTTTTGCACTTGGCTTCTTACCTGCATGGATGCAACTGCACCCCGCTTAGTGCTGATGGCAGGGCAGCTGAATAGAAAAGGTTCTGGAAAAAATGTGACAGCCACCTGTGTTGTGGGCAAGAGTTAAAATTAGTGATAGCATACCCGCAACTGCTGAGGGGACAATAAATTCTTGCAACGCCGAGCTGTGATTCGAGGCTTGTGGATATGAATGGGACGCTCACCTCTGATTTCTGTAAGCTCAAGTGCAGAACTTGTGATAATGAACAACTTAATAAGGAAATCTTGATTCGACAAGCCTGAGGAAATAAAGGGCATAAGGAAAAAAAATCAAGAACTAAAAATCTGATGGTATATAACCTGCACTGGCACACTCTTGCACTTTGCTGATGTACCGAGTAGACAGCCTTATTAGAAACAGAGTAAGATAGTTCAGTCACTATCTTGTTGGATACACTTGATATTGAGACAAAGAAAGAAGTGACATTCTTGCTATCTGGTAGACAAACTAGAAAATAATGCTGATTCACTGTCTAAAAAAACCCCAAAACTGGCTGAGAAAGGCCTTTGAGAGAATACTGGATTTTTTCACTGACCTTCTCTTTTAATATATCTGTGGAATATGGAAACTTGCCTTCATGGGAGCACCACACTGCAAAATTGATTATTTCAGTGCCATAGTGTGTCAGCTGGCATTTGTGTGCTACTTTTGTCACTTGCATGATGAGAATAAATCACATACCACACTACATTTTAATCACTCGCATTTTATAGAAGAGTTCTTAGCAAGCTAAATGAAGCATGGTGAATAGCCTTTTAGCTACCTATTAATACCTAAATTCTCTGTCTGGTAAAAGTGTTTCAGTCTGCAGGCAGGTGCTTGAGCAAGAGAATTTTAATGGAGAATGAGCAAATCTGTCCAGCTGCTTGCAGCACCTGCACTTCACCCTGGCTGAGTGAGGTCCCCACCATGGAGGACCTGGTCCTGGCAATGGGGAGTGACCCTGAGGGTGCAGGCACGGCTGCTACGTAGTCTGCTCCCAGGAGGCAAGACTTCATGAGAAGACTGCAAAATATGGGGAGTCTGGTGGCTGTAATCAAGCCTCTTTTTTTTAAGAACTATCATATTTTTGGTCACTCTTTTCTGAAGACAATTAAAAGTACAGTCAGGAAAACCCCATAACGGCATGAAGCCTACCAAGGAGACATCCGAGGATGGAGGACACCTGTCTTGTCAGGCTCCAGAGAAAGGAGAGGGGGAGAAGACTTCCCAGGCTTGTTGTTTTCTGGAAGATTTGTCTGTGTAAGAGCGGACAAGTGTGAGTGAGGACAAAGCTTTGTAAGCAAAGATAATGCCACCAGTTATGTTATGTACCAGTTAATATAGTTGTGGAAAAAAGCCTGGCAAGATATTACGTACAAAGATTTTCAGGGTGAGGCTTTGTTCCAGGGTGCAACTGGGAGAACACTTTCATAGGGTTTCCATTATGCAACGAGCATTTTGGATGATTTCTGTTGATTTTAAAAACCTGAGTTTCACCAGAGTAGTTTGATAAAGGTCTGGTCGCAGCAATCCCGTGGTACATGTTTCTCGTGGACTACAGTTAATCTACTAATTAATCCCAGCTGGAGTAGAGAAACTAAGAAACTTTCAGTGGTGATTACAAAACCAGGAAGATATACAAAAGACAAAATCTTCTCACACTTTTTCAAGGTTTTCAGTAAGTTTCCTTGAGCACTGTGGAAAAAAACCCCACACCATCTAGTTTGCTTGCTTGTGCAGTTTAAAGGAGTGATGACGAGGTCAGGTGAGTCCGTGGGGAGGGTGTGATAGAGGAACCAGCTGTGCAGGATATAAGTAAGGGGAAGGAGGAAGAGGGGGAATCAGCTTCTTGGGGGGGGTTGTGCTGATTCTGTTGTGGTGCAGAAGGCCCTGGAGAGCTGAAGCCTTCAGAGGAGGACTCACCTGGATGGATAGGGTAGGCTGGTGGAGAAAGTTTTAAAACTTCTTCAATTTTTACTTTATTCTTTGGCGTTTTGTGCTTTTGCTGTTGTAGAAAAATTAATTAGTCTAACTTACATGCTGCCAAAATCTGACTCTTGCAGCTCAAAAGCTGTTTTAGTCTTTTTGTGGTGGCCTGCAGTATGGGAAAGGTCTAGGCAAGTTTGCCTCAAAGCCCTCTGATTCATGATCCTGTATAGCCCACCCTACCTTTGATGCTGGCTCGTGGGCTAGTACCCAGTGGTATTTGCACTTGTATGTATTTAATTTTAGCAAAAAGAAAGAATGCTGGAAGGAAATTAAGTATAAGTCTATCTTATTCCAGGTCAGCCTGGTTAATTAAAGAGAAAATCTAGCCTGCAGCAAAGTCCAGTAGGGCCTAAAGCATAGGGAACAAGTAAAGATAAAAATATATTTAAAAATAACATGCTTTTGATTATCACAGAGTTCCCATTCTTAGTCAAATTCCCTCTCTGTTCCACACCATTAACAAATCCTGCTAACTTCTTTAGAAGTTCAGTTGTTTGAAGCCTGCTGTGACAGTGTTTCTTCTACTGCCTTGTTTTGTGATGCTGGGAGATGGGGGGTGGTGTGGGGGAGGAGGGTGTGGGTGTGTATTTATTTATTTTATCCTCTTTAAATGAAGAGGAAAGCTCTCCTGGAGAAAGGGAGGGCATGCTTTGCATGGGAAGGTGGGTAGAGAAGGCCCTAGAAGGGGGGGACCTGGGCACAGGGAGATAGTGGCCTAAGGGACAGGGCCAGCCTGGGGGTCTGCTGAGATGAGGCTCATCAAAGGCTTCTCCAAGAGACGTAGGGACTGCGTAGTGTTGGCAGCAAGACAGAAATTTGTTAAACTGGATTAAAAGTAAACCTGGCAAGACCTTGGGTGTATGGATGTGGTGGTATAGAGCAAGCTTCTTTTAAAACCCCTGCTTTGTTCTACTGTATGCAGTTCCTCTGTTTTAAAATTGTTTGTGTTTAGTGTCTCTTCAAAGAAAAAAGTCATTTTTAAACTTCAACGCTCTCAGGAAGTCTAGACACAGCTACCTGAAAGCTGTGGCTCACCCTGAATTCTACCATGCCTATCTAGTTGGGAAGGTGATCCTGCTCCTTGTTTGCCACAATAAAATGAAAAGAATTAGTAAAAAAAAAATACAAAAATGTAGAAGCTATCCTGTGAACTGATTTTTCTGACTTGAGGGATTTCATCTTGCTTCGAAGTGGTGGCTTTTTCTTTCTGATGATCTTTCTAGTAATGAGAATGCAAGTTATTCAACAGGCTTTATAAATGTTGACAGTGAATTATTATTGGTCTATTGGGTGTTTAAATTGCAAATATTATACTCAAAAGCATGCTTTACAAGGCAAGCTCTTCTTGAAAGATTTATGGCTACAGTCACATAGAGTATAGTAAATTTAGCATTGAATAAGCGGCTGTATCAGTCATGGCTTTCCTTACTGGATTAGTGTTTGTATTAGTTGTGATAGCTGTTACCTGTTCTCGTGTCTTCAGCAAATCTATTTGAGTGCACGGCACTGGCAGGAAAAGTCCTTTCTGGAAACTGTAGAAGTTATCACCTGACATACAAGGACTGAAAAATGATGTGTGTCTGTCTGGATTTCCCCTGCATCTACCTGGAGGGGAAGAAAAGGGGATGAAGTCAGCAGTGAGTTCCAGCCTTTAGAAATGCCCCCCTTTACACACGCTTCCAGATAACCTTATGGCAGCAAACCCAGAAACTTCTAAGTAATGTGCGATCCATTATCAGCTGCATGGCAGACACTTTGGTTTTATTATGGACTGGATGTGCTTTTTGGGTATTTTCTGCAGAAGTAGGTTGAATTTGCTAATAATTCAGCACATAAAATTCATTTTAGTTCTTTTCTTGATACTGTGATGGCAGTGACTGATCAGTTGCAACAAAACAACATCCCCTGCCCCATCCAAATGACTTGCTGAACTAAGCCCCACTGCATGAATAGTGAATTTAAAATACTTTGAATGAGTTGCTTAGTAGAGGTATGTCTCTTGCCTTCCTGTGTTCATACATACCAAAAGTAATCAGTTGCCTTTCTATTCATTTGCTTTTGTTCATCAGCCTAACAGAGTATTGAGGTGTAATTTACAGCACAGCTCCTGTGCTCTGCTCCATTCTGAAATAATTAGGAGATTATTTTGGTCAATATGACTGAACTATGATTTAATGCTTTTCAATGGCTAGTTGCATTAGTGACTCTTCAAGGATTAGAAGCTTAATGAAATGCACACATCAGGGCAGTGATTTAATCTTTTTCTCATAAAAATCTTCACAACAAGATAATAAACCATAGGAGTAAAAATCGTTTTGACAAACCTGTCTAGCTTTCAGGCTGTGTGAAGTCTGAGATAATTACCTGTGGGCCACTTCTGTTATACGAGGGATTGTTGAAAGGGCAACTTTCAGTAAAGTTGTAAAGCTCCTGTGTAGGCAATTGCAGTTTTAAGCCTAGGAATGAAGAGCAAGAAATCTCCCTTCCTTGCATACCAAGAGATGTATCTTCAAACATATCAAAGTATGTGTTTGCCAACAAGTCACTTTAAATTTTCCAGTGTTTATTTTTTCAAAAAAATTCTCAAGTATTGTACTGGGAAGAATCACTCTTATGAATTAACTAGACTTCAACCAGTTTTCAAAATTTAATTGAACAGCTAAGCATTAGCAACTTGACTGGCCTGGTAAGGTGGTGGGGTTTTTTGTCTTTTGAAACAGCATTGTCTCATTGCTATCAGTCAAACAAAATCTCTCTGAGTTATCAAGCTAAACCTCTCCAAGGTTGATAAAGAAGTGGAAGGTTTAATTTCATAGCTGTCCAATGGCCTGTGGGAAACAAATTTGGTGTTTCAGACCAGTCTGCAGTAGACAGACAGGTCTTGTGTCCCCTGTATGTGTTGTCTTCTACTTAATGCCTGTATTGGGAGCCCTTTCTTCTGTTGTGGCTTAACCCAGCTGGCAGCTAAAACAACCACACAGCCATTTGCTCACTCCTGCCTTGCCCAGCAGGATGGGAGAGAGAATCGAAAATAGAAAAGAAAACAACAACAAAAAAACCCCCCAAACCACAAAATGGTAAAATCTGTGAGTTGAGATAAAGACAGTTTAATAGGATAACAAAGGAAGACAATAATACAGTTGATACATAAATGAAATTGCTCACTGCATGCAAAAGGAAAATAAAACATCCCCGCTGCCCGGCCTGTTTCCGAGCAGCGATCCCCCTCCCGGCCAGCTCCCCCAGTTACACACGGCGCATGGCGTTCTATGGAGGGAATATCCCTCTGGCCAGCCTGGGTCAGCTGTCCTGGCTGCGCTCTCCAGCTTCTTCTGCACCTGGCAGGGCGTGGGAACCTGAAAGGTCCTTGACTTAGTGTAAGCACTACAACTGCCTTGCAACAACTAAAAACATCAGGGTGTTATCAACATCATTCTCAAACTAAATCCAGATCACAGCACTATACTGGCTACTAGAAAGAAAATTGACTTTATCCCAGCTGAAATCAGGACACTCATTAACTGAGGAGGACATAAATAACAGATAAAGGACAGCCCTTTTGTAACTAGTCCTATACTGTGCAACCTGTTAAACTCCTAACACTTCTTGAAAGTAATTGACTTTTGAATGCTGCTGGAGAAGGGATTTATGCCACTAAAATAAATTAAAAAAAAAGTTTAGAATTACTTATAACTTTTAAAAATGTTTCTGAACTTGGGCTAGAGCTTTAGAGTTGATCTAGTGCAAGATGTGCTGTCCCACTGTCTTTTTTTTTTTCTTCTTCTCCCTCAGCCCCCATTTTGTTGGTGTAGGTGGAGTCAGGTGCTACTAGACTTGGTCACCTGTCTCTATAGAAAGAGGTACCTTCCTTCAGGTAAGATAAGGAAATAAATGGAGATGTTGCATTGGAGACATAGCATATATGCCTAGATGTACTTTCTCCTGGGCTTGGAAGCCTAGAAGAAAAATATATTCAAACAGAAAGGGAAATGCTACATTGTGAACAGCATGCTGGAACTTAAATGTAACAATTTTTACATTTAAAAAGAAAAAGACTTTAAAAATAGATGGAATAGAAAAATAAGCTGGCTTAAATTTGTTTCTCATTAAACCTTATTCTGGGCTTTCTGTATTGTTCCTTTCTTCCTTTGAAGACACAATTGGGTTCCTTTCTGTAGACACAATTGAATTGCTTTGTAAATGGTTGTAAAATGGAAAGTGCCCCTTAAATGATGTGGTTTTGCCAGAAATAATATGGACCAATAGTTTACGGTGAGCATAATAAGGTTTTATATCTTAATATCTTCTGGCAGTCTTTTGTTCTCTCTTTTTTTGTATGCAGCTCTAAAACATTAGGAAAGCTGGGGATGGAAGGGGGAGCAGCATCTCTTTCTTGTTAGATTTAGAGGCGTAGAACTTGCATAGGGGAAATCTCATTTATCACTGGCACTACTTCTAAACTTGGACTTCTAAGACAGATGCAAAGAGGATGAATAAGACTCCAGGGAGGTTGAAATGTATTTTCTTAGGGATAATGGCAAGACTTCCTAGAGAGCGCTCTCTTGCTTCTGTAGACTGGATGCCCTTAAGCTGCTATCCTGACACCTCTCTCCATATTTCTGTCTTCCTGGTAATCAAAGCTGAAATGATTCTCAGAATTACTGCATTTAAATGCACTGCTTCCTGATATTGTGGTTCAGTGATGATTTTTTTTACATAGTAATTTTGAGGTTGAAGTCTGTTCTGAACTTGAGTGTAATACAGAGCACACAATAATCTACTGGTTATCCAGGTAAACTCTCGTTCACTATTTGAACATTTACTTGACTTTGGGATATTGTGGTTGAAAACTAAGATAGTCAGGTTTTCAAAACCGATTTAGAAAAGGCAAAATATCTTTCAGTATCTTTTGAAAGCAGAGAGGATATGAATAGATGCCTTTTCTCAGGGATCTGTACCAAAGCAAAACTCAGAAGCTGGTTTTTGACTCTACTGCCATAAAAAGGAAATGCTGTTTGTTTAATCTCTTCTGTCTAATGAACTAATTGACTGAGTCCAAATGTTGTGACCTGGATCTGTGAATTGGCTTGACTTAGAATGAACTTAGTCTGACAAGCTGTACTGCTGCTACCTTTTTTGTCTCTTACTTTTGAGGTGATGTGATGCTTGAAATGGCTCTTTTCATCTTTGAGATGCTACTAGCAACTATGCATGCTTTGCTAACTAGATTACCCAGCCACGCTGCCCCTTCTTTTATGTTTGCTCACTGGAAGCCCTTCCAGTCTGATGTATGTTATAAAGCAGCTAATTCCAAGCAGTATTTTGAGGACAAAGTCCCGGTTTGGATGGGAATTGAAAGGTTGCATGGAGAAGATCTGAAGGACAGGCAGGGCACTTATGTGATGCCATATGGTCTGGACAGGGTAGGGAGCAGAGGAGGGGGGAATACGATCCTGTTCACCTTCATAAAACAGGGTCTGTAGTAAAATAAATAGCCAAGTGAACCTGCTGCTAATGAGGAAAATACATTAAGCTCATGGTTTTCCCATAGTTGTATCTGAGGTGGAACAGTTAGCAGGAGCAGTTAATAGCCTCATTCTCAAGCTTCTCGAGAAGGAAATAATGACAAACGGAAATCAATTTTTCTTCAGTATATCTGGCAATAAAAGCTGATTCCCTCTTCAGAAGTCTAGCAACCCCAGAAATTGGGAGATGAAAGTACAGACCTGAGAAGGATCTTAAGGGAGTAGTACCTGCCACAGACAGGCTACACTGAAAATCATTTCAAGTTTGGTAACAGGTGAGGAGGCAAGGCAGAACAGTAGCTGTGTGCGTAGGAGAGTTTATTTAAAGGGAGCAGCAGCACATAGCTCACTAAGGCATATACTGCAGGATAGACCGGTCTGTGGCATCAATAATGAGAATTCACAGGTGATTGCTGGCAAAAAGCAACTTCATGTGGCTCAGAACTGCAGGAATTCATAGAAGCATAAGCAAAAAAAAGTGTGTGAGGCTTATGCATAGACAGCAAGGATTTAATAAGCTAAATGTGCTCAAGTTTCTAAGGCTTAATTCTCATCTTTGACTCACCTGTTGAAATCGTAAGTGGCCTGGTGTTATAAATACCCCCAAAAATTGGACATTTGAAAAGACTGAGTTTTAGCTCTTACAAGCTCAGGCAAATAACCTGGAAGTGAGAAGAAAACAAGGGAATTTTGCCTTGAGAGAGGGTAGACTCCTGTGAAGCAATGGGGAGAGTTAGTCAGAAAATGTTGGCATGTGCCCTTCCCTTGCTGAAATAAAGTTTTCAGCTTCGCTATTCAGTGCAGAGCAAAATTAAATATCCTGGTGAATGTAGCTCTGGCCATGCATGCTAATGGAGGATAAGCCATGAGCTGGTCCTTGTTGAGAGGATATAGGAATGATGAAAAACAAATTGCTGAGTCTAATGATACTGGGCCAAAGACAAAGTTTGGTTGCAAGAAACTAAAACTACGTTTGGAAAAAGCTTTACAAATAGGTTGTAGCCAAATGCCAGGGCTCTAGGAAGACTTAACTTTCAGCCAGCCATTTATAAAGGAGGTTTACTGCATTTAGCAAACTTTGTGGTTGAGATCCCTGTGGGAGGGTTTCAAGCCAAAATACTAGAAAGCAGGACAACTACATATCTTCAGAGAGAATGCTAAGGCTTAAACATATCTGAAAATGAGGACAGCATCTTAGCAGAACAAATTTTGGAGTGGATCAGCATAGATGATTGATAGACGTGACTGTTGGCACGTAGAGATTATAGAATTATCATGAATGAAGTCTTCAGTTTAGGTGGTTACTCTGTTCTGTGCACACATGACTTGCTGTTTGTGCTATGCATTAGTGTCTGTGGCTGGAGGAAGAAAACTGCTAGTTAGGTGAACACCTTGCATGTGAACTGCTGGACAAGGTATAATCAAGGTTAAATGCTATAAATAAGAAGGTTTATCCCAGGGGAAGCCTGGAGTTTTCTGAGATGAGGAAAATTTGTTGAAAGGCATACTTTGTAGTGAGGATTGACAGGCTTTCTGTATGAAAGAAACTAATCTGAATGTTTGTCAGTGTTGGAAAAGGTTTTTCAGAGATGACAACAAACATGTTTTAGTTCCTTTTCTTCCTGGAGCCATATGTGAAATACCTGAGATGGGGGGAAAGATGCACTGGGTAGGTGAGAGCGATGCCTAGTAGTCACATTGCTCCTGGAATGCAAATGCTCTACAGGCTTGTGAGACAAGCTGTGCTACCAGTACAGCTTTCTGCTCCGTTTTAAACACGTTCAACATCCATCACCTGCTGGGAGGTGCCATGTGCATTGAGCAAAGAGAGGGTTTTCCAAAAGCCTGAAATTCTTAAGATCCTTGGAACTGTTTGGGTTATTTTTTGCCAGCATCAAAATGATGCCAGCCAAGATCTCATGTGAAGCAGCTGCCTTTTTCTCTCAGAAAGTATAGGTTATTGGCAAACAGTCTACTGCGTATCCATCAAGGTCACCCACCCACAGAGGAATAGGGTTTCTCCCAGCTCTAGAAATAAATCTATTTTCTTTCTTTTGTTTTAATTGAAATGTCAGTAATATTTGTCTGAAAAGCTTTTTATTCTTCTGACAGATCTCAAGTCCAGCTGCAGGGCTTTTAAATGAATGCAAAGGTATGAATGCTATTCTCTGCCAACAAGAGACTGCATTTTCCCTGTGGAGTGCGGAGACTTGAGCAAGGCTCAGATTCTTGAGCAAGAGTCAAACCTTTGAATTGGCTTTTACTGCAGGAAAAATGTAGGTTGGAAGAGATCTCTGAAGGTAATCTGGTATAAACCCTGTTGTCTAAAACAGGGCCAGCTTTGGAGTTAGTGTGTTGATGATGGTCTTATTCTAGTTAAGTTTAGAAAATTGCCATGGATGGAGATCTCCTAACAGTCCTATGCCCCTCTGGCAATTTTTGACCGTCCTCACTGTGAAATATAAGTATGTATGTAATTTATTTTCCCCAAATTCTAATTGGATCTTCCTTTATTGCCACTTGGGTTCATGGCTTCTTGTCATATCACTGTGTACCTTCAAACAACCTGGCTTTATCTTCCCTACGGTCTCTAGCTTTTAAAGTTCTAGCTGAGAGACTTGTTGTAGGTGGGGTTGTGCTCTTTCCCTAAGAAGGCATGCGTAGGATGAGCATTGGCAGTTGACATCAGAGCTGAATCAATGTGTTGGTTTGTTTTAAACAGACTATTATGACCTAACTTTTGATAGCAATTTCCAAATTAATTCAGACTAAGGTGGTGAGATTTGTAGCAAATAGTTGGCTCATTGAATGAGCAAACCCTCAAATATCTTGCTAAACATGGATTGCAACCTCAGAATTTCAGTACCTGTATGGGAGTGTGGCTTTTGGTATTCTTGAAGAAAAAGGGCTTCTGTAATGACTGTCATAAGACATCACCTAGACCATGCCATCTTGTGGAGAGAAGATAATCCAGGTCTAGAGTCTCTTTTCCTTGAAGGAGTGACTAACTGAAGGAGGAGTAGAGGATGTTGTCTTTGCTGCAAGAAGGATTGAGAGCAATAGCAGGCCTGCAGAACAAAATTATGTCTTTCCCTTGAGGAGACACTGTAGCTGTGAAGAGATTTTTTTTTTACAAGGAAAAGACTCTAGTTTCAAGACTGCATATGGGGTAAAAATGGCTGGGGGAGACTGGCAGTTCTCAGAGGCTTTATGTGCGGTGGGGGCTGTTTCTGTTTCATCTTTTAAGTCAATACAAGTTTATCTTTGTTTATGAGTCAAGTAAATGACATGGAAAGCTGTAACCCAAAGAGCTGAGAAGGTACTTCCCTCCCTCGATGGCCTGTCATCAGATCTTTCCCTTCAAAGCTGGAGTGGAATTTCCAGGAAGCATTTGATTATGCTACAGTACTGTTTTTGGTGGGCTTCTATTTGAAGAGGAAGGGGCTAAAGCAGTCTCATTTTGTGGTGTTCTGGGTTTAGGCCACATCAAGACATTGGGGTATGTTGAGAATGACAACTGGACTTTCATAACTTAGCAAATACCTGCTCAGCTGCTTTTCCTTGAAGGGTGCTTCAGGAAAAGATGCCTAGATAATAAAGATCAGCTTCAGCAAGTTAATATTTAAAAAAAGTTTAAAATGCGTGAAAAATTGAAGGGTTTTTTTAAAAAAGAAAAAATGCCAAGATTAAAAAATGAAATGGTCTGTGAAATTAAATGAAATTACAACAGCCAAGCAGTGCAAAGGCACCTGAAACTTTAAGACAGCAGCTACAACTCTTCCAGCAAGTGCAGGGCAAGCGTTGCTACCTGCCTTGCATGGACCTATAATGGGGACCTTCCTGCATGGGCTGAGGACTGGGAGAAACTGAGAGATCAGAGTGCACGGCCGAAGAGCATAACCAAGTATAGCATATCTCAATATTTTTAATATGCTTGGTTTGGTGTTCCACAAAAATGCCTTGCAGGAGATGTCATTCATGGTTTTCTGTCACACCGCTACTTGAAATATGGTTGTGCTAGGAAGTTATGTGTTCGTGTCCTTCCCGTGGCTTTGCATTTGTTCTGCGTACGCATTGTGGCACGCCCTGACTTCAGAGAGCAGTTCTGAGCAAGTGAAGGCTTTTTCCTGTGCTTTAATCTTTCTTTAGCACAATGATTGAAAAAGTTTTGTGCATTGATTGATGTCTCTACTCTGAGATATTGATTGGGATTGTTGAAAATGGTCAAATAAAATAAAGTAGCATTTGGTTTGGTGCAGAGTGAAAAATTCATCTTTTGCGGGCTCTCGGTGATTAGATCACACTGGGTGCTTTTTCTTTGCACATCTTTGGCTCAGCCTGGCACTAAAAGCCCTTGTGATACCTTAGCTGAAAGATGGTGGTAAATAACTCAGCTGTGTTTGAGGGCCTTTAAAACAAACAAAAGAACATCTCTCTGTGCAGCAAACAAGGACTGATACAGTGACCTGACCCTTCCTTGATCCACCCTTAAAAGGCAAGACTGTCTTCTTTTTTTTTTCTGGCAAAAGTCTTCCAGCATTCTGGATATAAATGGGTGTGAATTTTTTTGCTTTCTACAAAAAACCAAAACACCCTCCTCCCCCTCAACAACAAACCAAACAAACAAAAACCCAGACACCTATATCTTTTACCTGTGAAGGTGACTACTATCATCACTGGAGACTAGGGCTTTGATAAGAATTGCTGAACAGTCAGCTGAATTATGTTAATACCTTACCAAATTGGATTTAATAAATTGAAAACTTGAACACCACAAAACCCCAAGAAGTTGGTCTCCTGACACCTCTGAGGACTACAGGCATTTTAAACTTGGTCATGGCAAAACTGTTTCTTGCCCAACCCAGTTAGCAGGAAAGTGGATGTGTCTCTCTGTCAGGATCTTATATGAAGATTTAGCCTTTTTGGACCTGAATTCTGGGGTGTGTAGCCTCCAGGAGAAGCTGGGCAGCATATGCACAACCGAGGAAAGCCGGGCTGGCAGTTCGGGGCTATGCCCATGGAGCAGCAAGGTGCTTGGAATATTTGCAGAAAGCATCAGGTTAAGACTGAAGAAGCACTTGGTTTCTGAAGGGCACTGCGGGAATGGGGAGAAATGCAGAATAACTTTTTAGCCCATGGAGAGTTACACTGAGATGAGGTTGAGTTTCGCAGTGGAGAATACTTCTGCCTCTCAAGGGTGAGGGAGTAGGTTTAAATAACTTTTTCTTGTTAAGAGTAGCACAGTAGCCAGCTGCGACTTACTGTGCTGGATGAGGCTTTCCGTAGCAGAACATATGTAGTGCACTAAGCAGCCCTTGAACCCTGGTTGTCACCAGCTTAATGGCTTTGGAGTGTGTATGATCCACGTTAATGCAGTTTTACTTACAGCTGCACGTGGGAGTCTTCAATAGCCAGCACTCTTAACCTTGTGTCACCTGATAGTCACAGGTGATGTTCCGGCGACTACAGATCTATTTATTTTATGCCTGCCCATTTGGAACAAAGAGTTATTGTGTAAGAAATGAATGGTTGTTCTTCTGCACTGACAGCTAAATGACTGGATCTACGTTGCTTGTTTGCTTCGACACGCGGCTATCGTAATAGAACATTTTTGGTGGATTAAAGATTTGTTTTAGAAACAGTTGATTTGGCCTTCACTATGGCATTAAATTCTCTTATTCTGTTTTCTGTGAAACAATTTGTTTCTTCCTTTTGTTGTCTCTGTGAGAGAAGTATTTCAACCACTTGGCAGAAGAATAAACAGACATAGCTTCAAAATAACTTGTTCAAAATCGCAAGAAGTCTCTTGAAAAGAGGAAAAACAGGTGTGGGGGAAGCTTATTGTTTAACACTTTGCTACAATAATAAATTGCCCAGTTCCAATGCTTTTTATTGCTCTGTTAATGACATAAGTTCATTTTTTGAAGTCATCAGATGAAAGGAAAATTGGGGCTGCTTGAGACTTCCACTGTAATGTCTGCTTCATACTGCTTCTTAAGGAACTTTGGTTTAATATAGTAGTATAGGAAAAGCTAATAGATTTAAGGCAAGGATATGTTTGATTTGGAAGCTTCTTAATCCTGAACTCTTTTTTTCTGTAAAATACAGTGATTTCTCAGTTGTAAGCATAAATGTCAGTGTTCTGTTGTGTGGGTTAGCAGCACGTTGTGCAGCTTCAACTCTGTTTTTCAGAAAACAGTCATTTTATTCAGCAATATTGTGCATGTGCTCAAGCTCCTGTGGGTAAAAGGTGGAGGAATGTTGATGTAATCAAGATCAAGAGCTTTCTTCTTAAACATAGTTGCTTAGCTTTGCCATAACAATGGGAAAACTGGTAAATGCTGGTGTCCTTGGTGCTTGGATCACTGTTTGGATTCAAGAAGATCATGGAAAGTAAAAAAAGAGTTGTTATATCAGACAGAAACATACATCAGAAAAATATCGATGCTGGTGAGAAGCCCCTGGTGAGCTACTTGGTTGGATAGACTGGAAAATAGTTTCCCTCTACGCTCCATCAAGTCACAAAGGAGCGTAGGGTTAACTGTGTGATCACCTGGTTATTCCCCTCTCCCCAGCTTCAAACATGTCCTTATCAAAATGTTGGCTCTGAACATCCCTAAATGCTGAGATGTTTCCTGGGTCCCCTCTCTACAGTCAGTTTGATCCTCACCTGGATGAGCCGTGGTGTATTAGTAGGTGTCTCCCAGTCCAGATTTGTAAGTGTTACCTTTGTGGTTTTTACTGAGTTTGTCTGCAGAAACGGGACTATGATGTTGTCACAGCAGCCTATGGGTGGACTAAACCATGTTTGCAGAGCTTGCTCAGCATGCCTTTTCTCACATTAATATTTTTTTAAAATTATTTATTAACATAGCTTTCATAAGGCAGTGTACAAGGTATATGAGTTCATACATGGGTGAAGGAACCTTGGGTTCTACAGATCTGGACAGAACTCACGGCTGTGTTTTGGCACCTGCCGCCGCTGTTGCGTTTCCGACGTGCAAGAGGCAGGTCCTGCGGTAGTGCATAAGGAAGACCTGTGGCAAACACAGCTGATGGGCTCTCGAGTGCCTTAGTAACTTTATAGTGTCTGATAACCCATTTTCTCCTGAATAGTTTGCTTCATTCCAGATTGTGTAATTAAATGGATTGATGGGTGCCAACAGATTGGACTACAAAGTCTGCATGTGCTGTCTATACCTGTGTTAAAAAAAAAAAAAGCGGGGGGGGGGGGGGGGGAGTATGGCTTCTGAAAATCTAGGTGGGAGAGCACTAAATTAGCAGTGTGAGTGCCTGTGATATTCAGGGCTGTTTGAAATAAAATTGTACTTTGTGCCAGTGTCTCTTGGTGTATTTTCTCATTGTAGGGCTCTTCTAAGTATTGCTAAAGTGCTGTTTCTATGCTATAAATTCCTAGAGTTAAAACCAGAGAGGCAGGCAGAGCCACCTCTCCAAGAGACCCTGTAATTACATTTTTGATGACTCAAGGATGGTGTTTGTCTTTTTGTTTGATGCTGGCAGGTAACATGTAACAAAAAGGCTTTTGAAGTTAACACCTAATTAAGATGGATGGAGAAGGTCGCAGCCCTGGTAGTGCTATTGGTTCAGGCTGCCTCAGTGAGACATCAGTGAGAAGATTTACAGGGAACTGTTCTGTGCATCCAGGATGGGAAATGTTATTTAAAAATCAATCGGTAAACAAAAGTTCTGAGTTCTGCACACAGAGATAGCTGACTGCCCAACATGAAAGCCAAGGTACTTAGAATACCTTCCCACAAGAATATCCTCATCTCTGATGTTATCCTCTGATTAAACACAAATAAGAGGGGTTACATTCACATGGGGGAACTGGAAATGGTGCTGCTACCTTCACAGGTGTGTAATGTAGATGCACCCACAGTTTGGTTATCAGGCCCTATCTAGATAGGGGAGCTGAGAGCTTTGGCTGATGTACCCCACTCCCCAACTGTGTTTTGTAGCCTGTACTGTGATCTGTGCTGGTACCCATGGCAGCACAACACCGGATCAAAGTATAGGCCATGAGCACCGAAATAAGGATAGGGATGTGTTCTTAAGTGTACATCTGATATTGAGCTGATGTTAGTCTTTCAATACAAGCTATGTATTAGTTTCAAGTGACCCCTAGACCACATGGCCCAGGAGAAAGGGAAGCACAAGGCAGAATTTTAGATAACACTAAATTAGTTAACACTTTTTAGAGCCTGTCTCTGTTCATTCTGCAATGTGGATCTGAGATACTGAGAGAGATGCTGAGATACAGGTCAAACAATCTATCTTGTCTGCCTGATGTTACTGTAAGACTGTTTTCTAAAGGGGTGGTGTGTTTTGTGTGCCTAAAGCAGGCACAGGCTAATGAATACCTGAGCTATGGGAATTCCTACTGCTGTTAGACTGGATATAGAGCAAGAAACTAAAATGCATAGACTGCTTTAATCCGCTATGCGTATCTATGAGTCCACGGACAGCAAAAGTCTAACCTGCCTCCTTTCTGAATCAAGTCCCTGCTTGCTGCTCTTTGCTCACTGCTTCTGCTCAGCTAGCTGAAAGCTTCCCAAGCCTTAGATGAGGCATTACCGCTAAACTACAGAAATGCGGCCTCAAGGTGGAGAGCTAGAAGGTGGTGGTGTCACTGGGTAAGCCATACTTGAATTCATTCATGCGGGTGCCAGTAAATGTTTTGCACTGCTTCAAAATTCAGGATAACTAGTGAGAAAACACTGTTGGATAATGATGATACAGAAACTAGTTTCATCCTGGATAATCCCTTCCAGCTGAAAATGAGGTATCGTTGGTGTTTTCTGGAAAATGAAAACACTTTTCAGGAGCATGTTTGTAACCCAGGTACAAGCCTCCTTGGCACAGGATGGCTCAGTCATGTCAGAGGGATGTAACGCCCATCTAGGTCTAGTGGTGGATAGGATGGCATGTTAGATGGAGAGAAAATCCCCGAAGTTTTCCACATAACTCGGTTTGTGTTAACTACAACCTTGTTTCTTCATGTCAGAAGGCACGACAGGGCACGTTGGCCCTGTCGTGGTCTCTCCTGCTGCTTCCACATAGTTAGAAAAATATATACTTGTGCCTGCAGGAAAAGTACACAGTTAAACAGGGAAACTTTGGAGGTGTATTTATGAAGATGTGGAAAGACAGGATGGCTGGTTTAGCTGTTAGTTCTTGTGTGAAGGTGTGTGGGTATTATAATTGGGCTTTACACTGGCTCAGCTAGTTGAGAATGGTTGTATTCTGTAGCTGTTTTCAATTAAATTTTATTCTTCTTGCTGCCTATGGAAATAGTTACTACAGCAAAATGCCAAGATTTGTTTATCATACTATATTTCTCCTTAAAAGCTAGTAAAGAAGTCCTTCAGCAGTATTAACAGGGAAAAAACTTGGGAAAAAGCAGTAATATAGGCTCAACATTGTTGTAAGTATGTCATTGCTGATTTTGGAGACATTTTGGCTAGGATTACTTTAGTACCTTTGTCTTTGTCCAGCAGCGTCTTGGATTAATTATAGGGAGAGAAATGGCAATTTTGCCATGTTAGAAGAGATTGCTAAATATCTAAATCAGTAGGCTACTAGAGCAGAGATGGAAGTGGAGAATTAAAATCTGAGCATTTAGACATCCATTAGCAATGTATCTTTCTTTAGTTTTCTTTTGGTTTTTTAGAGGGCCTGTTCAGGAGTGGAAGGAAAAAAATCCTTGATCTAAAGGTGTTAAGCTTGATGTGTTTAAAAGGCTACAGAACAGGACAGTAGCAGTTTGTAAACAGACATTGCAAGGTAAGTATTTATAGTAGATCTGAGGACCTCCTCCTATTTAAAGACCTGAAAAGTGGTGATGAGGGTTTCTGTGTGTTCATGAATTGTTTTTACTGAGCAGACCACCTTTGTTTGCATCCATATTGTAGCTGAGTGGGGCAGGATATGGGTAGGGACTTATGTAGTATATTGCCCCATGTATTCAGAATGTGCATGTTGCTAGGAGGATGGAGGGGGAGGAGGACCTTTGGGATCATCAGCCAGAGAATGTGTTGTCTTCCTGATTGCTGTTTGGGGGATGGATCATTGTTCTGGTGGCTCCATCTGCTACAGTGATTGCCCAGCTATTGCCCCATTTTTTTTCCTTCCTTTAACCGTGAGTGCTGGTGATTCATTTGAAGAAAACAGTAAACCAAAAAATATGTAAGCATGCAGAAAGAAGTACCGGGAGTGCTCACGTGGAGATGTACGTTGGACGTTGAGTCTCCCAGGTGAAGCTGCTGCCAACTTCAGAAGAGTGCAAGCATCTCTGGTCAGTCATCCTGCTCCTCCTTTTCCATCCTTCATGTCATACATATATACTGCCCCTGCACAGTCACAAGTCCCTGAGGTCATTCCTTTGACCATGCATTAATTATCATGGGAAATTAATCTCAGATGAATGATGGTTAATGGAGGTGGATAATGAATGTTTGGCGATGAACTCTGGACTGCTGTAGAGAAGTGATGTCCATCAGGGTGTTGCTGTACTGCAAACTTTGCATGATGTAAATACGAGTGAATGCTGCTGTGGTGGTGAGACTTGTTTATTTGGAGATGAGTCAGGGTGTGGTAGGGTCAGGCCACCAGAGTAATGTCTGGGGCTCACTGAGAATGGACGCAAAACAGACTGTAAAGAAGAAACAGAACAAGAGGAGGAGCTGATTTTTCAAGGGCTAAAGGACAGGAAAATTTAAGGGATAAGATAGAATGGAAGTTTAAAAGTGTGTGAGGAAGAACATTGGAGAAAGTAGAGGAAGGAGGTGTGTGTTTGGGGGGGGGGCAGGGAGAACCATTGCTAGAGAATGAAAAATAAGGTGGGTTGACTAAAGGAATTGCTACGAAACAAAGCAGTTGTGAGACTGAGGAAGCAGTTACTATAAACCTCAAACAAAAATAAGGTCTAGCAAGGGTGACTGGGGACTTAGGAAGGCATTATTTGGTAAGAATTTTAGGAAACTTTTTAATCATGTGTGTAATACTTCCCATGTGAGTGAAGGAATCTGTATGTTTCCAGGCTGATGAGTCTCTTGGGGACCGCTGCATTGCAGTCCCTGGTGAGGGACAAGGCAAAGCTCTGCATCAAGGCTCCCGAGAGCCTCGCTGTGTGTCAGAGCTGCCTGGGGAAGCCCAGGTACTGGGGAAACTGGGTTTGGGGGCAGAAGGGGCTGTGTGGTTGAGACTGCTTATGTCCTTTCCAGCTGTCAAGGACTTTGAGGCTCTTGGAGGAGAGTGCCTGAAGTTTTCAGACTGCTTAAAAAAGTTGCATTATTTTTCAGCTGGACCAGAGCAGTTGTTCAACAGTCTTTTGTTGAGCAGTGGGACAGCATGGGTTTGGGATTGTTATTCTTGAGATGCTAACCCTGGTCTTCAGATCTCTTCCTCTGGTTGTTCAGTCCCATTTTAAATTGCTATTAATAGTAAGGTTATTCACTACGGGGGGGGGGGGAGGAGGAGATAGCATTTGCCACCTGTGTGTAGTCCTTTACTTAGCAGTTATTATGTATTTTAAGCAAAAATGTTGCTTCTTCGTTTGCTTAGAGGGCACCACGTTGTCACTACCCTCTTCCTAACACCCTTGTAACCAAGCATAAATGAGATCTCTATTGCTAATATTTATTAGCGTCCTATGCTACAAAGTACTTTATAGCCTTTCTATCATATATGTTTCAAATGATTCAACTTCAGCCAAACAAATCGTCCAGGCTTAATTTCTGAGAAATCATTGTCAAAATTGCTGAACCAGTTTAATTCTAAAGCACATATTTATACTGAGCTGCACAAATCACACCGCCAAGTGAGATTGCAAATGGAAGAGAGAAAAGTTTAATCAGAAATGAGATTAAATTTGAAAACGTAGAGCGTTAGTGATTGCTGCTGAGGCTCAGACAGGGTATAAAGTCATAGATTTTTCTTAGCAGGGCTCAGAATAGCTCACTTGAGGAAGCCAAAGAGCACATATGCCCTTGTGCTGACAGCAGGAGAGTGCGGTGGTGGCCTAAAAATGGGGAGGCTGTTATTTGTAGCAGGTTGTGCAGTGTTGTGTTGTGGAATGAAGCTCAAGTGGGAGGAAGAAAATAATTCAAAAGGCGTATCCTGGTGCCCAGCAGAGATGGGGGACAGGGGAGAAATGAATGGGTTTGTGTTGATGCTTTGGGAGGTCTGACCCACCTGCCCCCAGCCTCTCCGAGGTGACTGGCAAGGGCTGTTGGCTTGTTTTGAGCACCTGGGCAACCTCAGTGTGTCTGAGCAGAAGGACTGCAGCTTACTGCAAGTCAAGGAGGTTAGTAAAATGGCATTTTTCAGTGGATGCTAGTGTGTCTGCCATGCTCTGGCAGTAAAATCAGTAAGCACTGCTGCATTATACCGAGGGTCAATTTTAAATGTTGCCCTTGCCCAGCCTGATCTGAAAATTGCCTTTTTATATCATTGCTCATGTCATGACAGCTGGACTGAGTGTCTTTGTTCTTAACTGTTAATAGACAGTTGTACAAATATGTTGTATCTGTATCCATAGAGCTGTTGTACTGTGTATCTGAGCACCTGGTTACTCTGTGTGAAGGAGCGTTGGTCTGATGCAGGAGGAGACAGTACTGCACAGGAAGAGGTTGTCTGAACCTGGCTTTCAGTGAAACGGAACGCTTGGCAGTGCTTCACTGTTTCTTGGATGTAGCTGTTGATAGTTTCAGCTGTAGGAGGAATTCTGAACCTTGAAATGGGATGTTTTGTCTTTGAGGAAAGTTTATTTTTTTTAAATTTAAACACTTTTTTTTGTTGTCTTTCCAAGCCACCTCTTTACCAATTCTTCTTCTTTCCTATTTAGAAATATTTAAAACCTGCTGTCATTGCTATATTCCCTAAGCTTCATGATGAACTACAGAAAGCTGCAAAAAAATCCCCTAATTGAGAACTGAGCAGATCCCTGCCCTCAACACTTACAAAGATTATGTGCTGGCTTATAATCACTACAGGGAGAAGCAAGACATAGCAGCAGCTTCCTTTATTACAGATGAGCCAGGATGTGCTCAGTAATCTCCCAGCCCTGTATTAAATCTGGGAGACCTCCCTTCAAATTTCAGGCTGATTAGAAGTGCAGCCCAGGAACAGTGTTACCATCAGTTTGATGTGTAACATAGATTACACCAGTCACTGGTAAACTGCTTGTGTTGACTGCACTCTGAAATGCATATCTCCTGGCCACTGTGGGGGTTCTGATTCTCTTTATTTTAAACAAACATCGGTGAGATAATTCCTGATTTAAGTCTTGTGCTTCTCCGTGACCAGTTATTTCTCAGCTCTGTTGGTGCTACCTACTTTTCTCTCTTGCAGCTCTTTATTTTTGCCCTTCCTCCTAAAATTTGTTTACCAGGTAGTTCTTGCTGATGGGTATTTCCAGTGTACAGTAGGGTGTAAATTAGAGGTGGTATCTGGGTTTAAAAGGGCATGACCCTCACTTAAAGGATCTTCCAAGTAGCACCAAGGTAACTATGCACCACTTCTCTTCTTGGTGCATAGTTGCTGTGAGGGTAGAATGGAGAGAGACATGGAGGTCTTTATTCCTTGGTGGAAGGTTAACCCACAGGACAGTTGCCAATTGGGACCAATATAGAAATTACATAAACCATAGAAGAGGCATTGACCGCTTAGCTGGATTAATACAGCAGGCGATGACAAATGCTGGGCATCTAAATAACCCTGCAGCAGGCAGAGATGGTGAATAATCCAGGCTCAGGAAAGCCTCCTACCCTCCCTGAATCGCGGCCCTCAAAGTGTTGCTGCTTCTGAATTGTCTGTAAACCTGCCTGAAGATACATTGGGTAAAGGTATTTGTCCCAGGAATGGGGTGGTGGATCTGGAAAAAATGCTTTCATTCCTTTTCACATCTGTATTGGATATCTTGGGAAGAATACAGTGTAGTTGTCAATGGTGCTGGGTTTGTTACTGCAGACTGACTTTTGTGTTGAGTTATTGTGGCTGTGTTTAAAGAACCAGGCAACTGTGGAGCGCGGTGGCCAGGTGCTCTGCAGGCCTGGCTGCTTCATGCACAAGTGAAGCTTGCAACGGTGTGCTTAACAGCTTAATAAAAGCTCAGAGCTATGATATAATACAATAAACTCAACCCTTACTTTGCATATAGGGTAGCACCAGTCTTTTGAAATGTTTGTCCTTTTGCAAATATTGGGTAAGCTGGTATTCATGTATTTAAACAAACAACAACAACAAATACCACTCCAAAAAAACCCCCAAACTTCCTGACATGCAAACACCTGATTGCCAAACTCATTTTATGTTCTGATTTTATTTTATTTAGTAGGATGCCAGTTAGCCATAAACTAGACTGTAGACCTGCTATTAAGAGCAAGTATTGCATTTGGTCTTTGAAACACTGGACAAGCTTTAAAAAACCTTTACTGACTTTCAATATAGTAATGGTAAAATCAGGCCAAGGATTATATTGTCACTTCTACCTAATGTAGAATTATTAAAGCATATAAGGAGCGGAGCAGAACTGAAGGCCAATACATCATGCAATAGACTTTGTGTCAGGCTGCTGAGGGAACAATGCTCATGGAGGCTAGGGCAAAAGTGTTCCTTCAGAAGCGAACAAATTGGACAAAGTGGCAGAAAACTGTGCAAACATTAAACAGTGGCCTCTAATTAGGGAGGAGGAATGTCACCTCTGAGAAGAAGAGGAAGCTGGTGGTCACAGCAAAGCACAAGCCATGGGAAGGAAGGAAGGGGTATGTTGATAAGATGAAAAACTTGGTGCGATGGAGAAATCCAGAAGCATCCCAGAGGGACCCATCAGACAATAAACGCTGTACGTGGTCATGCACCAGAATGGCTGTGAGAAGTGGAGGATGAATAACATTTGGGGTATTAAGTTGCTTGATAGTATGCCCTTAAGTGTAATGACTGCTGCAGTGCCAAAGTGCCGCACATAAAATAGGCTCTGATGTACTGTGCATATTTTCTCTGTAGCCCTAAAGAGGTGGCATTGTCTGTGTATAACAAGAAAATGAAAATGTCAAGGAAAATCTGAAGTGCTATTGCTTCTTAAGAAAATGATTAGCTTTGCATTGACTGAAAGGAGAACTCCTCACCCATATGAGCATGGAGTGTCTCCTTGGTTATACGTGCTGTTGCAGTGACTTCCAGAAGCTATAGTGTAGAAACGTACAAATTAGTCTGTAACCTAAATCTGAGCTTTTACACCAGGAGTGAACCTGACTTCTAATTGTGTAGTGCCAGTACAGATTGGATGGGTTTGAAATAGCTGGCCTGCACGTGGGTTAACCAAGCCATTAAAAGCATGACTTTTTGTTGTGCTACTAGCATCCTACGAAGGACACTTATTCAATTATTTTCTTTCCCTCCACTGTCCCTAGGAGCACAGATATAAAAAGAGACAAAGACTGAAGAGTGAGACAGTAATTTTGTGGCATTAGAAGGACTCTTACTTTTTTCAGTTCTTTCCTTCTTTCCCCTCAATATTTTGTTTCGCATCTACTTTTATTTCAAGTCATTGCTATAGCTCCTTCCAGAGGACACCACTGAGATGAGGTGACCTGTGTGAGTTAAGTGTGGCAATCAGCATGTAGCAAACTGTGCAAAGGGATGAAAAACCTTGCCTGTGGACACAAAGTTTACGAAATGTCTTTACAAGAATAAAATAACACTTGGATCTCAAGAGCTTTATCAAGTATTGAAGAAATGATTACCCTTACTCCATGTATCAGGGAGCTCGTAGCAGAGACAGCAACAGCCTGATAGCTGTAAGGGAGGTTGTGTGTGACCAGTCCAACCCAGTACAGTAGCCAGGAAACCAAATATGGGGGGGTGCTCATTTGAAGACCCTAGAGGAACTCTGTTACAATTTGAGACTATAAAATGGTATGACATTTTGTTATTCTGCCTTAAAAGGAAATGGTGCCAAGCAGATCCTGTTGAGATTGGAACTTGTAGGTCCACCAAGGCTGGCTATTCAAAAATTAGACCGTTTGACCAAGCAGCTAACACAGGGGCAGCCAACTTGGTGTGTGAGTCACCACCAGCATCCTACAAGGGATGTGCTTTTGAGATGGAAGATTCTCACTCGCTTCTGTCAGCCAGCCAGAAACAGATTATTCTGGAGGAGCAAGAGACGGACCCTGGGCTTTTGTCAGCTGCAGAGCTGTTTTTCTCTGGTTGGCAGCCAGCAACTTGCTGTGCTACTATCCTGTTCTTCAGCTGGGGTTCCTCAGACAAATTTAACAGCAGTGATGATGGAGAAAGAAGTGGCAGCAACACTAGAAGATGCCCCTCAGATTCACATTTGCTTAGCGAACCAGAAGATCCCGCAGAGGCTTATGGGGATGGAGGTGGCAGTGCTTAGATCTGCTATGACAGGAGATGTTTCTTTTCCACCCCCTTTTCTGTGATGACTAAAATGGGAACTGGGCTGTGTTCCAGACCTGTAGCCTGTGGCATTGGGCTGAAGAGATAAGAATTCACAGAAATGTAGAGCACCACAAAGTGTATGAGAAAAATTGAAATGACAAAGTTCTTAAAGTAGAACTTCCATAATTGGAAATGTTTCAAACTGTTTCATCCTTTCAGATAAACACAGTCAGCTTTCATGCTCCTTTTCGTATCTTCTCCTGCCATGTATGCAATTATCAAAAATGTTTGTTTAAAAACTTCCCTTGTTTGGATTTACTGTTCTGCAGAAAATCCTTAGAGCATAAACTGAATGTGCACACAGGTGCCACCTCCCAGAGGTCTGAGCAGTGTGCTGATGTCTTTTGTCTCTGCATCTTAAAAACTAGTTGTAACTTGTACACAGTGGAGCTAGACTTGGTGTTTACGGGCGCTGCCAGCCCAGGTAAGCCATGGTCATTGTGTATGCACACAAAATACACAGTTGTTTGCACTGAAAAATAAGATATTTCTTGTTTGCAAATGGCAGATACAGAATTTTGCATATGTAAACTATTTTGCAGGCACATTATTCTACTAAAGAACTGCTTGGGTGCTGAAATACAGCTGCTACTTCATTGGCATAGCTTTTTGATACATGGGGAAAACAAAGATGAGCTGGGCAAACACCGTTATCACCTTGTTATGATCCTCCCCTGCCAAGACCCATGTTTGCTTTTCATTGAGTTGTTCTGTCTTGTAATAACTTGTCAGCATTTTGGGGGAAAGAAGTGGCAGTCGGCACAGAGAAGCTTAATCCTTCAGTGGGGCCTTTGTGACTTCAGTAGCAATGAAGACTTTGCTGCTCCCTACTTCTGAGAGAAAGTGTTGCTTTGTGTCACAGGCATTTGGTACTGTGGTGTTCGTGTGGGTCATGAGCCAGAACCTGGAGGTTTTTATGCCTTTGAAACTCACGGGTCGCTTTCTCTTTGCCAATGGATAAGTTTTTTGACTTCTTGCACCCTTAACCTGGCCAAACATCAGAAGGGAAGAATAAGGTATGATCTTGGCCCCATTGCGATGTATTGTATATTCTTGTTCCTTCCTCCCCTTCCAGGATTCTTGTCCAAGACCAGCATTTGGGGATGCCTTGCTGGAATGTGCTCCAATTTCTATTGTGTTCCTTTTAATATTGTTTTCCTTGCCCTTAATTCTGTGGTGTTGGGTAGGATTAGAGGCTCATTGAGAGAGGAGTTCAAGAGTAAGTGTGCCCATCTGCGTGCACATATGTACTCCATCCCAAGTAATGCTCCTTTGCTAGCAGAAGAAAAGGGAAAGGATAATGTATGAATTTGCTAGATCAGGCTGATCTGATGAATGTCATCAGTCTGACAGAGATCTTTATGACAATTCAATAGCTGGAATAGATTCAGTAAATTTTCCAAGCCCTGCAGCTCCGAATACATTACATACTCATCTATTGCTGGACTCACGGCATTGTAGCTATTGACAGTTGTGTAAAGTGAGAGACACTGTGCAGTTCTGTAATATCATTCCATGGTAGTGTGATTTACATTACCAGGTGTAAGTGGTGCTATCTGTTAGAAATATACCATTTTTTGCTTTTCTATCATAATAGGAATAAATCTAATACTTGTAAAGACTTCTTTATTACATGTGCTCTGTTTTATGTAATATATGCAGACATACTTGTGTACGCTTTCCCGTTGCACTGCAGGACTCTGCCTTATTTAAGTCTCCAGCAGCAGAAAAATCATACAACCAGGTTCATTAGGCAAGGCCACGAGTTTTTGGTGGGGGAGGGTAAAGGGAAGGAGGAGGAATGGGAGAGCAGAATAACATTGACATTTATGAGTGAATAGATGGCAATAAATGAATGTTGTAACAAGAGACACAGTGATACTTTTCTCCTTTTAGTGACATTCAGTGATGCTTTGAAGACAGCAGGAAGCTTTGCTTTGAATCCCAAGCATATCAAAATTAGATAATTTAAATTTTTTTTTGCCTCCAAATATACCTTATCCTCAAGCAGTTTTTATTAAGGATGCTAATTGCCCAGACCCTGACTAATGCAGGCTGTACTGTGCTGCTGGATTATTCTCTTTTGCATCTTCTGAAGTCAGGCAAGGCAAAAATTAAAGCCGATGATGTAAGTACTCCTTTAGCGCTTTAATATTGCAAATGCCATTGCAAGTGTAATTTAGCCTGAAGCCACGGCACCGATGGACAGCTTGCATAGGTCCTGTAGCTGTATTCCCCATTAGCACATATGAACCAACAGGGTTGCAGACCTAATATCTTGCATACCAAGGAGCTGGCTACAAATTTCTTTGTTCTATATCTTTAACGTATACAGACATCCACACTGAATATATGCTTGTATAGCTATATATCTGAACTGGGTCACGGTTTCCAGGTATCACTTGATATATCAACTTCAGTAGTTACATAATTGAATAGTATACAAGTAGAATAGCCGTCCTGCAGGTGATGCCCGTGTTTGCGTGCCCTTCAAACGGGGATGCCTCTGTTCATATGGCACAGCAAACAGCTGCTTGGCTGTCTCAGTGTGTGCGTTGTGGATAAAAGGGACTCTAAAGTATAAGTGACAGTCTGCTGCATGCTCCCCTTCTTTGTTGCTTTAAGGCAGCCTTCAGTTTTTCCTTTTAATTTTCTTGCATTGCTAAATCTAATCTCTTAAAATATCAACACTTTCTAATGATTTTTTTCTTTCAAATCAAGCCTTATTTCCCTTTAACCTTTTAAAAATCCTCACATTTATTGGGTTTATCTGTTTCAAGTAATTCAGTGCCTCTTTAATAAATTAACTGTTTGACCATTTTCTTCTATATTACCTTCATTGGTAAGGAAAGAGACTATAGATGTTTTCAGGTGAAAACAGTCTATAGGGCAGCATTGTTTATGCTGGATAAGAGCCTGAAAATTTTAACTGCTTTCTTCACAGACTGTAAGCACAACTAACTTAATGGCTGTTTATGGATTGTATCGAGTTCTAGCTCCTCAGTGTTCTTGATGCTTATTTAGATGTTTTTTTTTTTAAGGGTACAGGATGATACCATAGCATGCGCTATATATTTTCATTGTCCTTATAAATTATTTCGATCTACTTTTGCTCTTATAAGCTCTGCCAGTTTAACTGGTGACTTATCTTGCTCTTCTTATATGGAGAAGAAACTAATTAAAGATACAGCAGCAATCCAATTCATCGGCTGACGATACATGGTTGCGGGGCACCCACAGGATCTCCTCTGGATTCTACCAGCAGTTTTTTCTCCCTGCTCATTGGATTCACTCCAGCATTGCCATTCTTCTGCTGTACCCCTCAAAGGCACAAATCTTAGACTGCTGACTGTTTCTTTCTTAGCAGAGGAGTGACCAGGGAGAAGCAAATACTTGTGTGCAGTGCCTGTTACCGGGTTTTCCAGAAGGAAGAAGATCTGAGAATGAGGATCTGGAAGGTCCTTACTTGCCCTTGTCAGAAGGACTGGGTGAGTCCATCATGGCAGAGTGTGTCAGATTAGTTTCATCTCAAATGGAAATCAGCAAAAGTTAGGCTGCCTGTGGTTTATCAAAGAATAATTGCCCATCTTATACTCATCTAATTCAATAGCCTACAGAGCATCTTTCAAATTTCAGGACAAGATAAACCGTTTTCCAGAAGTGTTCCTCTTATTTTCTTACCTTGGGTGTGGCTGTGGGTACAGAAAGGTTTGAAGTTCGTGCTCTCATTTGAAGAGCAGTTTTGCCCTGTGTGTAGGGAGTGGTGTGTCTGAAACACAAACTCTCAGAGGAACTGGAATCAGTCACGTGCTGACCAAGGTGTAGGTTTGCTTGTAGTCTATACCAATTAGTCTTCGTTTGAGCATCTTAAATGGCTAATGGCAAGTAGAATTTCTTGTACCTCTGGTGAGGTGAGTAGCTGTCAAGAGTGGTGAAACGTTATGGAAGGCTAAAAAGAGTTCAGAAATAGTTTGGGGCTTTTTTGCTTTTGACTGTCAACTTAAGTGTATCATGTTCAAATTTGTAAGTGGCTGAGTTGCTACAAGTTCCACCAACTGGAACCTCTATATGTGGTATCCTATAGCTTCTGCTCACCACTGGTGGATTCCAGCTCCAGTGAAAGCATGTGCCTTACAGGTACAGGCTTAGGTGGGTTTACTCTGTGGTTAGAGCGCCTTCGGGCATCAGAACAGCCTTGCAGGTCATGCTGTGATCCACTTCTGCAGAAGTGCAAACCATAGGATCTTGCCACTGATGTTAATGATTTGCTTATGCCTGGAACTCAGCTTGTGCGCTATCACAGTTGAAGACAGAGGAAGGAATGATTGATCAAGACTAAATTCTGGCAAGATACTTTGTAGTCTACTGAAATGCATTCCTAAAATTATCTTCTTCAGTCCTGTTTTGAACAGAAAGGGAGTTTGGAGAATGAAGGTACATGACTGGACATCTCTGGATATGCTTAATCAGTGCTTGCAATTTACCTTGAGACTTTCAGATAAAAGATGCTATGAAAGAGTCAAAATACCATTTTAAAATAAAAAATACCTTCTTGGAGGATATAGCATATGTAAATGAGCTAAACATCTGGTACGCTGAAGCCTTTGGGACAGATCCTCAGCGTACAGAAAACTGACTGGGGCTTTGGGAGAGATGGGCAAAGGGAAAGCAGAGCTCCGCAGGCACTTAGCGGCGAGCGTAGGTGAACTTTGAAGTTGAGGAGTGAGCTTTTATGTTCTGATTGCTCTTTATTATTTGTCATTACTATTGAGTCTTCCCACTGGGTTGGTATTAGCTGTATAAAATACGTCTTCATGAAGGTGTAGAAATGTGTCATAGCCTCCTTTTTTGTTTTGCTTCCTAAAAAGCACTGCCTGCTGGGCAAAGTAAGACAAAGTAGTGTGTGTTTACAAACTGCAGGCAGAGAGTAGAATAATAGGATCTTTTTGAATTATTCTGTACATAGTTTTAGCTTCTTAATAGAGAAGCTTATCTTGAAACCAGTTTTGTTCATCAAGGTGATACCACACTGTCATTTTTGTGGCAGAGTTTCAGTAGATGTAAGACTGAAGCAGAAATGGGGGTGTCTATAAAGTTAGCAATATGCCATATTTAAGAGTTAAGCCATGTCAGGTCTTCAGCTACTAACTTCAGTATCCCTAATGACCATTTCACAGTGCTTCACAAGCTATACTTTTTTAATTAAGGATGGTGGAGGGGAATAATGTTGCTCAGGCTTTGTGGTTTGGCTGGTTGGGTTGGGTTTTTTCCTTGTCCGAGGTGGCCTTTCAGATATTGCTTCTTGTTATGTCATTCTCTATTACTTTAAGAAGCTTTTTAGTAGCTGGTATCTTATCCCCAAGCACACATCGGTATTCAAGTCCCTTTCAATCTTTCTGATAAAATAAACAGACTGATCTCTCTCTTACTATCATTTATGAGACACTTTCTTCTCTGGCCTCTGATGCTTTCCATACCATCCTTTTTCACCCAACATAATCTCTGAATGTCAACATGAGTCTTAACCATTCCAGTAACCATCTCTGTTCTGCCATACGCAGTGTTGGGAGCAACTGCTGATTTCTAATTAACGCTAACTAATGTTTTATTAGTGATTCTTTTACTGACCAGTGTGACGCATTAATCCCTCTTGACTTTTGCCAAACAGAATCTCACATTCTACAAGTACGCATGCTCTTTCTAGAAATAGCACGTAGCACAAAGTTGTACTAAAATGCCTTTTTTTTTTTTGTGGGAGTGGATGTGTGCATGCCAAAGCCCTCCAGACTGCTGGATGTGACTGGCCTGTCCTGATCATCACTTATGAGTTCTCCAAATGTTGGTAGACAATACATTTAGTTTTACCCCAGTTTATTGATAAACATGATGCTGTTGAATATACTTATTGTCCCTTGCTGGACAGCTCATGGCAAATCTGTCGGATTACAGCTCCTGGATGACAACCACTGTTGTGGAGCAATCAGCTTCCTACTGCTTACACCAAGTGTTATATTTTCCTTACAGCTTATAGTATCAATTAGGGAATTAATATTAGAGAATGATGTGCATTGTTAAATCAAACACCTTAACGCACTCAAAATGGATCACAAGTGTCAAGATCAATTCTATGAGTGGGAATCAGCCCAACCTTCTATAAATTCCCATCCCATAACTCTTCTGCATTTAAATAGCTGGGCCCATTTTTCCTTTTTGCCCAAGACTTAGCCCAGAGCTAACTGGCTTTTGTGAAGCTGAGTCATTTCACTTGCCTTACTTGGATGTTGGTATGATGTTATCAGCCTTCAGAGATGTATTAAAATTAGTACCAGCATGTCAAATGTGTCCCAGGGTGTTTTCAGTAAGTTCCTGTTGTTATCCTTTCTGAGTTGCTCTTGATTGCAGCTGCGGTATGAAGTACTTCATCTTTCTCAAGTGATACAAGTGCATCCTCCTGCTTCTTTCAGAATGTAAACCAGAAATATTTATTGAACTTTTCTGTCATTATTAATACATTTTACCCTTCTTATGCAGTAATGGGCCTATGCCAAAGATAAAAATCTCATTATGCTTTAAAACAATAACTCTATCATACTTAGCCCTTCTGCCATGGATTTTCCCTAGTGCCTTTTGATTCTTCTATCAGTTATTCTACACTTTTTAGTCTCTCATGCATATTGACCACCCTGTATTAATTTCTAAATGTTTGTTTTTATTTTGAACTGCTCTCTCTCTTCAGTTTTTAGCCGAAGCAAGATAGATCTTTAGTTTTCCAGTTACCCATTTCTTACCGAGAGGAATGTTGGCTCCATGTTAACACATCCGTATCGGGTGTGATAATGATAAAACTGCTCATATGGGAATGAAAGATGCCAACTGGGCATCGGTACAATGCTATGTACAATTGACCTATTGTATGCGATAGACAAGTGTTATCTAGCCATTAAATTCTGATGCTTAAAATGTTATTTTAGAGCAAATCAACTTTTAAGAAACTTCTTTTTTTTTTTAATGTCACCTAAGGGAATTAATTTTAACTTTCAGGGGATTTATTGGAAGCTTAATGCTACCTTTGAGTCTCTCTAAACTCCCAGCCTAATTTCTTTTTTTTCTAAATCATGAATATATGCTTAAGTGCTGTTGACTTTCTAGGAGAAACTGATTCCAGCATAACTTTCAAAATCATAACAATCCACTTCTGCAAATTGTTGCTTTTTGGTGTCGAACAGTCAATTGTATCTCGCTTAATCACATGGAGCACAAAATGTGTGCAAGGTGGCACTGGATCATGCTTGATGTTATGTGCTTCTCATTTTCAAGGGTATACTCATTTGGGATTTGGGGGGAAGAGATGCCAGATGTTGCAGAGGACCAAAGTTGTACCAGCTTGTGAACATTGGGAATACTTAATCTGATGTTATTACTGAGCGAACTGGATTTTTATAAACTTTGCACTGTGGTTGTGCCCTCCAGTTCAGGGGAAATTGTGCCTGGTTATCTGCAAAGGGAAGCAGAACTGAAGACTTCTGCCTTGTATGAGCTCTGTTGTTGCTGTTCCTGTATGACATGGACAGTGAAATTTAATCCTTGGCTTGCCTAGCCCCAAGGCTAAAAATGGTTCACCTGTCACGTAAGGGAAAGATTGAATGCTATTAACTAGTACTTTGGGAAGGCTTTGAGATAATGTAATGGGGAGTGTCATGTAGGTGAAAGTGGACTATATAACCTGTATTTTATTTGTGTGGGCTTTGGTTTTTTCCTTTCCCCAGTGGCAGGTCTGTTACATGGACTAAAATAGGGGAAATCCGTTTCTGCTGGTTGAAGCACTAAGAGCTAGGTGAAACACTTCCTCTCTGGAAGCCACTCGTATGTGTATTACAATTAGTTAGCAAAATGTTCCCATGTGAGAGTTCTCCGATTATATAGATTTCGGAAGTTGTGCTTTTACAATTTCACTCGTCAAGGTATTGCTTTTACTGCAGACTTAACAGGTTTATTTCTGGCTCCAGCAGAAAGCAATTACTGCAGCTACCAAAATATTGAGTATTGAACTAGAGTGTTCAGCTTCAGAATTTCTGGACCATTTTCTTTTTTCTTGGTGAAGCAGAACTAGGTGGTGTTATATCAAGATGAATTTGATTTCTGGTAGTTTGATTTTTTTAAAACAAAAACCCCCCAACCCTCCCAAAAGAATCCCAAACCATGGTTTGAGGCTTAATGCATGTCAGGGTGGGGTTTTTGTTGATATGGTATTGTGGCTTGGTTTTTAGTGGTTTGGTATTTTGGGGGGTTTGGGTTGGGTTTTTTGAGATCTCGATTATGGTACAGCAGCATGTCTTATTTTTATTTTTTATGTATGATGGCTAGCTAGAGAGTTGGTGGTAAACTAGTTCATCTTAAAGGTGAGAATCTCAACTGAGGATACCCTTTTCTGTATAGGTGTCCAATTTTAATTAAGTCTTGTATTCACCAAAATGGATTGCAGTGCCCCTATTAGCTTCCTGGGCACACAACTTGGTGGTTTCAGCTGCAGCGTAGCCTATGGTTACTTACAGGAATAGAAATAGTGTAACAAATGCTGGATGACTTCTCAAATCTTTCTGCCAACACTAACTTCCAAATGTGTTTGTGAAGAGTTGTTGCCTCTGTTTAGGTCATTTGTGTGACTCCTCTTTCATGAGGTTTTCATTAATTTTCTTGTATTGTGAGATGTTTAAATCAAGCCTGCCTATTTCAGCAGATATATCTGAAAGAAATAGCCGCTTTAATGAAATTCTTGCGCGGTGTTAATAGAAACCAAATTTTGGCACTCCAACCTGTTACGCAGCCTGACTCTGCCAGCTGCCGGCACTGGGTGGTCTGTGCGGGTTGAAGCCAACCAACAGCAGCAGAAAGAACTCAAAGTATCAAATTCTTGCAACGAGTCACTTTCCGAAAGCGGTGGGGCTGCAGTATGTGTTCTTTGATCTATCAAATGAGTCAAGCATGTGGGAAGTCTGTCTGCAGCTGGTTTAGACAAATAATTGAAACATTTTCATATAGCTTTGCTGAAAGCTAGGCTTTTGGGAAAAAAAACCAGTGAATGCTTGCTATGTTTTCAGTCCTTGTTTTTTGTTTGACTACTGTGGGCCATAAGGATACTGATAACACTGTAATAATTACAGTTTTTAATCCTAGTTCTGCTATGTACCCCCTTAGTGTGTTGGGAGAACTTGACCTCTCTGTCTGGCTTCCATCTGTACAATGGAGATAACGATGCATAATGATGCTACTCTGTTTGGCAGGGTTATTATGAGGGTAGGTACTTGAATGTGTGTAAAAGGATGTTAGCTGGAAAAGAAGCTTAAAAAAAAGTGTAGGTATGCCTATGTCATGTACATAACCAGACAAATTTGTGTTCTTACTTTAAGAGTGGGAGTATGATAGCCATACAGTCTCGTAGCGGGAGGGCTGAAAATGAGGTTACATGCTTTCAGAGAGAACTCCATAAAATTGTCTCTTCTATTAGGTGGTGAAGCTGATGCTTTTGGGTACAGGGAGCCTTGCCACGTTCCCGGTAGGGGACTGATTCTTCACATATCTCTTTGAGTGCATAGCCACTTAGTAACTTCCCAGGCTAAAATGCTTTCTTCCATCAAAAGCTTAGAGCTTTTGTGTTGCTAGTTGGTTTTGTTTTGGCTGTGTTTTTTTGTTTTTTTAAGAGACCCTATATAAGTGAGCTGGAAATATCACCAGTAGCTGTGATTCAAGTGAAATTCCTGCTGCTAATTACACAGGCTTTTTGCTAAAGGTAGTAAATAGAAATCATTCATGGGTCCTTAGAGGCTTCAAAATCATTCGGTATTCATGGTAAATATATCAGGGAGCTTCATAAGAGAATCATTTTAAAACAAAGCCTGGTCAGCTGTTTAATAATTTACTGATAGTGATAGCAAGGAGAATATCTAATAACTAGCAAGATTGGCTTTCAAGTAGGAAAATAAATTAGTGTTAGAGGAGTGGTTTTTTTCAGAGAATCATAATTACTATTAGAGAAACATTTGGTTACCATGTCAGTTCTTGACTGCTTTACAAGCACTTACCAAGGCAAAGACACTTCATTTGATTATTTGGGAGGCTGCAAAGCCAAATTTGTTCATGTGAAACTTATCTGAAATGGGCAGTGTTCTTAACAGTTCTATAAAGTCCAGCCTTGAAATACAAAAATCTTTTATTGGACTGGGTGCAATATCTGATTTCAGACCATATTTGCTGCTCTGTCATGGGAGGGGACACTCCTTGACTTTGGCCAGCTGTATACAGCTATTCAGCTTTTATTTCTAAAAGCTACATTTTAGAATAGCTACAGGAACTTAATGGGAACTACCCACCTGCACAGAAAGGCCGGTCCTTGCTTTAAGATATCTTACATCTGCTGATGGTTGTCATTTTGGGAAACCCAGATTAGAGCCTGCAGAAGAACATTGGGGGGGGGGGGGGAATGTGGGCAGTCCTTGTCTGCATCGCCTTGGGTCTATTTTGGTCCAAGTGGTCAAAGTGAGTTGGCCACAGAAATGGCAAGACCCCAGGGTGTTTTGGTAAATTTAGTGGTTGTGAAGGGTTTCAGGCCCTCAGGTAGGGGAGATCAAGAACAATAATGTGGCAAATATAGGGAGGCAGGGGCTTGCTTCCCCCCCACTGGTCTTGAAGGTTCATCTGCAATGGCTGGTTGTGTTCATCTAAGCAGCTTTAGATGGACAGTGCCAAGGGGTGGGATGGCCAGAGGAGGTGCTAAAGTTGAATTAATTGGTAACGGAAAGGGTGGATGGGGTATTGAGTTCCCTACAGGTTCTCTGTCTCTAGTGCGATGTTGGCATGAGGAAGAAATTGTTCCTTTGTTTCCAAGCTAATGAAGCTCTGCTGTGTGACACTGTGTTCCTGCCTCTTCTGCTAATGACTGCTAATGGCAGAGTGCTGCAGCATTGAGAGGAAAATATGGCCTTAATGAACCCCAATGAATGTTTATGCCTTATAAATGGATTAAGTGATATTTTTTGAGGGGGGAAGAGTGAAGATTCAGTAATTCTGATTTTTTTTTAATGGTGCTCTATATTTTCCAAATATTTGATAAGGTTTATGCTTGGCTGTGGTGCTGTAATAAATTTCTAACAAAAAATATTTTTTATCATTATGTTAGCTTATAAATTTCTCTGTAGATTTTATTAGGTGAGCTTCATGGGCACTCCATTAAAAATGGGTGCCCTAGAATTTGCAAGTTTTCTGTGTAGTTTTCTGTACGCTTCTATGCTTTCCTGAACAAGTGTAAAACTCTTTCTGCTTGAGCCTCTCTTGTTTCTTAATATATACAGCTTTGGCTGTAAAAGCACATAATATTCTTACTAATCGATTACTTGGCTTGTAAGGAGGAGGTGTTTGGCTTTATTGGTGCAGTAGGGTGTGATTTAGAACTGCCGAAGTGACCGCTCAGTAAACTGGGCACATAGGAGATGGTGTTGGTTATGCTGCCCTGTCGCCTTCCAACAGGCCTCCCCGTTTAATTATTAATCACGCTTGTCATAGTTGTTTCTGATAGTCCTGTTGTGCTAGGCACTGTGTCCCCAGGGCCTCTGAGCCTGACAGGTTTCCGTTCCCAGGACAGGTATGTGCCTTGGTTTAACCCGGCCCATCTCCCCGTGCCTAACGGGGATGGCGTCAGGAGACCGATGCTCCGAGGTTCACCGTGCACTTGGGGGAGACAGAGAGAGGCTCTTCCATGCAACAGATCACTCTGCAGACCCAAATCATCCCCCATGGGTACTTTTGTTTTCACCATCTCTCCAGTTAGCACAGGGTAACGAGGGTCTTAATTTAGTAGCTTGAGCTGGGGTGAGCCCAGGTAAGAGCAAACTATGAGATGGCAGTAAGTAGTAATTATTTTTAATGGATTTTCTTGAGGTAGGGAAAATAAAAAGGGGGAGGAGGCAGAAGGAAGTGTATTGAAATTGTGCAGAGGAGCAAAGGAAGAGAGAAATTAAGGTAAAGGAACAGGGATGGGAAAAAACAATCAGGTTGAAATTCTAGAAAGGGGTCCAAATACTTGGAGGTTTTTTGTTTCTGTTTTCTGAGGTACCTCACCTGACTTCTCTTTGCTGAGTTGGAATATTTATGGTTTCCAACAGCTGAATATCTGAGCATGGTTTAATCTTTCCTTTATTTACAAGGAGAATGCTCTTTTGGCAGAGGGAGGAACTCCTCCCATATTTAGATGTGAAGCTAAAGTACAAGCTCTAGGTTGAGTTTCTACTTTCCTCAGAGAAAAAGATTAATGACCAAGGGTGAATACTGCTGTACTGGATTGATAAAGAGGCACTAATGGGGTCACCCTTGTTCTGTCACTTCCTTATGTTACGGCAGTAAGTGTGCTCTGTCTTTACAACTAGAGGTGGGGGAAAGCTCCTGAAAGCTTGAAAGTTGCGTTTGAAATTCTCTGTGTGTGTAATTTTTTTGTTTGTTTGTTTTCCTGAATTTAAGTGACCCTGAAGTACCTTGACCATAACTTTTAGAAGTATTTGTTAAAGCAGAGCTTGTGCTATTGACTGCTCTAGAAACTGGACTTGGAGTAGGCTTTAACTGGAATGCAACTACTTGGCTTCCCTTCTTTGTAGCTGACAGATTTGATGGCTATTTCTGCAGATCCTAATAGATTGGAATCTACAATGATAGAATATCACTGTCAGATGTTTTTCTGAGGTCTCCTATTGCAATCAGAATCTGGGAGGTCTCTGAGGCAAATAGCAATAAACTTATGTCCCATACCTGGAGGAGCTGTTCCTATTTCTTGTGACTAATGAAAAGGAATCTGCTTCCCCATGTAATGGCAGCATCCTCTGGAAAGTTGTGTGGAACACACCTGCTGATAATCCGTATGTAATCCAGATCCTCGTTTGCCCATAGTGTTAATTCAAGACAACTTTATCTAGAGCATGACTTGCATGGAGGCTTTTAATGGGAAAGGTGAGTAGTGGCAAGGACTAAATCTTGCAACACATCACAGTACATACAAGCAATGAAACCCAGGTAAAGCATGAGCTATACCTGTTCAGTTCTTTAGAAACAGCTAGAAATTATAGAATTAGTGGAAAAATGTTGCATGCAGAGAAATATGCTGAAGGCACTACTGAGTCAGAAGGTGGCAGTAATGCCACCAACATCCCTCATCTTTTGTTTTTTACCTCGAAATTAAGTTGCAGCTAGCACTGTCAGAATTGCAAACTTTTAAAACTAGCGAAAGCTCAGAGTGATCTGGAAAATATTGACTAACAATAAAAGTTTGGATAAGCAAGCCTGTTCCTTCAGGGTCAGCTTTGTCCTTCAAGTTTGCTTTTGTCAAACAACATAGTGGCTTCCTGCAAATGCTGCAACATCTCTTCTGGGAGCTCAGGAAAAACCTCTTTTATTCCCTCTGAGGTCTGGCTGTGTATCTGCTCCAGCTCTTCTCTGCAGCCTCCCTTTTGGCTGGGTCTGATATATTTTTTTCTGTCCCTGTCATCTCCACCTGCATGCGAGGAGCTTTCTCCACTGGTTCAGGTGTTTTCCAAAGGGAATATCCCCTCTCCCAGAACAGGGTTTCTTCCACCTCGAGTCAGCAGCCAGCATAAAGAACCAGGTGCTGCCTCTTCTGCTGTTCAGCCTTTTAAAAGAAGCACAAGGTATAGTAAGCTGCAGGCAGATTAAATATTGTATATTGTGGCTGTCTCTGCAGTTTCATTAATATTCTCTGTAAACTGAGCTGCAACCATGAAAAATTGTGTTTTCTTTTAGTAAGGCACTTAGAGTACTCCGACCCTTATTCTATTATATAGAAAGACAAAAAGTTTAAAATGCGCTGTTAATGGAGAAGAACTGTTGGGCTGTTTGATGTTTTCAGACCGTTTCAATGTTGCCACCTTGCTGTACCTTTCTACTTGCTTGTGTCTGCCTACAGTATTAATATATTGTTTTTTCCATGATACAGCATTGTGGAGATAAACTGCTAGATCCAGGGCTTTTTGGCATTTCCCGGAAAGTGTCATTGTGTTCCTGTATAAAGGTGAACTTGTATTTCTGAATAATTGATGGCTGGTAGTTAGGTTTTTTCTCTTCAGAAAGGAAGAAACTTATTAATGAGGATGATGCACAAGAGATCAATGCCAATGTGCCTGACATCGATTAATGATTTCATCATGCAACCAGATTAAAAAAAGCAGCTGGTATCTGTATTTACGCACATAGTTGTCTGCAAATGTGCTGATAACTTTGTGGGAGTGAAAAACAGACAAGGTATGAGTTAAAGGGTACAGGCAACTGGGCAGAGGTCTTCTCCCTGAGATTAACGGAGTCGGACTGCTGTTAAGTCCCCGATATTTAAGGTGATGCTCAGCTGTGGTACTGGTTTCCTTTTGCTGTGAGGGTGGAGTGTCTGTATGTGCACGTGTGCAAATAGGGGTGAGCCCAGATGGAGAACTGAGGCCAATGTTGGAGGTGAAGGTTTAATTTTAACAGTAAAAAAAAAATGGAAACTGGGGGGACAGATGGGTGAAGTTGCAAGTGGTATCAGGAGAAGCACACAAGGTGTGAAGTTGCCTTTCTTTGACCTCCCTCTGCCCACCCATGACAAAACTCAACAGATCCTGTTCTAAACCCCACTTTACAGTGTATAATATAAGGAAGTGGAAACTTTAATTAGCCCTCTGAGCTTTACCTACTACTTTCAGCCATGAATCCTGCTTGACCAATTTGTAAGGAAGATATTGCTTAATAGGGAGCTCTAATGAAAACTGCAAATTGTGTGTGTGCATTTGTAAGTACATAAATACTGCCTGCCCTGGGGGAGGAAAATAGTTTACCATATTGGATCAGATGGATCTTGGTGTGTACTGAACACCAGAAAGATGAAGATCTCTTTATCCACCCATCAAGCCTGTGGTGCTGCATAGATGGAACAAAGTTTCTCCTGTTTCTCCAGGAATCTGCCTGTACCCGGGTAGCTGAGTGACCTGTCCGTCACCAAAGAAACCAGTAGAACTGCAAAAAGATGCTTTCCTGTCCTTAAAAGCAGCACATGGGTTGTGGAGTATTTCTCCTCTTTTTAGGAAGAGGAACTGTGCTGCCCATAGGGAGCAGAGATAGCCTGGCCACCGTACGAGAGATGTTGTACGCTCTATGGGGTGCATGAGTTCCTCCATGTTTCTATTCTAGCCTGGTAGCAGGCCTGGATATTTATGGACTAACTTGTTTGTTAAATACTTCACAAACATATTTATTGGTTCAAGCCCATGAGCTGACTTTATTTTATAGGTTTTCTTGGTTAAATGCATTTGGTGTCATAGACAGTGCCTTCAGTTGGTTAGCACTTTGTTTTCCAGGGGCAAGCCACGTTATTTGTGGGTGAGTAAAACTAAGGTTTAAATTTTCTTCTCGTGTCTGACACAGCGAGGGAACAGTTTTATGGAGTCAAGAAGCCTCGAGCGACAGGCTCAAGAAAACTTCAGAACTTCTGTTAATGTTTTCTTTTGTTAAGCCACTTGAGATTCTTGCTGGAGCGTATAAGTAGCAGCAAAATAAGCTATGATGATATACACTAGGATGGGATCAGACTTAGAACTCTTCTTTTGCCATTTTAATAAAATAATATTGTATAGGAGACGTTAGCCCAGAAAGGTAGAGCGACCTCACAAGACCATGTTGTAGGAGTTTTAGATCTTTGTGCTAGCTCAAAGGCCACAGGTGATACAGAAGCACGTATAGTCATGTGTGTTATTTTTTGGTTGGTGTCGGAGTTCTGGAGCACAGCTTGTCCCTGTCTTGTCTGATGGTCTATTACTGAACCAATATTATGGCCCTGTTTTGAATTTCAGGGGTTCCCTTGGCTGTAAATGAGTTATACTGATGGTATGTCTGTCTGTTTTTAAATCATACATTCCTGATCTGCAGCATGTTTTCTCATTGCCCTTCTCTAGTGATACAACTCTTTTTAACAGCTGGATTTCATCCCACCGCTATACATCCGGTCCTCAAAGATGTTGTCTTCCAGACTATTTCAATCCTCTCATGTTTCAAATATCTATTGACTTTGTCACCAGTATATTCTGTTAGGAGCCAACCAGTGGTATTAATGTAAAAGTTAAACTTTAACAAGACTTTTAAAGTACCTGACTGTTAACCTCATGTCCCTGTGAGCTCTGCTTGCAGCCCAGTCTCTCTTAGGGTAGTTCCTTGCTGCGTGTGTTTTCTGTAGTATCGCCTGTTTTCCCATGTGCCGTTCAATTGGATGTTCTGGTAAAACATTGATAGATGTGACCTGATCATATTTGCGTATTTACAAAATTACCTGTGTGTTGTGGGGGTTTTGGTGGTGGTTGAGTTTTGGTTTGGTTTTTTTGTTTGGTGTTTGTTAAAGGTCGGATCTGCCTAATTTCCACTTGAATACCCATGGTGTATTTTAAAAAATTTTTTGTTTTGCTCTACAACTTTATTCCTTCATCGCTTCTTCTGCCAAAGGCCTTCTGCACTGTGGGAAGATAAGTGGCTCCAGAGTTGATACTCTGCTTGTTGCTCAGTAGTTGGAGTGTTACCAGCTCAGTGTTGTCACTGACTGAAATATTCACTTCAGGGTTTGTGGGGTTTGTGCTAATATCTGCTTAATTTTGGTTTATCCTGTCCTCACTGCAGTCACCCTGCATCTTATGCTATTCTTTGTTTTTTCTCTCTCACAAGAAAGTGTTTTTGAGTTCAGACAATCCTTTATGAAGTTTTAGCACAGCCAAATGTTTGGCTTGACACTATTTGATGTCTAAGACATAGTTGTCTTTTCTGCTCAGTCCTTTTTCCGGATTCTTGTAGATTGTTTATTTCTAACCTCTTTCTGCTTATCCACTTGGAGGGAAGGATCTTCTCTTCTACCCTTCTTCACCTTGTTTTACAATGCAGATTTTTTCCTTAAGTTAACAACTTTCCTTGGAAGAAGTATTAAGCTTCTCTGCTTTCCACTCCCTAAGCTCCTTGGACAGCAGTAAATCACTTAGTTTATCAAATTTTTGTCATTCTGAACACAAATTGCAGACTTGCTTTTATTTCTTCCCTTTTATTTAGTTTATGTGGAAACAACTGGTGATCACTTGATTTAGGGTTGGATTTTTTTTTACAGCTTATTCTTTGCTGCTGTTTTCCGTTCTTACCGGCACCATCTCTGTGTTTTTATTGTCCAAGCAATTTACATTGCTATAGAATTATTCCAGCAGTTTCTCACTATGCCTACTGTGCTGGCTGGATCCTTTCTACTACCTAGCAGACTACTTAAAGATGCTCTCTTTCTCCTTGCTGTTCTGTTCTCTGCGTTCCCTTTATCTCTAACTTGTACACTTCTTTTGTGATTGTCCTTTTGCTCAACAAAAGACAGTGGCATGCCATAATTTTTGAAGTGATGCTGACACCTACAGAAAGGGCTGCACTTTGTTTATTGGAAGGCTTTTTTGGACTGGGGATGGATTTGGTTTTGAATGAGAATATTTGAACGAATATTTGGACCGTGTCTCAGGCTCAGCTCTGGATAGGGATGCTGAGGGGGGAGTATCAGTAGCAAACTGACGTTTTCTCCATTATGTGAACTTTGGCTAGCAGGGTGGTGCTCTCACTTGACCAGATAAGGGCTGCAATGTGAAATTCTTCATTGATGACTTCAAAATGTCAAGCTTGGCCCTCCAGTGCTAAAACTACAAGCCGCCTCCACCTGATGAACAGCACAGCTTTTTTGGTCTTTACTCCTTGAACACAAGCTGGTTAGGGTGGCAGCTAGACACGTGCTTTGTGCTTGCAAGGAAAATACTCTGCCTCTGCTCCCGGTTGTTTGCCTTCTCCCTGCTGCCTTCAGGGGGGCTCTGCCCTTGCAGCGGCCCAGGGTGGGCTGCTGGCTTCTGCCCGAGGTGCCTGCACGGAGGCAGGTGTGGCAGGGTGGCTCCTGAGGGCTTCCAGAGCCCTCCGAGAAAATCATCTTCATACTTTGTGCGTGACTTCTAAGTCTCCGGAGCTCTGAAGTACTTCACGTGAAGTGCAAACTAGTGGTTTTAAATGCAGATGGGTGTTAACGGTGTATAGTTCCTCTCCCGGTTTGGGCCAGGGCCAAAACAAGAGTAAAAGCACAGGAGGAGAGCTCTTCCTGCTGGTGAGCAGCCTGTGCCGCCGGTCCCAGCCCCGCCAGCCGGCTCCGTGCGGCCCCGGGAGCGGGGGGCGGCCACGGCCGGTGCAACACCCCCCCCTACGGGCTGTGCCCGCCGCTGCCCGCCAGGGCCGGGGGGAGCTGGGCAGAGCCGCGGGGGGCGACTCCAGGAGCAGCATTGGATTTAATGAGGAAACGGCGCTCCGTTAAATCTTAAAGTACTCTGAGTAAAAGCATGCCCAGCACCGCTGGAATTTCTGCTGAAAGTTGAGTTACTGTTTGAAATAATCAACACAGCAGGGGATTGAGCAGGTGCTTTGTCCTGGTGGTCATTGCTTTCCTTCTCCTGTGCAAATTCGAGCTCCGGTGGTTGATCGATATTGCAATGTCTCTTAGTTTGTGCCTTTTTTTTTTTCCTTCTGAGAGGTGTGCTTTTTTGTTAAAGAAGTTGCTTTCCATGGAAAGCAATTTTTAGAACGTTGTTCAAGCTTGCGTCTCTGCCTGTGTATAGAGCCTAGGAGTGCAGCAGTACACGGTGTGATTAGGTATTTAGCAGTTAACTCTCTCGAAAGTAAAGTGAATAATGACGAAAATTACTATTTTCAGCTGCCAATGCCTGTAAGCTGTTCCTAACAGCCGCTCTAACAAAGGACCCTCTGAAACCTGCGGTTTCTCACCCGCCTGGCTCTAGCAGACGGTCGCTTCTTCCCTTCTCATCCCCGTGCCGCTCTCAGCCACAATTCCTGTCCTCCGGTTAACGCAATACCCTGCATTTACTCTCCATCCCCGCTGGAAACAGGGCAGGAGCAGGAAACCTAGATTTGCTGGCAAGATGCTGTACTTCAGCCGCTACCGATAGGAGATTTTTGTGTGTGCAGCTGGGCTTGAATAGGGATTAAAAAAAAACAAACCGAACCCAACCCACAACCCAGCCACTGAGGAAGCCTTTTCAATCCGTGGGAGGGGGGACCCGGGGTTGCTGCCCCTCGCCGCGGTGGGGCAGCGGGGCCGGCTCTGCGCGGGCGCGGCCGGCGCTGGGCTCGGGGGGAGCCTCCCGCCCGCCTCCCCCCCCCCCCCCGCCGCTCCCCGCGCCTCCCGCCGCCACTTCGGCGGCTCCTCCGAGCAGCACCGCGGCTCTGGCTGCCGGGGGCCGCCGCCGCGCCCGAGCCACCAATGCGGGGGATATTTTCAGGGAGGCAGCGGCACCGCGGCAGCGGGGAGGGCAGGTGAACTCCGGGGAAGGATGACCGGCGTCGCCGCGATCGTCTTTCTCCTGCAGCTCTTGCCCAAGGCGGAGGGACAGGTCTTCGCAGGTGAGTGCCGCCCAACCCACCCGCAGCCCCGCCGAGGCTGCCCGCTCCCCCGCGGCTCGGCTCGGCTCTCCCCGCCGGCTGCATCGCCGCCCGGTTCCCCCCGGCGCATCCCCCCGGTGCGGGGCGTGCGAGCCCCGGGGCAGGCGGTTCTTCCCGGCAGCCTGAACTCTTCGCCTCACGCCTTCCTCCAGCCCCTCGGCCTGGCAGGGAGAGCTCCCTGTGCGAGCCCCGGAGCCAGGCGGGGATGGAAACTGGAAACGTCTCTCGGAAGGCGGCTGGTCGGCGGGGGAAGGAGCAGGCTGATTAAAAGTCGGTTCCTCAAGCGGGGCGTGCGCGTTGCCCAAAGCCCCGGCAGCGCCTCGGGGCCGGCGCCGGGTTGTGGAGGGGTTTTGCCGTGTGTGCCGGGCTCTGCGGGGCACCGGCACTCTCCGCGTTTCGGACTGGGGCAGGCTCGCTCCTCGGAAAGTTGGTGTGGTAGGAGAGGAAAGCATCGCCTTTAGTCGTGGCTTCACGACACTTGAGTCCTTTTTGGAGTAAACAGGGCAGGAGTTAGCTTCTGAAGGATGCGCAGCTCGGGGGGGAGTCGCTGCCTTTTCCCCTCCAGCCGGGCAAAGGGGCTTGGGGCTGTTCTGGGAAGTTTAGTGGCAGTGTTTTCTCCCCTTGCATCTCACAGCTCAAGTAACTTTCTCGGGGGCCTCCGCTGCTCGGACCGGCTCCTTCCCAGTTGTCGTTTTCCCTGCCGTTCCTGATGTTAAGGAATCCTTTGCTCCATGGCATGTGTACATTAATAGTAGCCAGCTATTTTCCTCCTCCTCTAAGTTCCTTTAGGCGTAGTTTGAATTACTTGGAGACGACAGGTGCTTATAGAGCTAGTTTTCTCCTCTTGTGCTATTTTGTAGGTAAACCAAAGATATGCGTGGCTTTGTTTTTTCCCTTGGATCTTTTAATATGGCATTCATTTTTCTCACTGCAGTCTGTCTTGATATTAAAAAATAAACAGTTGTAACTTTCTTCTCTCCTGACTTCGTGTATCTAGCTTTCTAAGTGTTAATAATTTTTAATCATTTTTTCCCCTATCTGTATCTTTAAGACAAGTAAAAATTCCCTGTGCAACGTTACTTAAGGATAAATCTCAGTGCTTGACTTGGTTTCATACCTCCAACATGCCCAAGTTTAGTTCATCTCAAGCAGTGGAAGATTTTTCTCTGTTAAGACCGAGAGCTCAAATGACTTTGGCTGCTTTAAAACAAAAATAGTGCAGAGTGTAGGAGATGCTGAGCATACAGCCAGAGCACTATATGTACCTTTAGCTCATCTCTTGAGCGCAGTGTGGCTCAAAGTTTGGGGTGCGAAGGGCCGGACGGGCAAGGGAGACCCCCCGCTCAGCTCGGTGAACTAGATGCTGTTATCAATCCCACCCGGTTTGACACCCCCGTGGTATCTTGTTTACATTGCTAGGCAACTGCACAGATCCTCAGATTTATTAGAAAGGCTAGGAAATCTAACCTAGTTAAATAGCTTCTTCGTGGAGTAAGCAATATGTGGAGCTATTTTTTTTTATTATTTTTTCTCTCTCTTACAACTGTGTTTTAATGTTCTTGACACTCGTCATATCAATTGAGATTAGATCCTCGGCTTTTGATGAATCGTTTAGCCAGAGGCTTAGAAAGAAGGGTGTTCTGTGAAAATGGCAAACTTTTAAGGGGGCAGAAAGCACTTTATATTTGAGGGAAATAACAATATAGTATGAGCTTTGAGCCAAACACATGCAAATTCAGGGGTTTGGCAGATGTTTTCATTATTTTCAGAAAGCCATGAAATATTTTGTTTGAATCATCATTTCGGCGGGAACAGTGACCGTGAGGTTTTCTAATCAGCAGTATCACCTTCCACTTGCTATTTTAGTGCCCTTCTTACCATTCAAAATAAGAGAAGCTGATTTTAATAAATAATGTTTTCTGAGCTGCTTCTATTAATGACATTAAAAGCAAGTTTTCTCCTCTTGGACTATACATCTGGTGTGAAGTGTAGTGTGGTCCGGACTCTGTTCATATAGCTGATATTTTTATGGTAAACCTCAAAGTTTTTCACATGCACTTTGTCTCTAATCTCAGAGAAGTTTGGAGACTCCAGTTAATGCCGTCGGTGCATTTTCACATCTTCCATCAGGTGGTGCTGTCTCCATAACTATAAGGATGCAAATACCTCCTGTCTCCTTCTGATTGAATTATTTTTCAAAGCCTAAAGCGTTTATTCAGCAGCCTTTTTGTTAAACATCTCGGAAAATCACTGTGCAAGTAGTTGCCTGGGTTTTTGATTTATTTCCTTATGTGATAGTTGGGCTAAGAAGTAGGAAAGATGCAAGTCGAGACAAAATGGTACTCGATTCCTTCCCAACTGGCACAGCTGCAGCTGCTGCTTCGTATTACCCACACCATAGAAAATTGGGAATCCTACAAAGCGACAGTAGAACGCTCTTCTTCCTGGAATACCTAGTTTCATATTGAGGGAGCTGGTTAACACATTTCTTTATGTAGTTTCTCTATTTGTCTATTTATAACTCTTCTCCCCAGCAATTCAGTTGCCTGTGATCTCTGTATTTATAATTGCAGGTATGCTTTTGAGGTTCTAAACTTTTTCTTAGCTCTAGGGTCAGCTAGTAATTTAATTCCTCTACTTTGCCATAGAAGAGACAGAAGTTCTGTCAGGTAATTCTAGTAATTGCCAATTCTTTCAGGTTATCAGAAATTACGGAACTTTGCTTACGAGGAAGTTTTTTCCTTAAAGCACACGTGCAGTTTTTCTCCCACCAAATACACGCGGCGTTCTTGCAGTTGCTGTGCCCTCTGCTCCAGTCTGGTTTGTGTGTATTTTTGGCACAACAGAGCAGAGAACAGAGAGATTAAAGTCACTCGCAGCTGTGAAAAAGTATTGGGAGGGGGAAAGTAGGACAGTGGGTTTACACTGGGACTGTTCACCTGAACACCAGATTACTTTGACACGTGTTTTTTCTTCTGACATCAGTGTTTGTTTTAATTTTTTCACTATCCTTGTTGGGCTGTGGCAGAGCTCCTGAAGGGTTGGACACGTCGCTGTTGGCTTTCACTCACTGCTGCCACAACTGACGCTTCATTACGCACGGTCTGTCCAGGGAAGACGAAAGGGGAGCAAGGGAGCAAACTGCAAGGAATTTTTTTGGGGGAGATTAATTCATTTACTGGGAGTTCATTTACTCACGGATTTGGCTATCAGTCAATTGGCAATGAAAAATGGACGTTCCTGAGCAAGCTACTCTGGGTGGCAATTGTTAACAGTGCAGCCATTTAACTCAGTAATCACTTTTCACTCCCTCTGGGGAGCTGTTAGCGCTACCACTCAACTTTATTTTTCATTCCTGGCTGGCTTGATTTGTTTTCTAATACGCAAACAATTAATATTAAAAAGGCGGTGAGGCGACGCTGCCTGTTTCGGCAGCGGCGATGAAGGGTCGCTCTGTGTACAAAGGCAGTTGGGAAGCTCCGAGTGATAATCCCGCTCTTACAAGCGCAGAGCCCTTTTCTACCGTCCACCCTCCTCAAAGTCCCTCAGCTCAGCTTTTCTTGTTTAATTGTACTTTTTTTAGTCTGGTATGCTCTATGTGCAGGCCCACGTGCTCTAGTTTTCATTAATATTATGGGGATGATTTGGGACACTTATTGTAGAATATTATAGTATTTTTTTTAGAAGGCACCATCATCTGTTACCATGGAAACCCGTACAGTGGTAAAGATGTAGGTCTGAGGCTTTGTGAACCTGAAAAGATACGGACAAGGATTGTTTCTTATAGGAACAATGACTTTTGCATATAAAATCTAGTTAAGTGGAGAAAAGAAAGGGAAATAAATTGATCTGTTCAGCATTGCACTGACAATCCTTCTTTTGAATAACATCCTGCATAGAAGGATCAGTGTCTCTCTGATTCTCTCTCTGTGTACAGGGTGGGTTTTTTTTAAGCTCATTATTTATCATAATAGTTGTTTTATGCCTCTGGTAATTTTCATTGTAATTTTATAAATGAAGTAAACGAATGTGTATTGGCAGGTATTGTTCTTTCCTTGAATGGAAAGTGCTGAATGTAGAATTGGAGGGGTGTGCAAAGTTAGCACTGGAGCTTAAATATTTTGGCAATGAGCAATTTGAGACTGACTTAACATGGCCCTAATGAGAAGGAAAAAAAAAAAAGCAGATGCTATCTGAAATCCACCTACCAAAATCTGATTGAGGTATATACGGGTTTGCTCACTGCTGTGAACAACAAGAGCAATAATACTTATCTGTTTTGCCATAGAAATACTGAAGCCTAGTTAACATTCATAAAAACTCTTGTGATGTTTGGGTGACGAGCAGCAGGAGTGCGTGTGTGTGTATTGCTATATAAAGCATATGTCCTTTAGAGAGAGATTTCTTAATTTTTCATGGAAACTGCTTTAGTCTGTTTCCTCGGTGTCTTGTAACTCATAGATAAAATATGTAACGAAGCTCCTACAATGTGCTTGTAGGTGCCCTCATGGATGAGACTTTCCTTGCAGAGAATTTGGAGAACAGCAATGTACAGAGGTTACCTGCTGTTATAAACTGACCCACGTCGTAGTCCAGATTTCCTGCTGCGATGCGAGAAACCTCCTGTTGCCTCCCTACCAGAGGGCTCCACTTGCACAAAGAACAGCTTTTGTGGGTTGATGTGTCTTGGCGCTCTGTCATTCTTGAGAAGAATGTGGTGCACTTGGCTTTTGCAGTATTTCTGGGTGTTTTATGGAGCGGTATTACTTGGCTCGTTGAAGCAAGTGTATTTGGCCAAGAGTCAGTTTTTGTGGTGTTATTCATATTTCTTAGTTCTCTAATTTTTCTTCTGATGGCATGGTCCCTGTTTGTGCTGGCTAGTGCTACTCGAATATCGTTTCACTTAGATGCTTTTTTGGGGGGAAATCCTTACCCATCTCTTGACCTATTGCCTTCCTGGCCCTGTGTTGCCTCTTACTTTGGAATGCCACTTGCCTCCCACCACCCTGCTCTTTCCAGACAAACTCAGAGGAAAAGAGCAACCCTCCGCACCCCGGAGCAGACACGCAAAGGATGTGAATGTTGTTGATGGCATCGGTGAGGACTTCTTATAACCTGCTCCTCTCTTTCTGTACACTCATAGCTACATAACAAGCAATTGCTTCTAGTGTTCATTATTGCAAGCTCGAAAGATCATATATCTCCATGGTGGAAGAGACAATTACTACGTCTTAATCAGACTATACATCATTTAATCAGACCCACTTGTTTTTTAATATCCAATAAATACATCCCATCTATCATAGCATGGTTCAGAGATGTCGGATGCTTTGCAAGCTGGATGGCAGGGCATTGCACGTTCCAGATGGAAATGCTGCCAAGTTAGTTAAAGAAATCAAGGACCTTTGGAGAAGGAAGACTGTAAGTGGTGTTTAATGCCCCAGTTACACGTGATGTAATTCTGGGAACACAAGCATATCCACCTGTGAGCAAGACCTGGTAAACAGGGCAGGGAACCCCAGGAAGAGTGAACCTACTTAGTGCTTGGTCTCCTCTGGCCGTCTTGTTTTCTTTTAACTAGTGCTTGTAAATCAATCCAAGGCCAGCCGCTTGATTTCTTCTTTTCTCCAGCTAGGTCCCTCTGGGCCTGCGGGCTTGGGAATTCAAGCCGACTTGGTGAATTCTGCTGCGGCTTAAAGTGGTACAGCTCATGCAGTTCAAGAACGATTGAGCTGCTTGTGAATTTTGGGAGGATGGGACCTGGCTCTTGTTCCTTGGTATTTTTGCATTCGTCTCTCAGGAAGGCTGTGGGGTTTGACAGCTGCAGCTGCTGTGTAGGCACAGATCAGTGCTGCAGCCTGAGCAACCTACGGCTACACAAACCTCTTTATTCAGCTGGTGCCGTTCCCTTTGTACTGGAAACACTCACAGTATCCCCACCTCATCTCTTGTGAGCTGAAATGTCTTCAGATCCAACGTAACGCAGGAAGCAGTTTACCATGTTTTTTCTCACGTACATCCTTGTCATAATCCTTGCTTCGTTCCCAGGTAGTAGCTATGTTAAATGGCTGGGAAGCAGCTCTGGGCTGCTAATTCAGCTGTACATTGAGCAACGCGGGGCTGTTTCGCTACTTGTCCTCTGTAGTGTTGTAAAGAACAACAATATCAAGAGTATTACCGCTTAATCCAGGGTTTATCCATTTTTATGTTGGGGATCAATCCTTCTCTTCTTGAATTTGAAGAAAATATCATTACTTGCTTGAGCAGAAGTAGGGCTTCACACTGTGCTGGGGATGGTATTTGTGAAAAGTTGAACTTCTGACTCCAGCACTGCTGAATTTGTTGCTGTTACTGGAATGATGTGTGTGAATCTTCATTCCCTTAGTATGGACTCAAAGGTCAGCTCCCCAGTAACAGAGGGAGAAGTTTTGCCAATGGGGAGGAGGGGGAAAAGGGCCTAAGCAGGCAAACAGAGCGATTGTATGCAGTGTGCTTTTGGGTCCTCTTTTTTTTAAATGAAAAAATGTGGAATTGAGAATGGTATCAGTGCCACATGGTTTTCTTTAGTTAAGAAGATAACGAAGATTGGTAAAAGTTTCTCTTGGCGGAAAGCGTGTGTGGTGGTGACCACCTGGTAGAAGTAGGGCATGAAGATGAAGTGGGGGAGGAAGAAGGGAATTAAAGCAATTTGACTGCTATATAGATTCATCTTTCTTCCTTTTAGAAATACACTTATTGGAATTGCAGCGGTATTTGCTGGATAAGCAGAAGAGCACTTCTGTCAGCAAGATGGGAAGCTGCTGCGCTTGGTGGTTCATTTCTCCAGAGTAGGGATTTTCTGTCAAGGTGCACCCGTTTACATGCTGGCAGCCCAAATCTTATTCTGCAGTTCTAGGTGTGAATTCAATGCTCTAACAGAAACAGTTGTGGATATAACTGTAAAACGTAATGTATTTCCACCATAATCAGTTGTTTCAGGGAAATATTTCATGGTTTGATCCCCCCCCCGCCCAGAGGTGTGTGGCTGAAAGAGGTATATTTTAAAAAACCAAAACCCCCAAAACTAAGTGGAGTGGCAGTGTATATATAACTCCACACCTGACTGCATTGGGTTGGTGTCAAAAGTTTTTACTACTTTGTTCTTTCTTCCTAAGAAGCGAAAAGCACCGATATAAATGCGCACTAACTTTCGAGTGTTTTCCATGCACGGCTGCCTGTTGGCAAGAGGTGTACGTACCCGCGTTTCTGTTCTAGCGGGGGATCCTCCTTCGCCAGCCTTTAGCTTGGCTGTGTTTGTAAGCTGGCTGAGCAGAAGAGCCTGTTGCCTTCCTTCTCATTCTGGACTTGACAGGCTGTTGTCAGTTTGTAACGCTACCAAGCCATCTCTCCCAGTGAGCATCTTTAATAGAAAGTTTCTTTTTTTCCTTCTTTATTGTTTCTTAAGCCTAATGTGATTGCTTTGTGTAGTAACTTTGACACATCTGAAGAGCCAACTGTGTTAAATGCTTCAGAGGCACAAGTGACTCATTTTTGTACCCTGAAGAACGTTTTCATCTTGCAGTTGTACGAGAAAGAAAGAAGAGAAGAAATGGGAGCAGCGTGGCAGCTGATGAGACGCCGGCGTGTTTGGGTTGGGGGTTGGTTATGGAGAAGGTGATGGGAAGGCGAGGATGATGAGACTACAGCAGTAGGGAGAGGAAGGAGGTATGAAAAGGAACATGAAAGGTAAGAGAAGCCTGACAGGATAGAAACTGGGAGGAAGCAGACATAAAATAAAGCTCGGAAATTGGCTGCTGTTCCCGAGGCTCGTGGACTGGGAGGATGGCTGTTGCTGCCGTCATCTCTGTCATCTCCTTTCCTGTAAGTTAACTGTCAGCCAAAGTTATTGCTAGATAGCTCGTTGCTGCAAATTTTAGTCCTCAGGCCGAAACATGGGCTGCAGTGCCTAGTTTTTGTCTGCCCTTAATTTCATAGTGATGTTTTCTCAAACTGTATGAGCATATCTCTTCACAACCAAGCTGATATGAATATTTTGAATTTACTAGTAAGCCATTCTAAGTTTGCTTAGAAAAGTGAGCTTTATATGTTAAATTTGCCAGTTACTAATATTTTAAGAGCCTAAAACAAGATAGAAGCAGTCTTCCCTATTGTTACTCTAGCTCAATTTGATGTTTCAGAGATCTGTTCCTGTGTTCATACTACAGTTGCATGCTGTTTATGAAAAAGAATAAGCACGGAAAGGACTTTGATGTGTTTGCCCTCTGCAAAACACTACTATTTACTGGCTGCGCTAGAGCAGCTCATCGGGACAGCAGCTATGCCTGGGTACCTCGGAGCATCTCTGCGCTCGGTTCCGAGCCTGCGTCCAGATGTGATGCACAGTTTTGTGCAGCAGCCAAACTGAGCTAAATGTCCAGAAGTCATTATGTCCATCAGCAAGCTAAAGCCAGTTGCTCATCTTTGTGCCTTCCCTTTAAAAATTTTTTTTGAACTTCAGTGTTGGTTTGAAGCAGACTTTGTTGCATTATTGGCTCTGACTAAACAGGATGTAATCTTCTGATAAATTTGACTTTGAGATTGGTGGCTTCCAGCTCTCTGTGCTCCTGAGGTCTGGCTGTTTGTGCTAGCACTGACTCATTCCCTTTAGGGCAAATGGATCTCTGGAAGGCACCCTGCAGCGCTCCGCTTGCGTCCTGCCTGCAAAAGGCAGGTAAAGAGGCAGCCATGGGCGGTTTGCTTGCCAGCAGTCCAGACAGTTATTTCATGGTGCTCCCACATACAAACACGGTGCGGATAGTTACTGCCAGGGATGCTACTCCCTAGTTGAATTGGATCCGCTATTTAATTTTTGTGGGGGGGGAAAAGTAAAAGATTTCAACTGATCCTAAGATTTAATGAAAAGTTTCCACAAATATGATCTGAAAATGGATTTGTAGGAAAGCAGCTGTTCTCAAACAAGTAGTTCCTCTGCAGTTCTTGATTCAAGCATTCCAGCATGAATCTGGAAAAAAAAATCCATGTAATCTAGTACAAAATAATAGGTTTCAATAAATCTTGTAAGGGAGTCTTGTACTTTAAAAAGGGATTTCTATTATGAGAATGGTGGTCAAAGCACTGCTCCAGCTCACTGAATAAATTATTTTTGTTAGGAATAGGGTCTCCTAGACAAACAGTAAATATATTTTTATGATTAAAAAATGGGAGATGGTGTATGTACTAACAAATAGCAGCACGTGGTAGCAATAATCAGAGAAGCGGAAAGCTTGGAAATAAACAAACACGCTGTCTCTGTTGGCACAGGGATAACCCTGGAGACTGCCAAGGCCGGAGTCTGCAGAAATAAGAAAGTATAATTAATTGTCCTTAAATGAACCTTCCAAGCAAAAATAACCCCTTTAAAGTAAACTTTCAGCTTTGCACCTTTTATCATAAAGCTTTTCCATGTGCCAAAGTTTTTTAATGTTCTATAATGTGCTTATTTGTATTTCTGTGCATGTTTGGCATAAAGAATTAGCATACAGAGTATTGCTGTGTTGGACATCTGTTTTACTCTTGCACTTTGCTTTTCTAGCAATAATACAAAATTATTTCTCGAAATGGCTGAGAAGTAATGTTTTGGAACAAAGTCTTGGTGGTGTTTGAGGGTCACTCAGCAGCTCTCTATATTAAATCACTTCCCTGCTTTTTTTTCCTACAAGGGGCTTTCTCTTCCTTCCAGTGGTTCCTATGCCTGTGTTGATGTAACATGGATTTTTTCTGTGGCAAGAAAGCAGAAAAGTGGTTCCCCCTGCCCCCCCCCCCCCCCCCAAAAAAAAAAAAGCTCTGAGCTGATGAACCTGTATTGCTAAAAGAATGGTAAATAAATGAGTGTTTCATGGAAAGAAGTACTACCCTTGTGTCAGTATAATTCCCAGTGGTTCCTGACGTCAGGGTGACCTGCAGATGTCTGGGACCTGGAGCATGCGGGAAGCAACAGAAGCATTATCAATCCATGACACAAGTTTGGAGTGTATCCTGCTTGCCAAGCGTAATTCATGTCAAAATTTCAGAAGAGAGTACAGAATGAGTGTTTGGATTATATAGTTTATGTAACAATTTACCCCTAAGGTGCTTTCTCATAGTACAGGGGGTGGCAGAATGATTACTCATCAGGATCAGACTTCAGGTACAATTTCCATTAAAGTTCAAGAGAAATTTAGAAGTAGTTTCTTTAAAGTTTACCTCTACTAAGAAAAAAAAACTTAAAGAACTGTAAATTGGAGAAATAATGTTGGAGTTAAGAATTGCAGGCAGAGATTTAGCCTCAATCTTGGGAAGTATTGCAATATAGATCCAGAGTAAATGTATATGAAGTTTTTTGAGTGGATGGGAGAAATCTGGGAGTGATTAATGCTGAGATTTTGAGGACTGACAATTGACAGCATATTTGCATGCAACTGAATATGAATTTGAAAAGCAGCAAGTACACTAAAGGCAGAATGTGCCACCTGCTGTGTATGTAGCTTAAAAAAAATTGTATGTCTGGGATTTTTTTTTCTGTCTGGAATATTCCCCTCAGCCCTGAACATCAACTTATTCCTGAGAGTGACAAATTAAAGTATTGAGAGTAACTACAAGTGACAGCAATTTCTCCACTTTTGAGCAAAGATTTACAATATCTAAATACATTTAGCTTCTGGACCTGTAACTGAGAATGGAGCTGTGAAAGGGAGAGCACCTCAGAGGAAAGGAAGTGTGCACCAAGAATAACAGAATGAGATTAAACCAAAAGAATAATTTACTTTGAGCATTAGGAGAAATCTTACTGCAGACCCCTGGGGTTGTGGAATTGTGTCCCAAAGGAAATGGTGGAAACTCTGTTGCCTGAGTCATTTTAATTTAGACAGGACAAAATAATTTACTGTCTTCTGGGGTGGGGGGGGGAAGTACTGCAATCTCTGAGAAAATGAATAATCCACTGCAGGCTTTTTTCCTCTAAATTTCCAACTTTCTTATAATGCTGTTGAAGTTGGAGGGAGAGGAGGAGGAGGAGATATACTGAGGAAAAAAAGAGGATGCTGTATTTAGCATGTAATAAGTGTAAGTGATGTTAACACATGCTAATGCTTCTCGACTGTTTTTCATTCATCTGATTAAATATTTGTTGCATATCTGTTAAATAGCAGCAGTGTTATGGTGAAGTCAAGGCTGCATGACTGCACCATGTCCCCCTCCAGATTTCTCCCACTCCCCCCAATCTGTGTTCAGATTTGATCTAACCTGGGGGCAGACAGGGCGCGGTGGGGTATTTAAAACAAAGGGGGGGGAAAAAAAACCCCAACCCTACAAGTGCCATGTTGGAGGTGCTAAAAAAGCACATAATGTACAAGTCAGAGAGGAGGAGTGTTAAGCATCTGATGTCTTATTTCTGCATCAAAGTTCCTGAATGATTCTGGGCGAGTTGTTCAGGCTTGGCAGGGGAACACTAGCTCTTGCCCCAGATGTAACATCCCAAAGGGCTTTAGAAGTCCTGTCTCCAGCTGAAGTCAGTGCTGCAACGTTTCCCGTCTGTTGTGAGGCTGATGCAGATTCCTGAGGACCCTGAAAATCCCTGGGTGCTTCGGATGGGGAACATGGAGTTAACAGGGGTTATCTTCCCTTACTCCATCTCATAGTCCTGAAAACAGGGAGTCCCTAAAACAGGGAGGTGGGGTGGTGAGCGAGTGCATCTGCAGATGTTTGTGAAGGAACAGAAATTCTATAGCTGTAGAGTAATTCAAGAGGAAATTAATAATTCTCTCTGTGGAGATCAGTTTGCATAACATGCAGTAAATAATGTATGGGGCCACGGAGCTAACAATAAGAATAAAACAAAATATTGAATAGCTGCACATTCAGTAAGTGCCATCCATCTCTTGCATGGAACAACAAAAGGTCCCGTGGCAGAAAAGAGTATGTGATCAGGTAATTCTTTTTCAAGTCAAATCTACAAGAAGATTGATACAGGGTTTTGTGGACAACCTTCTGCTAGGGCAGAAAGGTGGATTTTTTAAAAAAATTTTTTTTTATTGACATTAACAATATCAGTTTTTCCTTAGCTTCCTCTCATGATAGGGAAACCCATCACCGCTAAGAGCTGCGCAGTAATTTGGGGGCTTCTCTTTTTGATTGCGTAAGCGTACTGACGTTGGCTTTTGTCTGCTGCTCTGCAATCATGAGCTGGTCCGTCTAACTGTGCGATACCCTACCTCTTTTTGTACAATATCACCCCAGAATCAATAAAGTAGGCATATAAGCAAAAGTTTGGACACTTAGGCAGAGTGAGCTGTGCAAACAACTCCTCTGCAAGGTGATCACGGAGGGCTGCGAGGAATAATATTGTGGCTTAGACTTGACCTGCAAGCAGACAGTCGGACTAGAATGAATTGGGATCTGAGGTTTTGGGATCGTTTATAAACAGGTTTACTACATGATGCTTCACGGTGCACTCATACTTCTTGTTGGAATCAAAATCAGCATAATATATGCAATTAAGGTCATCCTCTGCTTTGTTCACTTTACCTGAAATAGTAGAAAGCTGGGGGGGGAAACCAGTGCTGTAGCAATTAAATTGAATAATTGATTATTTGAATCCCATCAAAGAAAAAAGGTGAGAAAACAGACTGTGTTTTGTTTATCAGTCAACTTGAGGGAATTCATGTCTTCTGAAAACTAACTTCAATTCTATTCTTCTGTTATTGTTCTCAGTATTTACATTACTGCAGTGTTAAAGACAACAAATAATGAGTTTTTGCATGAGTTTCTTCAAAACTTTTTCCTTTATACCCTCAGGATTCCAATTTTCCTTACTCTGCTCTTTCCTTTTGCAAGCCACGTGTAGTGGCCATTCATTCCTCCTGCGTGTGTTTCCTTTAATGTCCGTCAGTGGTGTTAGGTGATGTTCTAGGAATTAATTGTGGTGCAGCAGCAGGTACGTGTGCTTATGTGCTCCCACCATATGCCTAATAAATATGCAGATCAGTTCCTGTTCTGAGGCCGTAAAGGTGAATGGATTTATTTAGGAATCCTCTCTAAATTCTTTTCTTCACTGCAACAACTCTCTGCTAAGAAGAGTAAGAAGGCAAGAAAAATTTGGCGATGAAAAATGTTTTAGCAGAGTTTTTTCTAAGAGGGGTTTTTTTTTCATAGTCTTCTGCCTTGAAAGTTAAATGTCATACATGTTTGACAGATGGAAGACAGCACTGTGGTGGCTTTGTGCCATGCTGCTGGAATAAGGAGGGAAGCCCTGGGGAGGGGGATCTTCTGGGGTCATTGGGCTGCCACCAGCCCGTGGGTTTTGCTTTCCCAAGTTCTGAAGCTCCCCCCAAGCAGCCGTGAACGCATCGCGGGCCTGCCAGCTGCTGCGTGTTGAAGCACCTTCTGCTGAGAATGTACACCAAGGGCCTTGATGTTGTGGGGAGAAGTTTGTGACAGGTCACCAAAAGACTGGGAGGAGCGTGGTGGGATTAATAACTTTGCTTTTTTGCTGCTGTGGATCTAGTTTCTGCTGGCATCTAATTCACGCAGGAAGGAAAAGCTGTCACTTTTCAAGGTATCTGTGTCAGAATGGCGACTTAATAGTTCAGAAATAGATGGTGTTTACCGTTCTTTTTTTAACGAGAACTCAAGACAAAACAGAAGCCTGGAAACTTAAACGGCAGTTTATTGATAGGACGTGCCCGTAGGACACAGTAACGAAGCAGCACAAAGTAATGGGGGCAGGAATCACATATTCAAGCTGATATTTTTGTAGGACTTGACCATTGCTTTCTGCTCCCTTCTTTCTACTTTAATATTTTAAAAAGAAAGTACATAAAGGTATTTATGTTTGTTTATTTATTTATTTGTTTTATTGAATACTGTTCCCCAGCATACATCTCTTCAGATAGTAACTTTGATTCTGAAGATACTGAGGAGGAGGAAAATGTTTACATTGCCGTTTAATAGCAAGGCGAACAGACTACAAGAATATGATCTGTAATATATGTATAATTACACAAGGGAAATGATTTAAAGAAAATGTATTTAAGATGAACGTGAATCAAGGTCTTCCCCTCCCCCAGTCTTTTATGATACCTCACTGTTAATTAACCTTTAAGAAGTAGGTATATTGCAGCCCACTGCACTCTTAGTTTTCCAGGAGAATCGAAGAGCTCTGACTCACCATTCCTGTGTTTTGTAATCTCACAGGTGAAAATGAAACCTTGCCCTTCTTAGCTAACTTCAGCTTTCCTTGATGACAAAGCAGCCTATTGAATGTTGTACTGAAATCATGCAAATCATGAGAAGCACACTCCCTTCAAAATACTTCTTATACTCGCAGGAATTTCTGCATTGTGTGATACTCGGGCAGGGAATAGATGAATACTTTGTAATGCTTAGATTGGGGATTTGAGACTTGGAGGCTCAGGTCTTCTGTTCCAAGCTCTGTCTCCATCTTGTTTTATAACTCTGGGCAAGTTAATTCTGCCATGTCTCAATTAAGTCTATTGTAAATGGCATATATGTTTCTTTTCTATCTCACAGGAGTCTGGGGAAGCTTAATTAGCACTTGTGAAAAACTTTGAGATCTCCTGGTGAAAGGCAATATGAGTGCAGCGTGTTTGCAGGCTTGCTCCCAATATTATCAAATGATACCTTCTCTAGCAGGTTTGATAAGATCTTGACTGTCATCAATGAACATGCATTGAATGAAATCAGTAGGGCTACTTATTCTTTTACCTTCCAAGAGTTTCTTATAAATACTAAGTAGCGCAGTTTGTCTTGCAGGAAGAGATACCAGTCTTCTACTAACCAGTTGAAATGAGAACTGGTGGTCCCACCACTGTCTGTAAGAAGAATCTGTCACAACTCATATACTGAGACTTGCGTCGTCTAGAAAACGTGGCAGTTTTGTATCTTAAACTCTTCTGCCCTTGTTGCTTTTTTGTAGCCAAAGCGTAGAGGTCAGGGTTAGAAATGAAACTGTGCTTTCACCATAGAGCCCTGTGTGCAAGACAGGCAAGATAAATAATGGTTTAATTTGGGGGTGTTGGGAGAAGGTGGCTGCAATTATCTTTGGGGAGCTCCTTTGGGTTAGGGACTGTGTGCAACCTTTGTAACAAAAGCAATTGAAGAGGCTTACTGGAGGATGTGGGTGTCTTGCTTCCCCAGAATGAGTTTTGTGCTTCCTCAGGCGAAAGCAAACTCCTGTAAGCAAGCCCCTGACCCAAGTGCGTGCCCGTCTGTACGCAGCTAGTCTGACTTACGTTATAAACGGCCCCAGGGCAGCCTCGTGTATTGGAATAGCAACGAGCAGTGGAATACAGTCGTGCTGCTTTTGCAAGGTAGATGCCTGGAGATGTCTCCATCAGAAATGGATTCTGGAACTTGCCTTTTCAGAGGGTGCTCTGTGGCAGGTGACGGATGCATCGAGGTAGGGCAGGCGTTGGTTTTCACACAGTTGACAAGTATTCTTTTTAAGAAAGACGGTGTGATAGTAAATATACAAATGCTGGGAAGTGAAAGAGGTTTGTTTTTTTTCATTTGAGAGGTTGTTAAGGATTGATTTTGAGGTGAGACCATCTTTTTCACTTGTGACTGATTTATGTCTATGTTGTAGTAGAGAAAAAGTTTAATGCGTTTCTTCTGGGCATTGGGGGCACTTTTAATGGGCCCAGGTCATTCTTTTTGATTTTGTCATACAATGACAAGCTTGTGAGGGAAGTGCAAAGCTATTCAGATATGCTGTCTGGTTTTCTTCCTGAGCAAACAAAGCATTTAATCTGACTTCTGAACCTCTCTCCCCAAATCCCCCTGCCCCCCAAATCGGCAAGAAGTAGCTCCTCATCTGTATCGCATGTTTTATGTGAACAGTGCAGATGCCTTCAGTTTAAAATGGCCTAAAATGGTACTTTCCACATTCTCGATCTGTAGTTGCTCAAGTATCCGTAGAGAGCTATGCAAGTGTTACGTTAAATGGCATTGATATTGGAGTTGAATTTGCGGGGTGGTGGAGGTGAGGCAGGACCTCTGGAGATGGTCTAGTCCGACCCTCTGCTCAGCACAGGATCACCACCTCCAGAGCAGGTTGCTCAGGGCTCAGTCCAGGTGGGTTTTTTGAACGTATCCAGGGATAGAGACTCACAGCGTCTCTGGGCAACCTGTTCCAGTGTTTGACCACCTTCACAGTAGAAAAGCTTTTATTTTCATGTTTAAATGGAATTTTTTGTATTTCAATGTATTCTCATTGCCTCTTGACCTTTCACTGGATGCCACTGAGAGGAACCTGGCTCAGTCATCTTTATTCCTGCCCATCAGATGTTTATAGACATTGATAAGATCCCCAGGAGCCTTCTCAAGGCTGAGCTATCCCAGCTCTCAGCCTCTCCGTGTATGTCGGATGCTTCAGTCCCTTAACCATCCCTGTGGCCCTTTGCTGGATTTGCACCAGTACATCCATGTCTGTCTTGTGTCACTTGTGCGTGCGTATGCATGTCTTAACTTTCTGCTCAGGTCAGTGCAACCCTAATGCAGTATCTGTTGGATTTACATATTTTTATCTGCTCTGTATTTTTATACACATGGGGGTGTATATATATATTTTAGGATTTTATGTGGAGATAGCTGATGTGTAGGGCAGGATTTCCCAGGTGGTTCTTGTTTGATTAAATTTCAGTGTGTGCTTCATCAAATATTTGGCTTTGCTGAATAAATTGGTATATTATGTTAGCTCATCCTGATTTACTGTCTCAGTGCTGTCCACTAGGTACAGAAAGGTAATAATCAGTATGTCAGTTGCTGTTATAGTTTCATTTAAGGAAAAACATACTAATTCTTTTTTGAAACAACATATAAGAGGAGAGAGAGATTTGTAGGTGAAATAGTGATTTATCGCAAATGTTTTCTGCTGGAAGCTGAGAGGTTTTTTTTTAAGGCATCTTGAACAGTTTGGGCCTTTTGGTGACCTGAAAAGGCTGCTGAGACTTGGACCTCCTCAAGGTCTGGTGGTATCCCTGCTGTCCAGGTGGCTTGGCTTTGTAGAACTGAACTTGAAGTGTGTTCAAATCCTGTAAATTGGAAGAGAAAGACAATTTATTCTCTCTTATGGTATGTTGAATGAGTTGGGGCCGTTTGTGGTTTAACTTCTTCACTAAACCTTTTTATTGGAAGTGGGGATACAAAGTGTTGTTGCTTATTTGGTACCTCCAAGACTATAGGAAAATCCTTTTTCTGCCAGCACTGTATTGTAAACTTATTTCTGCATTTGCTCACATCTTAAACAAAACAGTATAACAGGTTTTTTTTTGTAGAAAAAAGAGGATGGCTGTTTCATTGTTGGAATTAAACATGACTACAGAAGGCTCTCTGCAGAAGATGATTTCCACACTGTGTTGTGGATACGGGCTGTCTGCCCAAATCCGTCTCAACTTTTTCTGCCCTGTGGTTGTTTGCTCCCGTACGTTCCTGCGTGGCTCCGTTGGTACGTCTAGTTCCCACTGCAGGATTGAGAGTACTGCTGCTCTGCCTGCTCGGACCAATCCTATTTAAACTTAATGATTTGCAAAATATGATTTTGACTACCTGCTTGCAGTAGTCAGTAAACTGCAAGTAGTCTTGGAAACATGTTTAATAGTATTTTAAACACACGCATTAAATGGGGTAAGAGAAAGCTCCTTAGGGCAGGCCAGGCCTCTGTCTGCTCTAAGCTCCTGCTGCCTCAGTGAGGAAAGGCGTAGGCATTTATGCAGGCTTTTACATGTAACACAAGATCAATAGACTTTTCTCCTTTGAGTCTGAATTTGGTTTTGATTATTTTTGTCTGGATCAGCTGATTGTTGAGGTGTTACAGGCTCCTCTCTGGCTGTAGAGAGGCTTTGGTCGGTACGTGTGTCCTCACAAGGTAACAGCCTCCACCAGATCAGAGTCAGCCTCAGCAGTGTCTTCTATCATTCTTCTTTCATCAGAGAACATGAGACTTCTCAGATGATGGATGTTCCCCAGTTATAATGTCCCGTCTTCTGCTCAAAACTGGAGAACTCCACATCATTAGCCCCAGCCCTGGGGACTTCATGCCAATCTGGGCAGAGAAGGGAACAAGTCCCCTGTGTTAGTGTAAGACATGATCCTGGCTAGCATAAAGATCTATAAATGCGTACAGATCTTGCTTCTTCCCTATGGACCATCACACCTATCTTGGGCAGTGGATGACCTGTTAACACAGGGCTATAGGTGCGGATAGCAGACCTCCTGCATTAAACATAGCTTGCTTTAATAGCCCAGATCTCTTGCAGACTCGCACAACTGAGCCTGCTCGTACTTGGAGCTGACCGTAGGGTGGCTGGGCAGGCTGCTCAGCGTGGCCTTGAGCACGGGGGAGCTGGCTGTGCTGCAAAACGCTGAGCTCAGCAGTGTGTTAACATAGCTGCAACACTTCAAATTTGGACTTGCAGATGGAGCAAACTGTCTTTGGTTTGGGTTATTGACCAAGAGAGTTTCCCTCTATATCAGAAAACCCCTGAATGCCCATGTAATGTTATCCTCGCATTAAATTACCAGTAATATTGGCCATTAGACTTGTTTAGGAGTGATAAAAGAGGGAAGCACAGTAGCGAAGAAGAGCAAGTTGCAAGGGAACTTGAGAAGCTGAGGAGGAGGAAGGAGCGAGCAAGGCAAGCCATGAGACAGAAATGGGCTCAGGAACTATACAAGTGAGTGTAAAAAAGGGGTCATGTGCCTCTTTATTAGAGCATCCCAGGCCATACTCTGCTCTGTGTGCCTTCCTAAAGGACCTGTTACCAGCTGGAGGAAGGTGAGGATTTCTTAATCCCATGGTTAAGAAACCATGGGAGGACCTGGGCTGCTGTTAGTCTGCTTGGTGACTTGCTGTTCCACAGATGATTTAACAGCTCTCCCAGCAAAGACTTGTGCTGCTGCAAGAAGCATTTTTCCAGACCTGAAAGAAAACTCTCTTCCGCAGTGGAAGAGAGGAGGGGGAAATAAGGTAGTGCTGAGTAAATCTCTCTTCTGAGTGTGTGTTGAAAGCTGCCCTGGGTTTGTACTTTCTGTTGTGAGCACTGTTTTGGGTGGGAGGCAGATATCAGTCAGGCTGATAAATGGCCCGACACTGAATTCCTTTGTAAAGGGAGTCCTTAGATCTGATGGTTGGTAAGAAGGAGGAGGCAGGAGGAAGATCAGGAGGTTGTAAAAATGAGAAGATAGGGCAAGAATGAGAGGAAAACACAATGAGGGGGATGTTTTGGGTCAGCTGAAAAACTGCTAACTCCTGTTCTTTCTGTGATTCTGGGTATTCTGAGTTGTTATTTGGAGAAAGCCCAGTTCCCTTGGCCCCTACTCCTAAACAAGTGCATCAGCCCTGACCATCCTGGGGCTTGCTTTCCCCTGTCCTCCGGTCCCTCCCTTACCTGAAGCTGCAACCTCCATCCTAGTTCAGATGGATCCTGGTCAGAAGGGCAAATCTGCTGGCAGAGATGCTCTTGTTTGCTCTGTCAGATGGATGCTGCCTCTTGCTCACAGTCCTCGGCCCTCGGAGGGTCCTGGGGACGTAAGAGCTGAAGCTCTGCCTGAGACACCAGCCGTGCAGCTGGGTGCTTAATGTAACCTCAACCAATAGTTCTGCCCAGTGACATGCTGAAATCTCATTATGATGGTATTCTTGAAAACTAAATGCTGAAAAGGAGCTGTGATACCAGAGAATTACTAAAGGCTGTAACATGTCTTCTCATAACTTGGTGTTGCAGAGTTCTAGTTGCAAAACCCCTTAAGATAGCTGGTTTTGGTTGGGTTTTTTCTCCTGTCGTCTTAATGCAGAATACAGAGAGGCATTGCCTTGTTTAATGTCCCTGCTATAATTCCCTACCACTGAATTTTAACTAAATCCGTTTAAAAAATTGACTGTTAAATAAGTATAGCCGCCTTTTGTTTCTCATCTGCTCTGGAGAATCTTAACAGCTGACCAGGATCTCTTGGACAGAACTGTATTCCCTTAGACATATGGTTATGGTGGCAATTTGATTAATAAACTAGACACTTTATTGGGGGGTGGGAAGACAGGAAAAATCTGTGATGGTTTTCACTGTATTCTTGGAGCACTCAAACTTTCCAGTTTTATATTGTAGGAGGTTGACGTTGAAATTTAAATTGAGCTTGTTTTACTGATGAGAAAAATCTTGATCAATACTCAATAGATACTTGTTGAGAAGCTTTCTTTAGCAGAGAATGTGGAAACTTTTCTGGCTTCAATTCAGAACAAAACATTACTTTGCACTGAACAATTAAAATCTATTGATTTTTAACTTGGAGGTATTAAAGTAAGGATGTTAATGTCAGCTTCTAAATTGCTTTCTCTTAGTGCTGTTCTGTCATACAGATAAAGCCTTGCATGTATAGCTGACTACTTTTTTTTTTCCCCCCAGCACCTTCCTCCAAATCTCTTGCAATGTCTGTGCTTAGCTGTCGGTACGCACAGGCTGCTGCTCGTCAGAATTACTAAGGCATGTCTCTTTGCATATGCAGAAATATTTCTGATTTGATAGTAAGGGAAGGGCTTTTGTGAAGCCTCTGCTGGCTTTGGGGATCTGATGAACTTTGAACGTAAGTTTTTGTTGTGTTTCTCCATATGCATCCCATCCCTGCCCTGTGTATTTTCTATTGTGGTGAAAAATACAATGTTGTAAGCTTTGTCCCAAATCAGAGGTGGAGTCAAATGATGCTCTTGGGCTTTCCCTTTGAATTAAAGGCTACTAATCTGCGCAAAAACTCTCAGCACAAGCTAGTGATCCCTTCTGAGAAAACACCCCCTGCTCCCACAAAGCCATATGGCCTTCTGCAAATATGTTCTTTCACCCCCTCAAAATACATTATTTTAGTTTTAATTCAAACAGTCTGCACTCATGTATTTTGACTCTTAACACTGCAGGGTGTTCTGCTACTTCATTTTGCAACTACAAATCTTCAAGAGTGTGTGTGTGTGTACATCTGTGCACAGAGTCCGAAGCAGAAGAGGGGACAGAAGCTTCTGAGGATGTCTTGAAGAGAGCTCTTTTTAATTCTAACAAAGCTGGAAAGTTGATTAGCAATCCCATAAGTAAATGCTGTGATTTTTGTTTTGAATTTCTTTGCTATTAATTATTAAAAGTAAATTACAGTCTTTCCACAGACTCTTTTTTAGCACTGTAATTTACATATATGGGCCAAAGTGTCCTTTTAGGTATGGTAATTTCCAGTAAAGTGAGAAGGATGCTTAGGAAAAGGCTTGGGTGGGGAGACTTGGTAGACTTCTAGAATGAAAAAATCTGTGTTTCCATCCATCTTGCTTTCACTGATGGTGCTCACAGATTAAAACATAAGCAGCTGAATTTTGGATATGACTGCAGCCGTGTACAAGAGACACGAAGGAGTTCTTTGAATTTATTTAAAGGTTTGCCTATTAACAACTGAGCAGCTGTGCTCAAGAGTCTGCTTCAAAGCCCATGAAAATACATGGAAAAGCTCCTGTTGACTTGTTGGAGCTGACCCACAACCATTCCCTACTTGCAGCTTTGTTGAAACAGATGAGTCCCGGCAATTTTTAAGCCATCTTTCTTTTCTGATCTTCTCTTGTGAGCATGATATCTCTGTTTGCAGACCTCAGACAGGATTATTACCAACAGTTCAGCTGATAGACCGAGCACTTCTAGGAGGTGAAGGTGCTTAGTTCAAGTTCCAACAGGGACAGAGACCTTATGTCGCTTTGATTGCGAATCCTCACACTCTGTCAATATTTGGTGGTTCTACTTCTCATCTGTTGGAATATTGCCCTTCTCAGAAAAGCAAACATTTGCTCTTCCCCCGTTTCAATATTGGGCTGTGAGAGAAAGGTGGTGATTACTGCTTCATACAAAGTGCCTGAAATGCATCTAACTCCTGCTGGTTTTTGGTTTGGGTTTTTTTGTTGTTTTTTTTTTAAATGCCAACTTGTTTTTCTGCTTGGATTGCTGAAAATAATGTGTGTGTGTAACTGCTCTGTAACGTATGCAGATGGAGGCCCTGACTAACTGCGAGGTTTTGGGAGCAGCTTGGCCCAGTATTAAAAGGATTAATCATATATGTGAAGTTACGCACGTAGTTTTACTTTTGCTGAACGTAAAGCTTATCTGGCACCTACAGTGCTGTGTTTGGGCTGGTGTCCAAAAATAAAAAATGGTCAATAACGATTGCCAGCTACTCTGGCAAGGACCCAATTATCCCATTCTGTTTCCATCCCACTGTGCACATGTCAATAAATAATCACTCAGCCATGATCCTAATCAACTCTCCCTGATTAAACATATGCGTCCTGAAAGCTTCTAAACCGTAAGGGGTAGCAAACATCAAAACGCCTTCACTCATTTCTGGTTTTTTTCGATCTGTTAAAATACCTATTGAGGCCTTAAGTTGTTTGACTACAATTAACGTATACTATGGAAAATCGGTTACCCATTGCATGGACTGATCCAAATTGACACAGAAATACCCATGCACTGCATGAACAGTCTGATAGCTCTTGGAAAGCGTCTCAGTGTTGAATAATGGGACGCTGTGCCGTAAGTAATGCGGTTCTGTCTGGTTTGGAGCTGTTCAACTTCCAAAGTTGTACAAAGTAACTTTAATTGTTCTTGTTTGGAAGAAGATTTATAATAAGCTGTTCTGCATGCAAATTAGGCATCCTCAAGACTTTAAGATAAAGCCAAGATTAAAAGAATTACTTTAGGAACAGTAGATACAGTTAGTAGTAGATGTCGATAGAGGTGAGTGATTTTTCAAGGCTGTGGGGTGGTTTTAGTGGTAGTTGTGAAGGCAGCATGTTCCCAGCCCTGCCTGTAGATTCCCCAGCCCACAGCCATGCAGTGCTCAAAAATAATGATCACTTCAGCACTTTGGTCCGTATCGGAACTACAGCGGGCAGCATCAAATTGGTTCTTGGGCTCTGGAAAAGAGAGCAGCTGTGGGTGTGTGACTTCAAAGCAAAGGTGGTGCTTGTGTTTCTCATGTGCGTGCCCTGTACTGCAGGGAGGAAAAAAGCAGTTGTAGAGAAAACTGTAGTGAGAATAGCGTGGGTGTTTCTAGGGGCCCCTTGCACTGTTAGTGCACTCACCATCGCTGTAAATGTTGTGTTATGACGTCAAGTACTGTGGGATGCATCTTTAATTTTGATGACACATTTTCCTTTTGAGTGTTCAAGAGCAGATGTCCTTTTAGTTCAGGAGTTATCGTGGATGTTGGAAGAGCTGCTGGAGTAAGAGGCTGAGGCTTTGTAGGCAGAGAATGAAGTTTGCCAGAAGCACAATTTAATGTTAAATGTAAATGTAGGGCTGCAGATGGCATCCTCAGGTTTTAAGCCTGTGAATTCAAGCTGCTGCTGCGATGGTTTTGAATTGTCTTCCAGCATGGAAAAGCTGAAGCTGCACGAATTGGACCTTGGGTTTTCCTTTGTTTTGAGAACAGATTGCTCATTTTATAACTGACAGCATTTTGCACTGAAAAAAAACCCAACCAAACCCAAAACCAAGTTCTCACAAAGTTACAGGTGCAAGGGGCCTAGCCCGCGACAGATTTTTCTTGTCTTACTGCTTTGTTTACCTGATTCCAGCTATGCTGTATTTCATGCATCAGTAATCACTTAATTCGTAATGATCCTGCACTTCTGTGAACTTTCTGCTCCCAAAAAGAAAGTGCTGCTTTCTATTCACTTTCCCAGGAAAAAAAAAGGGCTAAACAGTAGTGTTCTACCTATTTGCATTTAGTTCTTGCTGTTGGACGTGTCTGTCTCTTTTCAGTCCTTGCTTCAAACTGTTGCTTTGCAGTGTGACTGGTTCACCCCTGTCCATCTGTATTTTGGTACAGTATGAGTTATAACACCATCAATTTTGTAAACCTATCCTTGGGATGAATAAAAACATTTAAATATAAAAGTTATGGTATTTTAATGTGACAATGTCTTGAATCTAGTAAAATCCTTTCCTGTGCTGCACTGAAACCTTAGCTGTTGATGTTTATTTTGCTGTCTTTCCTGGTGCTTACATGAATGAGGTACATCCATATAAATCAATTATTTGAGATTCTGTAATGTAGTGGTTTAAAACCAGAGGAGAAAAACAAGATAAAGTTTCTATTGCAGACTTTCTAGCCTAATGCCCTTGGATCTACATTGTGCTGTTATTTTGGAGATCATTTGCTCCAATATATAGTTGTGTTTAGACCCTGATCTCTGTTGTAAGGTAGTTTGGCTCTTAATAAGATCAACCTGCTTGACTTCAATAGGAGTGAACTTGCATATATAAATTTTATGCAAAGTAAGTAATATTTATTGAACTGTTCATTCAAAGATCTTTCTGTATATAGTAATTTCTCTGAGGCTCTCTTGGGGACTTCCCTATTTCTTTTGCTCTCAAGTCATCTGGAGCATCCTGCCTGTGGTAGAATTTGAGGTTAACTGGGTGCAATCTGGCTATTTCCAGATGTTCTGCAGACTGGTCAGATCAATAGCTTTAAGTGAGGTGCATGACTTTTTGATCGTATTAGGCACACAAAATAAGTGTTATCTAGAGCTTCTCAGATACGTTAAACACGGGGCAAAAGTGCTGTTCAAGTAGCACATCTGTGCACAGTCAATCCAGTGTGTTTGTGATGCTTTGGACTCGCTGTGTGTGTACGACCCAGCCCAGGCCATGACACGCTTGCCCACTCTTCTGTGAAGCATCAACTTCCATAAAACTTGCACTACTGTGCTGGGAGAGTTTTGGAAGGAACCACGTGCTGGATCCATGTGAAAAACCCATACTTCCAGCATCTTTTTGCATCAAGGCACAGCTGAGTTCCATCAAGGAAGAAAGAATGCTTTTAAAGTATATAGTCTTTGCAAGAGTAATACATTTTCTGTGCCTGAAATCTGAAAACTGGTGTACAAGTTTTGACTTCACAGTGCACAGCTGTTTCCCCTCTTGTAGAAAGGATGTGTAAGGGCACAGATGTCCCGTGACAAGTATTAATTCCTTAATACACCAAGAACCTGTTTAGTTACTGCTGCATCACTTCTATAGTGAAGGACTTCTATAGAACAGAATTTGAGAAAAATAATTTGTAGAAGTAACTTCTATGGAAGAAGCTGGGGGTGTGTGTGTGTTTGTGTTTAAAACCCTGAAAATAGTTTAGTAATACAACAGGAGTTGTTTTCAACTTAAGGTTGCGTTTAGTTAAGCAAGATGTGTAAATGGTTCTTAAAGCCCTGTCTATACTTTACAAAAGCATAAAGCATCTTCATATATTGTCTTTCAGATCCTGAATTTTTCAAACCAGCTACTCTTTGACTGCTGTGTTTGGGATATTCACTGGCCATCCTATGAGTAATTCCTATGTGTGAGAATGTGTGTGTCCAGAGGGTTATGTACAAAATATTCAGGAAACTTAACTTTTATTGCTTTGGGGCAAGTTAGTAGCAGTTGTCACTAACACTGAACGTGGAAAATTGCGTAATGTGAATATACTCTGTGCCAAAGGAAACTAGATGGTGCTGTAGATGACACAATCAATAGAAAAAGAAATATGAACAGATCAATAATTTCTGATGGCTCTTCTGATTTAGAGAGAGGCACAGCATTGATTTGTAAAATAAGAGTATGGATGCAGCAGTTAAAATACGCTGTGTGTACATGCATTAGATAATAAAATAATGTGAAATGCCCTCTGCCTCAATCAAAGGCAGACAGTAAATCATCAAACAGCATGCATCCCCTCTGAAGCAGGAGGCTACGAAGCATGCAAATGAACACCGGAGCCATGCAGAATGAACCGTCTAGGAGAGAGAGAAAAGAAAAACCCAAAGACGTTCTGCATCAATCAGGAAGATGAACGGTCCTTGCTCCACATTGTGTAGTTGTCCTGCACGATGCCCTGTGTGAATTAAAAGGGCTGGAGAATCATAGCAAAGCAAAAATGCAGCACCTGACTTGGTTTGCTACTGTGGACTTCTCAAAAGCTGTAGCAAGCAAGTTCAGACAACTGTTTTGAGAACTACTTCAATATATAAAATCAGGAAAACTTACCTTTCTCTCCTGATGTATCCTGCTTCTTGCCAACATACACAGAGAGAAGAGCTGACTTTAACTGGGACCCATTGATGTGCCAGATTGTTTATTTTGTTCTTAGACTTGGTTCTGTTAATAGCCTAGGTGGTGCACCCTCTTCTAGCCTCAGTTCCCTAAATGGGTACCAGTGTTTTGGAGACAGATGTTGCATATGATTCCACCGCTAGTAGTGTATGAAGTGGGGGAATCCAACAAGATCGCAGAAATTGGCAAGGTCCAAATGGCATCCCTGTAGCAAACAGCAGCAAGCCCCTCTATCTGGATGAGAAAAAGATCTTTATCCTTCTCTTTATCTTTCTAGACAAGCATATTGTTTTTAACCTGCCATAGGTTGTACTAGTTCAGGGCTGGGTTGGGTACGTAGTAAGCTAAACTAGGTGGGTTTTGTGTGTGACGTGGGTTAACATGTGCAAAGGTAAGTTCTGAACTGCCTTTATAAATTTTTGCTCTGAACACATGATGGAAATTGGGTATCTGGGGCCCACGTGATACGGCACACCGCAGAATTGCTCAGAATTGAATATTGATCTTCAGGTTTTCTGGCAGATTTCATTTCAGTTAGGCAGTGGCAATTAAGAACCATACATGTAGCTGTGATGTTTAGTATTAAAGTTCCTTTTTCATTTGTGGTTTTGGAAAGTTAAGTTTTGTCTTCTTGAATGCCTCTCTGTTTTAAGCTGAGTGTATTCTTCACATGCTTTTGGGAAAATTTATATTAGTGAGAACCAAAAGCTGCATCTAGTTTTAGGATGCCTTTGCTGCAGCGGTGGAGAGAATGAATGTCCTTTAAAGGGCAGATTTGGGGAGTGTTTTATTCTCTGTCGGAAAAGGTGCAAGGTGAGTCTAAGTGGTGACTGCAAGGGTGTATGTACGCTACACAGGTGAATGTTCTGTTATGGGGGGAACCTCCAGATGCCAAAATCATATGGACATAAAGTCTTTCTTGTCCAACCATGTAAGGCCAGCCCACATTTAGGTTTAGAAATTGTACAAGATAAGCACTGTCATTACGGTTATAACTTAACATAAGTTAACAAGCCCCGTGTTGGGCTGCTGAGCAAGCTCCTGTGTGCAGACAGAGGAGACTCGAAGGCAGTAAGCAGCCTATTGCTGCAGCCTTCCCAAAGCCAATTCCTGTGTGAAGTCCCCGAGACCTACCTGAACAGAAACTGTGCTGGAGGATTTGAAACCCCCTATGCCGATGTTGATATGATCAGGGAAAGCTAAAACCAAAATAATCCCCCCCCAAAACAACATCCAAATAAGCAGTTTTAGTTATTCAGCCTTGCTTTGCATCTAAATGATATGTTGTCAAAGATAATGTTGTAGAGAGATGTTGAAGTATTATAAAAATGTTATTGAATTAAAATGCGAGGAAGATCCAGCCCAGCCATTCTATAAATATCTTATTATGAAAGGCTCAGAGATGTTTCTCTTAGCAAATTTAAAATAATCATTAGAATCCTTCAGCAGATTGCTGTTAATTGGATTGAGAATTAAACAGCTTTGTATGAGTGCAAAGTTAATTAATAGCTCATTACTTTTTAATAAGGCAAATTCATTTGGAAATAAGAGATGCTATAGAGTTTACTACAGATTTGATATGAGATTGGGAATATCAGCTGTTCTTTTTGTGGGAGAAAAGATTTATAATTAAGTTGCAAAGGTTGGCTGGTGGCGGGGGAAGTGGGAAGGAATGGAATTGATTTCCAAATCCTGGAAGGGCTCGAGCCGCTAAGATGCCTCGGTGTGCCTTTGCTGTGTCTCCTGACCCTCCCCTCTGCTGCTGGGGAGTCCGGTGCTCTAGGAAGGTGATGGGCTGCAGAGCAGTAATGGGAATTGAAGAAGACCAAAAGCATTGGGTTAAGTTAAATATTTGGAAAAAGGCATCTTTTTTCAGAAGTGCCTCCTACATATCAAAATATTTGTGGGTTTTTTCTGTTCCTTGATAAGTATTTACCTTGCCCAATCTCTTCACCACAAGCAGCTCACTTTCTCTATTGCTTCCTCCTTTCTCATCTCCTGCATCCTCTGCCTGCTTCCATCTGCAGACGGGCTCTTGCTTCTGGGACTTTTCCTAGTCCGTTTTGGCTGTATGTCTCATGCTTCACATGCGCCGATTTAGCTTCATATGAGCAAACTGGGGAGAAAGGACCTGCTCCTCAATCTTTGTTGTGTCTCTGGCTGCTTTTATTTATGCCTTGTAAGCTGTACCAGGGAGAAGTTTTGTGCCAGTGATCCTGGAAAGCAGTGGGGCTGGCCCTGGTTCCTGAACACCGGAGACTGAGAGGGTGTCTTCACCCTGTGGTAGGCCCGCGGTGGTGCGGTAGGCCCGCGGCGGTGTGGAGCCAGTTTTTGCTCTCTTAGCGTGCGCTGCGTTCTTGCAGTGGGCTGGTTAATGGAGCAGCAGGTCAAATCACGCCAAGTGAAATGCCTTGTGAAAGTTTGAAGTATCTTTGTCAACACTTACTGATATTTAGTATGTTTTTATGGATGAGATCATGTTGATCTATCGAGGCCTGTGATTTCAGTCAATGTGGGTTTATGGATGAAGTGTATTAGTTTCCTTTAATTCTTTATTAATTGAGTTCTGTATCAGCTGTTCAAGTATTTTACCTGGGATTGATGCCAAGCTGACAACTCTGTAGTTGCTTGAGTCTTTTAATTTGCCCTTTAAAACCATATCAATAAAAAAAAGCCCAAACTCCACTGCACATCTCCTCTAGGCTGTCATAGTTTTTTGCTTTTTACTCAGTAAATAAAAGTAATTCACATCACTCCTTTACAACCTGCCCACCTCACTCCCCCGCCGCACATACAGCGGGGGCATTTCTGAGCTACTGGTGTCCTAGAGCTACATTTCTTCTCTGTGTCCCCATTTGCAGGGTGACAGCATGTGGTAGGTATCTTCACGTGCAGAGAAAGAATTAAAAAAGTCACTTTTCTGTATGCATAGATCTAGGACTGTTTTCATGTTGCTTTTTATTTTCTACCTTGGCTGCAGTTGGCAAAGTGGTTTCCAGTCATATTTCAATATGATTAATGCTTTGTACCATTTAGTAAACTTGTTTTTAAAAATCAAGTTTTATTCCCTGTTTTCCCCCTCCCAAGTGAAGTCGGGATATGAGCACCATCTGCTTTCCTCCCTTCTGCCCCTTTTCTCCCCTGTAAAATACAACTGACATAAAACTTGGCCAAGTGAACAGTCTATTATAATGGCTATAAAGAAATCTTTATTGCTGCTCGATACCTTTGAAGGGAAGAAAATCCCCTTTGAGTTACTTTGCCACAGCTGGCCCTCCTGGCTTGTGCTGAGCAGGATCTGGCCATGCAGCAAGACCAGCCAGTTGGTTAACAAGTTGCTTTTACAAGCAATAACTGGAACGAATAAAGAGTGCAAGCTCATTAATTTTATGGCTTCCTGAACTATGACTTTTGGGAAGAGGTAGGAGATTTGAGAAATGGATTAAAAAAAAAAAAGATGGTAGCAAATCTGAAAGCTGGGGGGGGCTCACCCTGTATCTTTAGGGAGTGCTACAACTCCAGATAAAAGCTGAGCATTAGCAGTAGCTATTTTTAGAGTAAGAACAAAGAAAGTAATTTAAATATTAAGAAGCAGTTTTGTTCCTGAATCAAATAAAGCTTCACTAGAATCCCCCTGTGAATTGATTTGTCAGTTAAGGAGCTCTACGAACTGATAAATACCTGACCGTGCATTTTTGACTGCCTCCATCGTGTCTAATCCTTGAGACCTGCTGTGCCATGGGGATATACCTTGCAGATGGACCTATCTGTGCACTGACCTTAGAGGTCTCTGGTGATCAGCGGTTTGTCATTTGAAATCTCTGCTTAAAAAAATTCTCAGAGAACACTTACAGACTTTTAGCATCCCACCCCGCAGTCTATCTGTTACTAATATTTTGAGAAGCGTATAGAAATCACTGGGTTAGAAATGTAGTTCAGGATTTCAAATATTACCTGGAGAGAGGGGAGGGGGGGAAATACCCCAAACCCCTCTAGGCTCATTTAGAAATAATTAGGGCAGAACAAATGCCTGAACCGCACAGCTGATTTTTCAGCTGTTTCTGGGCTATGTGGACTTATTTCCAGGACAGATCACCTAGCAGTCTTCTAAACTGGTTTGGAGCATGCAGGTGAAGTGATGGTCACTGCATTGGTGATGCCAGCCAAAATTTTGTGTTAAATGCTTTGAATGGAGGACTTCTCTAATTGAACCTTCATCATTGTAGGCAGCTAATCAACTTGACTTAGATGGCAGCAGGATTGGGGGGGTTGCCTTTGATACTGGGGTTTCACCAGCCTGTGGTTGATCCTAGTTTACTCGCCAGGGTAAATGCCAGGTACTTTTACTGTTTAGCACTCTGCAATACTCATCACTGCCCACTGCATAGCCAGAAGAGTTACACTAAATCCCCATATGATAATCCACAGGTCTGTAGTTGCAGTCACTTTTTTTTTTTACCTATTAACATGTTGTTTTGCTCCAGTGGTAAGGAAGAGATGGCAGTTCAAAGATGTAGGATGTACCTTCAGGTACGATTATCCAATTAGTGCAGAAAAGAGTTGAGGGGTTGCATTTTGGGATTAAAAAAGCAAATGTGACCCTGATTAGTGCTGAAGGCAATGGAGGTTCAGGCACTGAGAAGTTGGTGAATTGCAGCTCTTGGTGCTAACAAAAAAAAAACCAAACCACTGCCTGGGCATCAGTATCACTTACAGGCTTTCTGAGCATGAAACATGGACTTTCTCTACGCATTTTTGTTTTTATTTTAAGATAGCAGAAGATCCACTGATATTTTTGATTCAGAGATTTCATTCCAAGCTAAAAGAGCTCGAAACAAAAATGTTTGTTTGTATTCTAATATTGCAAACAAAATCACTGGATCTTTAAATGTACTGAAACAGTGGCCTTAAAGAGCCGGGAAATTTGCTCAACATAAGAAAAGTATTTATTAAATGAAAGTCCATGAAAATTATTCATTTCTGCAGCTGTTTCTTATTGTTTATTTTTGACCAGTCAGAGAAAAATCTTTCTTGACCACCAAGCTATTGCAGAGACGATCTTGTGAATGGAAGGGCTACCAGGGTGGATGCTTCCAGTTCTTTTCTGGGTCTATATGGCTTGCATTAAATATCATGGGCATTCCCAAATTTTGGCTAGTTTGTGCAGATGCGGTTTAGAGGAGAATTCTATTACTGTTAGTGTACTTTGTGCTGTCTCAAGTGCTTGCTACATCTTGGCTGCTTTTTGGAGCACCTTCTCCAACGGGCATGTCTGGGGGGAGCGGTACTGACCTGGAGAGTGTGGTGAGGGAAGGAGGATGCTGCAAGGCTTCACCTTCCTGTGGCTAAAATTTGAGGATGTTACTTCTGCTGCTCTGGGAAGTGGTCTTTAATCGAGAATCAGGAAAAAAAAAAAAAATAATTGAAGGTCTCGGTGTTTTCCCTAAGAAAAACAGGTTCAAGATCTTCATAAAACTGATGTTTCCTGGTGTCTGCTGGCTCCCTTGGTGCCATCGGTGGCTGCAGCTGGTGGGTCAGGCTCTGTGGGTGTCTGCTGAATGGCCCTGTGCAGCTCAGCAGGACAGTGGGTGTCTAGGTAGGACCACCAGCAGCATCCCCACCTCTAACTGGGTCAGGGTGGGAATGGGGCGGTCGTGGGGGCAAGAGTGATCCTACCTGCTGTAACAGCCCCTTTTTTGGAGAGAAGGTGGCAGTGAGGCGTGGCTGGTGCTTTGTTTCGTGCTCTTCACTGAGGCCCAGGAGGGAAGAAGTAGAGGCAGCAAGCTGGTTTTTGCCTTAGAGAAGAATTGATAGTGTGTGATCATCAGGAGTGGTGAAGAATAAACATACAGGTGTGGAACAGTCTGCCTCCGTGAATTGTCTTTGGCAGAACAGCCTGTGAGTAAAAAAAAATCTGGGTTACCATCCAAATCATCCCTCAATTTAGGGGTTGACAAGATCCTTTCCTTGGTGATGTGTTTAAAAACCTGGTGAAAACCCAAATGACTAAACCAAGTTGTTTCCTCTCCTTATGTGTAGAGTATCTAGTATTTGCTGTAGGATTAAGATTTTCTTGGTTTGTTTGAAGATTTTGTTTCTTTTGTGGTTTTGTGACTTAGGATAAATGTTAAGGTGACAATAAATTGGACTCATCTTTGTGCTTCTTAACTTCTTCCTTGCAACTCCAACTAGTTATAGTAGGAACTTAATCCATGTAAGTTCTCTCAAGAACTTGAATTGTATTATTGCAAACTACAACACTTATCATCCTACAAGCAAATGAATGGAAACTGAAAATAGCTGATGTTTCTGACAAGCCTATGAAGAAGCTGGCTGAGAGTTGTTTTGATTATTTTTTTTTTGTTGTTTAAAGCTCCTGTCATTTTTGTTACACTTTTAATACATACACAAATGACGATCTGTGCATGTAAAATGCATTTTGCATTGGTGTGCAGAGAGCAACACTGTTTATTTACTTTGATTTTGGAAAATGAAATTCTCTTGAAATCTTTTTTCAAGAAGAATCAGTAACAAATTTGTAATATGTTTCTCTGCCTAAAGCAAGTGTCTTTTAAGGTGATGAATAGCTGGAAAGATGAAATTTGCACCTTTTTCAGACTGTTTTCCACCACTTACCTCCAGATGTGTATAAATCTTCCAATATTCTTCTCTCCAGCATTGCTGTGAGATGTCTCAGTCTTTTATCTGGCATTTCCATTACATTTCAGGAACATTCGAGAGCAATTGTATTCTATATTGGTGAACGTTGCCAGAAGATGGGCTTGGTCACAGGTTTCCTCATAGGTTACCCTTGGCTGCTCTGTATTTGTGACTTTATTTTTAATAAAATGCTAGCCTTTATTTATTTTAGGACTTTTAAATCTGTATTAAGGAAAACCAGTTTTCATAGATCCACAGGCCACAAATTTCTGTTTCTATTGTATGTGGTCAATCCTGAAGCGATATACCAGTTGCAAGACCCAGTTACCTCTGGGAGAGGCAGGTGACGTTGGATATCAGTTTGACTTGTCCATAGTTTTGGTGAGCACTGTGATGCAAAACCCACTATATGTTTCATTTCCTACAACTCTTCTCTCTTTCAGCTTAAAGCAGCTAAAGAAGAATAATTAGCGATGGGTAATAATGATTGAAGTTGGCACTTCTGTGAATTAGAAGGTAGGAATTCAAAGGCGTAAATGGCTCTTCTGCACTACAGGAGCCTCAGAGTCCAAGGGAAGCCAAATCTGTGGACGCAAGCTGTCATCTTCCCGTTAGAGCTGAGCAAGTGACCACGAGTGCCGTGTGGTTGGTATCCAGCTGACAGCCACTTAGAAATCCCATACTGCTTCCAGGACTGAGCCGCGAAGTGACGCGTAGGGCAAGGCGGAGGAACGGTGTGGAGTCAGAAGTTAAATGAATGCTTCTTCAGATCTGTTCTTGTTTCCTATCAAACCCCTTTTCCAGAAGGGGCAAATAAGATGAATGCGGCTTTCAAAGAGAATGATGGCACTGGGGAAGAGATGTTTTGCCTCAAGAAAATACATTTGAATAAGTAGTAGCTTAAACAACTGAATAATTTATTTAGAGAATAAGGCGTAGTTTTGTGTATTTCAAGTGTATGTTTTTGGTCCTTTCCTTATTTACCTGAACATTGAACACATCACAATCTTTTTATATTGACTTAGTGGAAGTTAAACTGGGACTTGGGCATGAAACTTAAATGATATTTCCATATAATACTCTTTTTTTTTTTTTTTAAGGAATTAAAGGAAATGTTAGGTTTTTCTCCATGTCAGGTAATGCAGTGCTAGCTCTGTCAAAAGGCTCAATTTATTTCTCCTATATATTTATTAGCTAAGCTTATGTTCTGACAGGGGCCTTTAAAGAAGAAAACATAGCATAGGTACCTATGTGCAATATCAGACTTCAATCCCTGATTTAACCATTTGGCCCAGCCCATGTGGGTGGCTGAATGTCCTCCAGCTACAGAAGTACCCGAAAAATCTTTGTGGGGCTGTCCTCCGACAGGTGTCCCTGGACATCTGCTTTTTGGGGAAAAAGGCTGTATATGTGATTAATATTCTGACAGCAGCCTTAAGAATGCTCTTTTCTGTTTTGAGAAAGTTTTGTGTCAAATATTTGTGCTTGTGTGAAAATCTTGGTATGTGCACGTTTTTTGTTTGGTTGGGTTTTTTTGTTTGGTTGGGTTTTTTTGTTTGGTTGGGTTTTTTTGTTTGGTTGGGTTTTTTTGTTTGGTTGGGTTTTTTTGTTTGGTTGGGTTTTTTTGTTTGGTTGGGTTTTTTTGTTTGGTTGGGTTTTTTTGTTTGGTTGGGTTTTTTTGTTTGGTTGGGTTTTTTTGTTTGGTTGGGTTTTTTTGTTTGGTTGGGTTTTTTGTTTGGTTGGGTTTTTTTGTTTGGTTGGGTTTTTTTGTTTGGTTGGGTTTTTTTGTTTGGTTGGGTTTTTTTGTTTGGTTGGGTTTTTTTGTTTGGTTGGGTTTTTTTGTTTGGTTGGGTTTTTTTGTTTAAACATGTGCTTTTAAATAAAGTGATTTTCCTGTATATTTTTTGATGTATTCAGGAGGGGCACAAGGTGCAGTTCATTTGAAAGCTGTACCCAAAGCCAAAGAGAAACAGAACCCAGACAAATAAATCAGATTTAAAATTGCTGTTTCTCAAGATCAGTTCTGCCGTGCCCTGGGATTTTGGGTGCTGTGTGGTCAGTGCTTGCGGTTAGCTTTCGCAGGACAGGGGAGGTGTTAGAGTCCCAACCTGAATGGCTTTATGAACTAAATTTTGGACAAATAAATGTCTTTTGTGGTGCTCGTAAGTGCCGTGGGGTCGTTAGGTCTCCAGCAGGAACAGAGACAGATTTTGGGGGAGAATTCTAGGTGGAAATGAACTTCAGCCTCTGCTGCATGGCGGCCGCTTGGCTGAGCAGGGCTTCTGGAACGTGGGTCGTGCAGCCAGCAGCTGCGATACAGGGATGCTCCTGACGGCGCAGCTGTTAGTTCTTTTTTATTTTGCTGGGCAGGGCAGATCATTGGTGATTCATAGAATAGAAATGTTGCTCTGAAATTTTAAAGCAGAAATAACAGGAGTCAAGGGGTTTATTAAATTTTGCACCCTGATGGAGTAGAGATGGTTTACAGGAATCATGCATAATTAAGCAGTTGCTTATAAAAAATAAGGGTTTGCATTCAAAATGCGTAAGGACAAAACAAGTGCTATTGCCCAAGTCGTGAAGGATTACCAGTCCTTTCCTGTCAGAACACAGTGTCCAAAAGGTGTACCGTCTGATTTAACATGTCCTTCTGTCTTTCAGTCTTGTAGTCCTCTGTCAATTTTCTTTTTAAGGTGCATTTAGATGCTCAAAGCTGAGAAAAAAAAAATCAGATGCTGATTTATCCCATCTCGAAGGGGAGCTACCTCCCTCCTCCTCCTCCCTCGCTGAGCTCCCCGCAGTGCTCTCTCCGCCTGACCGAACATGCCCATTTATACCTATTTAGCACCACTGCTGAGATAGCTAACCGGCATTTGATGGATTTTTGGCACTCCACAACAACTTACTACTCTGTTGAATCCTTTGACGCTTTAAGGATTTGATCTACCTTTTTTTTTTTCCATGCGGAGTAACTTTATTGCAATTCCGAGCAGGCACAGCTGATGCTCTCTGTGTTCTTGCAAATGGGAACTCTGGTGCCAAATGCCACAAATAAGCCAGCTGATGCAAGGCATGGGTGGCTGTGATGGGTCATAGTTGATAACGGCATCTTACAGAAACACTACGCTGTAATAGCAGGTTTGATCACCGCATAACATTTAAATAGACCGTCTTGGACCTGCTGCTGCTGAGTCCTCTTGTGTCAGCTTTGTAGCCACTTTGGGAAGGGAGGAGAATCCTTTGCAGTAACTCTTAAGCCAGACCTGATCTTGCTTTGCCAACCCCCATATGCCTCATGTGCTGTGTGCCAGAGATCACCAAGAAGAGGAGCTGCGGGGTCCTCTCCATGTCAGTAGTGGGTGAAGTGGAGGTGGTGAGGCCCATGAGCTGAGCAGGACCTCCAGGAGGGAGGCTCTGGTGTTGGTGGGAGAACAGGTCAGGACAGATGGTTTCAGCTCCTCAGGAGAAAAGACTGCTCTGCATCTTAACCTTTTACTATCCTTGGGAACAAAACAAAAGCTCTGCCAGAAGAAATGTTGCATTGCCATTTGCTAGGGATAATTCAGGAAGGACTCTGCTGAACGGGCTTGTAATGTGCCTTCCCCAATGCCCTTTCCTGGTTTTGCTTGCTCTGGGTAAAAGGACCATGAAAGGGTTTAACATAGAAAGCTGGTTGGTATGTGTTGGGGGTGGGGATTAAATTAATGATCCCAAATTTAAGGATGCTACTTATCTTTCTGCTTCTATTGCAGTCTTCAAATAAATGAAATTCATGAGGTTTATTGGCTTGTAGTTCTAAAGCATCAATAACGTTCCCCTTGGCAGGCTTTTGTGGGGGGGTGTGTGTGTGTGTGGTGAATAGAGGGAAATGTAATCTCCAAGTTATCAAACTGTTTTACAGTGTTCTTCTGAACTGCAGAAACCCTTGGGAATATTTATGCCTCTCCCGAGTCTTATTACCACAAAAATTATATGTGTATTTTATGGCATAGGAAATATATTGTACTTCTTTCTGATAATAAACAAAGCAGAAATATGAGCTCTTACAAAAAAAAAAATGTAGTGGATGCTTTTGGGCTTGTTTCAGTTGTTACATCTCTTAGTGATGTTTTCCCATTGATTCTTGACACTGCCACCCCTGAGATGGTTGTTGGGTTCGTTTTGCTTTCTTCCCCTTTGGTTACATCGTGTGAGTTAGAAGCTCCTGCTCATCACAGCTCATCATCCCTCATCAGAGCTGCTCCCTGGGCTGTGCAAGGGCAGGCAGCTGCCCAGGACCCTCAAAGGAAACTCATGGGTGAAGGGATAGACAAGGCTGAATGCTGCCTTTTTTTTTTCCTCCCCCAAATAAATTGATGCAGCACCATGAGAAGAGTCTGCAGACCACATAGACTTCAGTGGGAAGTGAATAGCTTATTGGATTGCAAAATCAAGGACTTCTGCTATGTATTTTTGCTCTGGGCTCTTCCTCGAGTGGTGTATATCCTGGCTCTGCATGTCGTTTAATGATGTGAGGCTGAACTGTGGACCAGGGATCGCTCGCCTCTTCTTCACAGACTTTCTGCCTAACCTCGGATAACCGAGGTCTCTGGGAGCTATCGGAAATGCCTGCCAAGGCCCTCTGTGTTTAGGCACCTGCTTATCTTGACAAATCGGAGCTGTAGGTCTTGTGATATATTTACAGGTGTACTATCAGAATAAAAGTTTTCATGTCCAAGGATCTAGGCAAATTAATAAGACGACTTAATATGTCCAGATGCTATGGTCATGAGGGACTACGTAATTAAGGTAGATGTAACTTGCTGTTGGTAAAGTGGCTATACACCAGATAGTACATGTGTTCCCTGTCCTAGACAGTGGCCAGTCACAGAGGTGACTCTGAGGACTGGGGTTTGGAAGTTTCAATGATGCCAGTATCTTTGCATTTTCCCCATGCTGAGAGAGTTAAATCAGGTGCAAGGGGTAAGGGTGGTGTGGAATAAACCTGCTCAGGTGGTTCCTCTTAATGCACTACAGGTTTTGGTAGGTGTGTGACCAGAAAAAGCAGTTTGATTGTTCCACAAGTGACAAATACATGAACATATCAAAGGAGCATTGAAAACCAGTGTTCTCCTTTGTCATTGAATTAGACATAAAGCCTGCCTTTTATAAAACTTACAGGAATGTTTTCTGTTAATTTAGGATTATACTTATCACTTGCTTTCAAGACCATTACACTCACTTGAAGGCTAGGAGGAAGAGGAAACATCCTCTACTAAACTATTACTATCTGGGGACAGAGTTGGGGGAGCAGGAAAGGTTAGTTTTTAGGTGCACGAGCAGGGCCTCTAGTGTTTTGCTTATACATGTAATGCCTGACTTGTAAAAAAACAAAAGTGAGAGTGCCCTGTCCTTTCTTTAAAAATGGAAAGCTGCTACATACCAGATCAGGAAATAAAGCGTATTCATCTGCTAGACGTGTGGATGAGTAAGTCTTACTACTGCACCAAAGATTATACTCACCTCGATGTTGATGGTTTTTCCAATTGATTCTTTTTAATATTTTTTTTTTGTGGATGCTGAAATCAAAAGGGGAAAAAACTCAAACCAAACCCAGACCATTCCTTACCAGAATACAAGAACAGCTGAAGGAATGACTTCCTAGCCTGGCCTGTGGCCCTGAGGTCCGCTGGCCACACACACGTACCATTGTGTTTGCTGTAGTGATGCTGCTGCGAGTTCGGATGAGCCCCTATAGGATGAAGCAAGCTGGCTTTAGATAAACCTTTTATTAAGAACTTTACTTAGTTTCTGCTATAATATTATGCTATCACCAGGACTTAAAGGACTGTTCTGGCAGGAGGGGCTGCTCCTTTTTTTTATTAGCTCAGTTTCTCTATAAATATTGTTCAAAGTCCTTTCTTCCCAAGAGACCCTGATTACTTTTAGAAATTGCTCGGTCTTGTCTGCACTTCTTTTGCCATGGAAGCACAGCTACCCAGAGAGTGAAACACAGTTCTTACTCTGTCAGTATAGAGCTACTCTGCTTTTGCACTTGTTCCCACTGGTTTCATGTTCGCCAACCAGTTCTGGATTGTTACTTCTGATGTTGAAAGGTATTGTGCCAGCAACCCTAATTAGGAGGGCCATGAACCAAGTTAAGAACCGAGCAGCTAACCAGGACAAACAAATGTGCCAGTGACAGTATAATTGAAACTGCAGGGGTGTGTAGCAGGAAGAGTTTGCAAATGTCAATGAGAAATTCAGCAAGGGCTTTGGAGAAAACTATTCCTCTTAAAATTTGCAGTAGGAGTTTTCTCAATTGACCATAGGCAGTCAGGACCTCAGCTGGGTCTTTCATCCATTTTTAATTAGCTGTTCCCTTCTGATTGATGCCTGCCTCTTGCAACCTCTTCTAACAATCTTCATCTGTCCCAGCTGCTGCGTTGGCTGAACTGAGCCTTTGGTGTCCCCAGCTGTCCCCACCACTGCTCTTGCATAGATGCCGTTCTTGCGTCTCGTGAGCTGCGTGGCCCGTACGTAGTTGTTAGCGTGGGTGAGGTGGATGCAAGTTCTGGAATTTGGTACTAATTAAGTTCCTGGACACGAACTGCTTCACAAACTCCACTTAGAGGATTTGTCTAATTGACTGAGGAAATAGTTTGCAGTGGAAGAACATTTCTTTCCATTAATGTTCAAATGAACTGCAAATTACAGAACTTTGAAGCCTCCATATTTCCTTAAGATAAAAGCTTTTTTAAAAATGGGAATTGAACTTTGTTTTAAATCAGAGATGCATTTATATGTGGTGGGGGGAGGGGTTTTAAGTAATTTTCTGCATGAATAATTTGAAAGCTGCTGATGACTAATGAAGATGGGCTTTAACATTTCTCAGTCTTAGACTAGGGAATATATATAACTTTTTTCTTTTTATAGAATGGGGACTGATGAAAGAGAGAAAAGAAATTCCCCAGGCTTAGCAAATGTCTCAGTATCTGAGATGACTCTAGTGTGGAGTTGTTCCCTTTATGCAGTTCTGGATATTAACTGTATCTAAAATCTACCTTGCTATCATGGTATAGGAGCAGAATTGAGCTGTGGATTGCAGAACACAGATGTGTTCCTCATGGAATGAGATATCGTGGTGGGCTATGTGGAGGGGGGCTACTAAGCTGAAAATGGGAAGGAAGGAACAGGGCTACCAGAAGGATGTCAGCTTTCCCTCTGACTCTCTGGGGAAAACTATACAAGCTCTCCAAAGGTTTTGTATGGTCTGGGCAGTTAACTCAAGGTCTGACCCCAGTTAAATTAGTGTATGTCAGCTGAACTGTGGTGGTTGACTCATAGCAAATTCAGGACATTGCTGTATGTCTCTCCTGTGCTAGATCATTAAGCCATGTTCTATCAACTCACATTCCTTGTGAGCCAAGAGTGTTCGTGCTCATCATTACTGCAGGGTAGCCAGGTGAGGTAACAGCTGCCTAGAAATATATGTGGATGGTTCTTTCATCTCCTCCAAATCTTTCCCCTGCTAATGTAGGCCAATACAAAAATCAGGGAACTGACAAGTCTCCTGAATATTAATACTAGATCTTCTGCTTTGCAGGTATGTTGTATCTGCTTTGTAGTAATGGATAGTCATGGTAAGAGGTACTGGTCTAAACCTAGTTTTTGCATATTTATACCTACTTTTCCTAGGATTTTGATATTACCCGTAGCTGGCTGTGGTCTACAGTGTGCATATGCCACAATATGGTTAGTAGTTATTAGGCAAGAAAATAAATATTTCACTTGATGTGTTGTCTTGTTAAATTGTGGTGTGTATTATCCTGCATATTTAATAGCAATGGACCTTGTACCAATGCTCCCACTATGCTATAACAAAGAAAAAAGGGCTTTGGATTGAAGGAACTAAATGAACATATAGCTGCTTGCAGTAAAAAAAATGGAGTCTGTACATTAAGATGGTAACTTGTTTTATAGAAATATCACTTACACCAATCTTAAGATGTTACTTTAGGTTTCTGAACCTAGTCTTTTGATTTGTGCTTTTTCTGTTGCACGCTGATAGAAACTAAGAGATAGTTTTAGTATTGAGAAATATGTCAGAAGTTTCTTCTCTGTGGAGAACTAAACCTTGCTTGTAGAGGTGGTGGGATTTTTTGGCTCCTGGGGGCTAGATTTTTACCGATATTGATTACAACAGTTGAGCAGTAGGACCTTTAAACAGAAAACTGAGTAAAGGTGTATGTTTTTGTGGCAGAGGAGATGCTGGATATCACCTCTTGGAGAAAACATTTCTTTTTAAGAGCATCTGTGATGATTAACTCACCAGATGAAAGAGATTGAAGAAAGTGTGGATATCTCTCCTCCTATGATCAGTTAGGAGCTGAAGAGGAATTGATATTTCAGTTTAAGTATTTGGCATGAAAGAAGAGAGGCAGGTGGGTGCTGTAGAAGTACTGTCATGGACTGATGCAAGAGGAGACCGCCATCAGCACGGGCTCACTTTTCTGTTCCATCACCCTGTTGCATAGCGATGGAGTATCCTGAAAAAGACCACAAGAGCTACTACTATTTTATCATTCCCTTTTCCTTTTAATTCAGATTAGATATGGAACACTTTAAGTATAAATGCTGCTGTTCTACTGTGAAGGATACTTAAGATCTGTTCTATGTAATTTTTAAATTTCCAGAGGCTGCAGTGTACTTCAACTTGCTCCCTACTCTTGTGTAATTATATAAGGAATAGAACTGTTCCATATAATTATGAGTTTGTCCTGATAATATCCTTGTATTGGTTTTCCCCATCTGTTCTGCAGCCATTATATTTCTGTGCAGAGTCGTATAGAAGGAACAGTCTTTTACCTACAGCTAATGTGGGTACTCTCAGGGGATATAAATATCATGACCCTTTTTCTGGAAAGGGTAACACATGGCACTTAGCCACATACACGCTGATTTTCCGCAAGCTGCTTTGACGCTATCTCAGGGGGAAGAATAGTTTAGTGTGCAGCCATTCTTGCTACCCTCAGCAGCCAAAAGTCTTACGTGAGCTGACCTCCAGTGAACAATGTCAGCGTGGTGAGCAAAGATGATGGGGAAATCTTTGCACGTGCTTGTATTTTACAGAAAGGAGATACCCTCAGAGTTCTGGTTCTCAGATGTAAAAGGTTGATGGGTTCTCACTACTACATCAGCTCACCCACATCTTTTAAAACAAAGATGAAAGATGTTTCCTAGGGAGAATAATGATGCGATATTTACTCAGAAGACAGAGAGGCAGATAAAAGGAGCCACTTTGTTCTTTCCCTACACTGTATGATGCTGCTTTGTCTTGAAGAGCTGCTTTGTCTTGAAGAATGTTAAAGGAAACTAGCTGTTCAAAACAAAGCCTAAAGAAGAAAAAGGTAGTAGGGACTGACTGCCATGAGGCTTATTCACGGCTCTGCATGTCCTTTTCACTATGGAGAAGTGATCCCTGGTTTGTATTAAACTAATGTGGATCTAGACTGTGTTTGCTTAATGCTAGTCTATAGCACGTATCTTTATCCATCTCTCAAAGTATTTCAGTTCTCTAACTTTTAGAGACTTAGCTTTGTGATACTAGTTTAGGTTTATAAATTGTTTTTAACCCTGAGCCTGGATGCGATGATCATCAATCTTTGGCCTCAGAGCGTTGCTGGTGTGAGCCATCGCAGCTCTGTTGGTGTCAGCGGAATGGAATACCTGTGTACCATCGCTCAGGGAGATTATTGTGTTTACAGAGAAATACAGGCTGTGAGCGTGCATACATAAACTGTATTGCACATATTAAAGAAAATCTGCACATACTAAAGAAATTCACTCTTCTGGAATAAATCTTGAGCATTCCAGGTAATTGCCGTTAGTAAAGTTAATTCCCTTTTTCATAGAATCTTAAGGTTGGTTTCAGTGCCCTTTTGACCGTTTCCTACAACAAGCTCTGCCTTCATGCTCGAGACAAGTTCTGTTTGGTTACACAGCAATCACATTTTTTCCCAGTCTCTGCTAAACTCTGTAATTAGAACCTGGGATCTCAGAGCCACGGGAGAAGCCCATCTTCACAACAGCACACGTTTGCTATGGTTAGATTTTATGTTTATGGTGCTTAGCAGAGGTGGTTTTTAGAGGCTTTTGTCATTTGTCAAGGAAGAGTTAGGAAGAAAATAAAATGAATGGCCATTGTCAGCAATCTCTCTGGTTCTGTATAGCGAAGATGATACACGCAGTATTCCTTACCATGTAGGTTAAATGCTTTCTAGAATGTTTCTCCCCAAGGCAAAAATTATCCCAGAATTATGTGGTGGTCTGAGAGAAGCACTTTATCGGCTGTAGTCTGTAGGGTATAAGCACATGTGAGCATTGTCTTGTCAAACTGAGCTTCTGAACAGACCCCAAATCACACACCAGGTCTACAGAGGAGATGCAGCCAGCTTCGGGTGCTGAGGCAGCGCTTTAGTAGCATCCTGTACGCTTTGTGTCATGTTTCAGGTTGGTGGTTCCTTAATGCAAACTGGTCTCTAACTCTGCTGAAGACTGGAATTATGATTTTTGTTTAGGGCATGCCTGAGGTTTTCTACCAATGTTGTTTCCTCTTCTCCCTACAAGTGTGTTACTTAAAGAATGGATGGCCAGATTTTTTTGGTAGTATGAGCTGGGAATGAAAACCCTTGTATGGCTTGGATTTGGAAGAGAATTGCTGTGTAATAAGAGGGAGGAGGAAAGCAAGATCCAGGAGCAGACAGTTTCAGCTTGAGGAGGGGATCCTGCCTCTGTGCTCTGGGATGAGTTTGAAGTAGATGTACAGCTAAAACCCTCAGTGGGGTCAGACCTGGCCCTTGCCAGAGATGGAGAATATCCATCAGCAGGGCGAGGTGCCACAGCTCTGGCGTGGAAACTTCTCTTGAAGGCTTTTGGGCAGTTCATACAGCTCTAAAGGTTGGCCATCCAGCTGTAACTTGATGTATAGGTAGCATCCTATAGAAAATTAGTTTTCTTCATGTCTAATGTTGTCAGTTCATTCATCTGTTGAAAGGAAATGACTATTATTATAGTTCTAAATGCCTTTAAGAGACTTTTCTTGGTTCCTGTGCAGTCACACATATCTCATTTTCCCCTCAAGGCTGCTAAGGAAAAGCTTAAATGATAAATCTGTGGAGACAACTAATGGGAAATGATATTGATTGTTCTTTCAGAGTGTTAACTTTTTATGCGAACGGCCTGCATGTCAGTTGTTCATATTCAGGCTGGGGTTTTTATTTTTCATTTCTATACAAGTTCTATTACGGGGCCCTAGGGATGTTTGGAGTGACGGCAGGTGGTGCGGGGAGTTGGTAGGAGCTTGTTTTAATTGACTTTAAATTCTGTGTTTCTGAGAAATAGCAGATGATATCCAATTCCTGAGTGTGTCATTTCTATCTATTAAGTACCCTCACTGTAAGGGCTTTTTCTAGCCTTATGAGAACAACTGTTAGCACTCCTTATTCCAGCCTTTTATGTTGATGGAAGGAATATTTTACTGATGATCACCACATAACTGTGGATGCTGTGATATCTACCCATACAGTATTACTATGATATGCATTCTGCTGATAAAGCTGTAACTTTTTTCATGTTATTGTGTCTTTTGCATAGCATTGACTCCAGTAGGGTGGAGCCAAGTCCCTATGTGAAATCTAACCTTTGTCAATACACCACAGTCCTCAGTGTGCATAACTGGTGTCCAGGACAATTGTAAAAGCTGGAAACTAGGCTATAATGATAGCAAATTTCTGGCTTATTTGCCAAGGAATGAAAATAAGAGCATATGATGCCTTAGAAAAAAACCAAACCACTAGATCTTGCCTAAGGATTTTCCAGCTATCACAGCCAGTTTACATTGCCATCTCCAGCAACTCTCATGAGCAGTGGGGTACGTTTCTGGCGCAATAAGCGGCTAAGCTTGACTTCAAGCCTGGCTTGTTTGCAGTGGTATTGATAAGTAAGTGCAGATGCAGCACTATTACCTTGCCCTTGCAGCCTCTCCTGAGTGTCTGTATACTGGTTAGGTATTGCCTACCTCTAAATTCATGTTCAGCAGCCTTGATCTTCTTTGGATGCAGCCATGATACCAGTAGTAAAGGACCTTCTGCTATCTTTTTGTTGCTGACAGTGTTACCAGAAAATCCCTGATTTTCTCAGCCCTTTATCACACAGCTTTCTAAACTGTTCAAGAAAACATTGTGCTATTGCACAATTAGCAAAAATGTATATAGGTCTCCTGGAACAAAAATGCTATGTCTACTTTCAATGGAATAAAAATGATTAAGTTTGTTTGTCATGGGCTGCCCAGAAAGAATAAATCTCTTACTGGAACTCCTGAGAAGAGATCAAGCAGCACTTTTTTTGTCTCCTTGAAATGTCATCTTTAAAAAATACTGTCACATAACTCTGGATGATGTGCTGTATAGCCACTAACATTGAAAAGTTGGTACTTTTTTGCAGTCTCAGATGTTTATCTAGAACATATGTTGTGAGACTGGAAGAAAAGCCATTGCAGAGAAGAAATAGTCAAGGCTGTTCTGGGTGGGCTGAAGATGTCATCTTGGTTTCACATTTTAAAATGTCAGAAGTGGTGCCTTAGTGTGGGAGAAGTCACAATATTTGGTACAGGGTTTTGAGTTTGTGGCTTTTTTCCCTTTCAAATCTTTACTCTCTTCACCATGTGTTTTTGTGAAAGTGTCAGCTGATGTTATTACACTTGGCATTCTGAACCCTAAGGTTTCTAAAAAAGAATTTTGTTTTTCAAGTGTACAATTGCTTTTTCTTCAATAAAGCAGACCTTTTTGATGTTGTAAGATCTTTAGGGCAGGTGCAGCTATGTTTGCACGCTGCCTGGTACAGGGAGCAGGATACCGCAGCCTTTTCTCAGTCACAGCAATATAACTATACCACCAGCAGCAGATTATTTTGAAGGGAGGGGGGAAAAACCCCCAAATCAGCCTGATCTCATGGCTTCTGATGCACTTGACCTCTGCAGCAGCAGTTTAATCTCTGAGTTTCAGCTTTTTCTTACACTTTGAGATATGGACTCACAGTCTATTCTACCATGCGCAGCAGTCAGGGCTCGGGATTTACGTTCACAGCAGCCCTGGGTTTCTGGACCTGGTTCTCTTGCCTCTTAGAAGAGATGTTCCCTTTCTGCAGGAACAGGCTGTGGTACTCGGTCCAGGTACTTGAGTGGGGTGGGAAAATGGAATATGAGACTATATTTAGCCATCACCTGTACAGCTTGTGTGCACGTGTATCTCAGTCTTTGCTCGTTTACAGCAAAAACTCCTATGTAAAGGCAGAATAAGTTTCAGGGTAACAAATCAGTGAATGTTGAACACTTTTTAAAAAAAAAAAAAATAAAAATCCAGTTACCTTAAAATCCAGTGTCTTGAACCCAGGAAATTAAAAGCAAAAGGTGCCCTCAAAGACTTTGAGGCATTGGGGACATTACAGCACGCTATTGCTGTAATCTTTAGCCTGCAGTTGTTTAGCTTGGGGTTGAGTCTCGCATCAGTATGAAGCGGGATGCGAGCGAGCATGAGAGCCCCAGTGTTCCCTCACCGTGCTGCCCGGACAGTCGCGCTGTGTTTCCAGCTCCGGCCAGTGAATGCCAGGATTGTTGCGGAGGAGTGCTGGCATTGGCGGCTCCTGCTGCGTGGTGGCACAGGAAACCGTCCCGGGGCTGCGGGAAATACCGGGGGGCTCCTTCCAGTCCCGTGCACGCAGCTGGAAATACCAGGGGGCTCCTTCCAGTCCCGTGCACGCAGCTGGAGGTTATTGGGTGCTTCATGCTCTGCCCCGGGGCTCGTGTGTGCAGTTTGCACACGCGGTTATGTGTCTGTAGGTGTACGTACCCATGCAGATTAGATGGAACTCTTGTATTACCAAGGTTTCAGTGCACGTTGTGTTTGCTTATGGCTATTTGGCAGGGATTTGTTTCCTTTTATCATGCCTTAAAACCTCATAACCTTGGCTTTTTATGTTATGTAGTATCAAAAATCCTCTTTCATTCAAAACTATAAACATAGTAAAGTAATTATAATCTGTTTTTTTTCCCCATTATAGATTTGTGAATGTTATGGTAATGGTGCAGAATGTAATTTCAATCTCTTGTTTAAAGTTTGAGTTAATCTTTTATTTATAGATGTGTAGACTCAGAAACCCTAAACTACTTCCAAAATCACCCTCTCTCTCTATAGCAAGTACTATTGTACGTCTTTCTGCATGCGGTGTGTGTAGCCGCGTATCTATGCGATCATAACTGCAAAGCAGCTAAATTACTCAAAGGGGATTTTCTACTTCAGAAACGCGGGCTTACCTTGTGTACTAATAAAGAGAACGCCGGCCAGTCCTTTTTTTACGGCTTCTTTGTATAACCGTGGTCACTGAATGAGCTAGGTGTTAGTGTTAAACCAGTGACAGTGTTGAAACTCATGCTTTAATTATATTTCTCCATCTGCAAAGGACCAGAGGGTGTGTGCCGTGCCTTTGGGTGAAGGGATTGTTTCGAAGTTTGGGCTTTGGAGTGCTCTTCTACCTCTGGCTGTGGGATCACTGTGCCACTCTTTCAGGTGATATCTAGGGGAAACTATGTAAAATAAGAAAGGGAAAATACATTTAGAATATGCTGGGGAAGGGGAGAGACAATAAGGGAAGCTTTGAAAGCAAGGAGAGCTCAGGGGGGAGCAGAGTCCAAAAGATTGCCTCAGAAAACTTGAAAGCTGTTATACAGCTGTTATACAGCTGTTCTGTTTCTCAGTGAAATTCAGGAAGAATTAGTGAGCAGGGAAACTGCAGGTGGTATTTTCTAGCTGACTTATGCAGTCACTGCTTTTATACCCAGGCAAATTTTGGAACCGTAAGAGCACTATGTGAAAGAGGAATTCATAGCAGAGACTTGTGCCCATGGATGGTTAGTCTCATATCCTTTTCAACTTGAACTTTAAAATTGAAACAGACCGCAATAATGCTGAGATTGGGCTCTGCTGAGCTTATAGCCAAAGTAACTTAATGACGTAGGCCTTTTCTGCTTCCTCACCACTACCCTCATTCCCAGAACATTACAAGTGCCTGTTTTGATTTTCTTTCAAAATCAAAGACATCCATATTGGGAGGCAGTATGAAGTCTCCATAATAAACAACCACTAATGGGTGACATGAAGTCATTTTCTTTAGTAAGAGAAGTCAAGGTCTGTAGTAACCTTGTGACAAAAGCAAATCTAGCATCAGCTATTCAATTTAGCATCAGCCAGCAAATTGGAAATGTATGACAAAAAAAGGTGACTGGCTCTGCCAGAGAGCGCAGGAGCAAAAGAATAAATGGCGAGTGTTATGAATTGCCATATCGACAAGCATGTGATGACCTCCACGTCCCCAGGGGACTGCTTGTGGCAGAGCAGCGTGGCTTTGTCCTTGGGTTACTTTGGAAAGGGATGTTTTCCAAAACTGACTGTCGAGCTGTGGCCAGGATTCATTCCTGGTGGGATCAGCAAGTTGGAGGAGAAAAGGAGATGATAAAGGGGTATTCTCTAGAGTTACCCAACAGTCGGGTTTTTTCCTGATAGCTCCTGGTTGCAGTATTGGTTTGAGTGGAAGTAAATATTTCTGAACAAGAAAATCTTCCTGTCTTAAGGGAATTTATAAAGAGACTGCTCCACTGTAATCAGGTTATTAACATTCAGTGGATCCTGACACATCAAAGGGACTTGCGTGTCTGAATGCATCTTATTGGAAAGCAAAGCCTTTCTGAGGAAAACTCAACAGAAAAGTTCTTCAGAAGGGGGAACGTAACCCCCGGTCAGCCTGTCACAAAGCAGGCGAGTGCATTACAGCTTTCCCAGTTGAGTCTTGGGCTCAAAATTGAAGACTTAAATTTCTCTGCTGGTTCAATCCCCAGCAGTGCCGTCACAAGAGGATAAGTCAGTAATATTAATGATCTCTCCTTAAAAAGTGATGACTCTTCCTGCTCCCCCCTCCTCTTTTTGAGTGATTGTGTTGGTTATCTGGGGTGGCCTGTGTGGGAGCATGCCAGGAGCTGCCTGGCCCCGAGATGGAGACTGACCTTTGTTGTTGCTGTCTTGGTCTGGAGTCCACCCACTGCAGACTTTTCCACAAGTTATTTTGTAAGTCTGTAGTGGAACCATTGTCCGGATAAACCATTATAAGGTTTAACAAGAAGAGGATGAGTAGATAAATGGTCACTTTTCTGGAAGCGGCTTCTTGGCCAGCCCAGTGCTGCTGGGGAAGGCTGTTCTGGGGGAGCTTGGGAAGTTGGGTGCCAGTCTCTTGCAACAAATGATTTTCCTATGGTGACTCTGGAGTGGGGAATTGGGGGGAATAGATGATGTTAAGAGTGGCTTTATGTTCTTTAAGATAGAAAAAAAAATTGGGCTGCAGTCCTTGTGTGCTGGAATGCGTGGGATTTTTTTTTTATGACATGGCATTTCTAGAAGATAATTTAACAGAAGATAATTTGATCTTTCCTCTAAGCTAGAGAAATCTCATGTCCCATGCAGAATGAGGGCAAGGAGGATGGACAGAAAGATTTAAAAAAGCTTTCGTAGTATTAATGTCTGATACATCTATTTATTATGCTTATTACCCAATTTTGTCAAATGGCAAGTGCTGTAAAAATTCTTTATCAAGCCCTTGCAGCACGGCATTAAGTTCTTACACCTTGTGAGTATTGTACAGCACCTATAGCAGAGGCACTCTGTAGATCACCATAAAAGGAGTACATAGTGTGTTGAGATGGTTAATCATGATTATTTAAATAGGAAACAACTTTGGTCAAGCAAAATGCTAACTTCCTTTTTTCTTTTAATTTAGAGAATATTCTGTAAAATAACTTGTCTCCTGTATAAATTTAGTGCAGAAGATGATCAGTTAATTTGCCTGTGCTTTATACTCAAGTATGCAAAGCTGCTAAAGACTATTTTTTGCCTTAAACATCCCTGGGCTTTTTTGTCCTAATTTACTCTGTATTTCCAATTAAGCTGTATGTTGTCAAAAAAAGTTACATCTTTTTTTGCTTTTTTTTTTTTCCTGAAAAATAAATTCCTCTTCTAGTTGAATAAATCCCCAGTGGAAGCCTCCCGCAGCCTTTATTAAGGTAAAATTACAACAGTTTTTCTGGAAGATCAAGATCTACTCCAGAGTTAGAAATACAAATGACCCCTGCAGAAGCTAGTCACAGATATGAATACTATAGCATTTGTACGTTGGCCTGAAAATTCAAATGCTGAACACTTAAAGGGAGGGAGAGCACAAGCAAATAGCGTATTTATGCTTTATTTAACACTTTGGGGATAATTTCACTTCAGTTAAGTGCAGCTGCTTCAATGGATCCTAGTATTTATTGAGTCACTGCAACCGCACGGTCATGATATAGGTTTTCCTTTTGTCAGAAACCACAAAGAAGCAGCAATGCTCAGGCACCATGAGGACAAACTGAAGGGTCAGTGCTGGTCCTTAGGTACGATGCTGCTGTGCGTTATTTAAAGATCTCAGTTAATTTGTTGTCGTGTTTTTGTGTGTGGGTTGTTATTTTTCCTTAACCTGCCATTTGCGTCACAACTGTGGGAACTAAGAAATCACTTTTGAAATATCTTTATTGCTCATCTCTGTAGCTGAAGTAGGTGAATGTAAGAGTTAATTACACATTTATATGATGGAGGAGAACTTTGCAGTGTTCGGGATCAGGATCTCTAGGAGATGGCAGAAGGGGGAAGGAGGAGAAGGGATGTAGCTGTTCAAGATTCAATTAAACACAGCAGTGGGTCTCCACTGGAAGAATGCTTAAACTGAGTAGATTTACAATATCAGATAATGATATAGCAATGTTCCTCTCCAGGTATAGAGCTTCTTTGATTCTCAGTTATGGGTATTTCCCATAAACCTGTAGGTTTTGATATATAGCTAGGAATGGTAAAGCCAAGAAGCCAGTCTCTTGCAAAGGAAGTAGGAAAATGGCTCTTTTAAAGGCAAATGCTGAGTTGGGGCTGTGCTGCCTGGGATGGGAGAAGGTGAGATTGAACCCTGGTACGTGAGTAAACAGGAGAGACCTTCACCCTTTGCTTCAAGGACTGTACCACAGAATATCTTCTTGCTTTGGGACTACTCTGTGGTCTGTCCTGATCTCTGTGTAGCCATGGCAGAAAACTGTATCGTTCTTGGCATGACCAGACGCACGTGGGCGTGCATGGTGCTGCGGGGAGCAGAGGCACAAGAGTTTCCCAAGACGACAAGTGCTTCCCTGTGCCCGAGCACTTGGGTTTTGAGACTTTCAGGCTGTGACTTTTGATGCTCTTGGCTGTGATGAGAAGTTATTGGGAATAAAGTCATGAGAAAACCAGGGCTGCAGTTCAAGATGTTTGTCAACATTAGCAAGCTTCTTTCCTAAAGCCTAGTTCAAAGAAATATAACAAGGACATTGTATTTCTGTGTCCATGTGACTTTTTTAAGGTTGTTTTAAGATGCTTTCAAGAGTGTGATAGTGGATATCTTTTTTTAACGTAGGTAGCAAGTACCTTGTGATTTACATAATACTATCAAACATCTATGCAGAAGAAAATTAATTACTGCACACAGTACTTACCAGGCAAAAGCAGGGCACTTTCTTGATAATTACAGTATCACTGTAGAGTAAATATATCAGTCTTCAGCTGACAATATAATTAATAACATGTATTGAGTGGTTTGACTGCTGTACTTAGTTACTGTTACAAAACCGATTTTTTTTTCAGTGGTGCTGAGCAGCTGTGGATCCTTGTAGCTGCAACTAGAGCTGTTTGCTCAATGCCCCTGGAAATCACATCAGCAGTACCTACAGTTTATGTATTTCCCTTTCTGATTAATTGAGCTTTTGAATTTGGAGAGTTGGGATTAAAGTGAACTTGCTTTTTTTGTAACCCTCTCGCTCAATCTGAGAGAGAGAAAGAGGGAGAAACCCCGAAACAGAAATCTCCAGTCTGGGCTTCTGGTGCCAGATTTTTTTGATGGTTTCATAGAATCATGAATCACAGAATACCAGGTTGGAAGGGACCTCAAGGATCATCTGTCCAACCTTTCTTGGCAAAAGCTCCATCTATACAAAAGCACTGTCTGGACAAGATGGCCCAGCATCGTCCAGCTGAATCTTAAGTGTCCAATGTTGGGGAATCCACCACTTCCCTGGGGAGATTATTCCAATGGCTGATTGTTCTCATTGGGAAAAATTTTCCTCTTGTGTCCAATTGGAATCTCCCCAGGAGTAACTTGTACCCATTACCCCTCGTCTTTTCCATGTGACTCCTTGTAAAAAGGGAGTCTCCATCTCCTTTCCAGCCACCCTTTAAGTACTGGAAGATGGTGATGACGTCTCCCCTAAGCCTCCTTTTCTCAAGGCTGAACAAACCCAATTCTCTCAGCCTTTCCTCACATGGCACGCTTCCCAGTCCTTTGATCATGCTGGTGGCCCTTCTCTGGACCGTCTCCAGCCTGTCCACATCTTTTTTGTGTAGCAGGGACCAGAATGGAACACAGTATTCCAGGTGTGGCCTGACAAGTGGTCAGTGGGATAATGACTTTATCTCTGCTCGTGATGTCCTTGTTGATGCAACCCAGTGTCCTGTTGGCTTTCTTTGCCATGTTTAGTCATGGAAGTTGTAAATTTGACCATTCTGGTAAGACCCATGTTGAGGACACGCAATTTTAGCCTTTCTGTTCTGACAGGATGTGCCGTGCAGATTAAATTTTAAATGTGTCACTGAAGGAACAAAGACTGTCTCTCCAGTTTGCTCTCCCACCCTCTGTTGTCTGACTGTTGCAATATCCTTTTGCAGCTCCTGAAGCCTTTGCTGTCTCTGTCCCATAAGTGGTCGTACTATGCCTTTATCCATCAAAGTGATGTCAAGAGATGGCTTGCTGAGTGCTGCTGTGCTGGGAACACAAGAAAAGTGGAAGGCAAAAAAAAAAAAATCCAAAGCAATGGGACCATAACCACTGTCTTTCCAGTGGCTCATGTGTCTCTGCATCGTTGTCCTCACTGATGAAAGCATGAGTGTGTCTTGGACAATCTGCCACATTTCATAATGGTGGTGCTTGGAGGGAGTTACTCTGGTTTTAATTTAATTATCTGCTTTTGTATCCTCCACTTTTTTGCTCCTGTTTGTTTATGCCCTCAGGGGCATTACTTAAATAATAAAAAAAAAAAAAACCCCAAACCGAACAAGCACCCCCTCCCCAAAAATCTAAAACAATGCAAAAAACCAAACCCCAAACTATAAAAAAAAAAACACCCTCCAAAACAAAACCCCATGAAAAACCACCAAAAACCAAAACAAAAAAAAAAACCCTGCAAAAAACCAAACAACCCAAAACACACTTTACATGCTTTGTTGGCCAGATCTGTGAAACTTTAAAGCCATGGTAGTATTAATTAATACTTCATCATTTTTAATGCTAAGCCTCAGGTAATAGTTAATGGTGCTGCAAAGTATATTAATAAAATTACTTGTAGTAATTAAGGAAGAAATGAGTATGTGAGGAGCTCAGAGTGGTAGGTTGGAAAGAAATGGGGACGCAGCCCAAGGGGCTTCTGGCTGCTTGTCTCCATCCCCACCACCGCGTGTGGCTGATCATGGATGGACACGTGGCTTCCAGAGCTGCGTGAGAACATCCTCTGCCCCTCTCTCACAGTGACAGGGGACTGATAACGCGCGGTTATAGCTGTCTTTGCATCATTAGCATTTACAAAAAGGCAACTGAACGATGGATTGACCTGTAAGTGTTAAGTAAGAACAGGATAGATTTCATTCTCTCTTCATTTACTCGGAAGAATTAGTCATGGATCATTTGCAGTGTTTTTGCTGCTGTAGAGAAGCAGTGTAAAGACTTGAAGATTGATTCCCACTGCTGCTTTGCAGGAAGCATCTCAAGTAGTTGTATTGTCAAAGTATCCTCCAGCTTTGGACAACAGCGTTATCCACAACTTCTGGTGTATGAAGTAACACAGGTATGAACTGAGACATGAGAGCAAATGAGACTTTGATTTTGAGCAAAGCTGACTACACTGGTCTATTTTGCTTCCTTTCTTCCTTCTGTTCATGTGGCTGGGTGCTTGTTTTCAGCTGATCGTTAAAATCAAAGGGCTTTTGTTGACCTCATAAAGATTACCTATCTTGCCAGTCTGTCTGGTTGTAATTGCTTATTGCCAAGCTGGTCAGCGTGAATAAAGTGTGGGATTTTGCAAAGCGGAGATCAAAAGCCGCATCTTCTGTCCCATCTTGCTCCCCCTTCCTAAAGCCCCAAGCATTCACCCACCATCACCTCTGCCCCTTACAAACATTACTGCATCTGACCGTGCCTTATGTCACCAAATTTAACAAGTGGAGGCAAGAAAAGGTGATTTCTGGATTTTGCTTTTCTTTGCCTGACTTCAAACTGTGGCACTAACCAGATTCCTTCAGTTAAACGTTACGGCGTAACAGCTGCCAATATCGCATGTTAGAGCACTGTGTTTGTCGGCAGATCTTCCCTTCAAGGATAACGTATGCTCAGAGTAAGAGCGTACCGTTGGGGGTGAAGAGGAAGAAGGTGGTTGCCACAAGAAGTAGAAAAGGTGTAAAATATTGCCTTTGGATCTCTCTTTTGAGAGAAAGAGAGAATTGAATGGTAGTTAATGGCTTGAGGTGCTATACAGCCTTTTTTCAATCCCATGCTATACATCGTATTGTGCTAATTACCAAAACCTCAATGACTGCAATATTTTATGTTCATTCTGGAAACTTCTTCTCTAGATTTAAATCAATTTGATCTTTCCCCCTGATTAGGAAGAGTGCATAAAAGCGGATCTCCCAGAGGTTACACAAATATCTATGCTTGCTGAATTTCCAAACCATGTTTCTCTGCTCTGATATTGCTTGTTGGTATTTGTAGCTTCCTCAAATATTTTTGCTGGCTGCTTCAGAACAGACAGGAAAGACAAAAAAAGTCAACTGGAAGATTAATGATATTTGGAATTAATTGCTGGGGGGTGCTTGTTGGCCCATCAACCAGTACCCAGGCCTAGAGGAACATTGAGGGGAAGAGAAGCTGCAACAAACAGTTCAAATACGAGTTAAACAGTTTCTATGTAAAACTAAGTTGGGAGTTATTCATTGTAATTATATTACTGTAGAAAGTGCAATATCTGCAAAGTCCGTTTCTCTGTGGAAGTTTTAAGTCTAAAGTCTTGAAAACAAGCAAGCAACTCTTCCCCCGTCCCCTTTAAAGAAAAGAAAAACAAGAATAGTTTTTCATGGCCAATACAAAAACGTTGGTGCTTGGACCCACGTGTCTAAACTGTCTTCCAGTGTTTTCCTATTGAATTGGAAAAATGATCCATGGTTTTATTTTGCTATGAACTCCTTACTGTCCAGGACTTGTGAAGCTGATGAGAGCTCAGCTTACAGATGAAAGGCTTGAGCTTCATGTCCTGTAATAATGTTCCAGGCTTCTGACCAGAGCTTCACTGGGATGCTGTACTGGGGCATCCATGAAGAGGTGGTCCTGCCAGCCTGTAAGGAGATGTGAGCTCCGTGCTGTGTAGTAGGAAAACATTACTTAATACCAAGCTGACTTGCAGCTTTGAGAACTGAAAGAGGTGTTTCAGAAATATCAAAATGTGTCATTTTGATTAAAAAGACTATCAAAACAGGGTTTGATGAGTCCTATTTTAAAGGTTAAAAGAAATTCATCTCCTTACTCTGATTTGGGATGCAGGGGAATATTTTCATGTTTGAAATTTTCCTGGCCCAGAAATTTTGAATTTAATTCCACTTCTATTGTAGCCTGGCAAAAATCTCCAGTGTCTTTGATCCTTCTGTTGATTACAGACAAATGTTAAATTAAGATGAGAATGTTTTTTGGTTAATCCAAATGTGAAACTCCCCATCTAATTTGGGACTTGGCGCAAACAATCAATCTGAGTGTTTTCCAATATAGGTCTATTTCCTTTTCCAAAATGTAGCAAGATTAAAAAAAAATAAAAAAAATCCGGACTGTGTTATCCTTCCGTTGGTAGTAGCCTAAAAAGACTGTTGCCTAGTAGGCAGAAGAGCACCAGATGGAGAGGCTGTGGGCTGCGTATTCAGTTGAGTCCTCGTCCATCTTACGGCTTTTGGACAAATCGCTTCTACTTTCTTAATTTGTAAAGTGCAAATAATAGCACTTAACTCCCAGGAATGCTTAATGTACTAATCTTTTGCAGACCTTTGCTTCTACCATAGAAATAGAAAAGAGAGTAATGCGCAAAGCCAGATTTCATCTTGTTTTGCTTAAGCCTGTCATTTTAGGGTGGAATTTAAAAATTACTTGATGTGATCTTTTAGTTTTTATTCCCTCACGTAAGCCTGTAGCAGTACTTGTGCCAGCTTCATCCCAACTGGAACTGAACTTTGCTCATTAAAAATCTCCCACTCTTAATTTTCTCTAGTTACATAAGAAAAAAATGGCATTTAGGAAGTAAAAAGTAAAAGTAAGTTTTCTTTCAATGTTTCTAGTAGCGTTATGTAATCATAGATTTAAAAAAAAAGAATTATTTCTTCAGTTTTTTGGGGCTGACCTGGGCAGCAAGTGATAGAGGAAGGGTGGTGTGAGTCCGAGATTGCTGCCTGGGCCTTTTAGCAGCTGATATAATATTCACGGCACCGGTAGCAACGTTGTACTTCCCACAGTTACTGCAAGGTGGATGAAAAAGCTGGCCCAGGGTTTCCTGACAGTCCCTGAGTTAACAGGAATTTGTTAGGTTTGTACTTGATGAGATCAGCAGAGAGATGGATAAAATGATAGATGGAGCTTATACTGGGATGCTGTCTTGCTCTCTGCTCTGCCTGCCTCCTGTGACACTGCCACTTACTGGGTGTAATAAAGTTTGGGACGAGGCCTTTACTAGGAAGGTTAGAAAAAATGCCAATTAGCCCGGTCTCTCCGAAATGACTGCTATGGATCATAAAGGATGTAAATTAAAAGCATGCTGCTACCGCTCCTGCCACCGCAGCTGCTTTATGTGCAGCATCACTCTGGATGGGAGGGACGGGCTTCTGTCTCTTGAATTCAAAGTCACGGTTTTGATCCTAGGCTTGATTGGTAACCTCTGAAAGTCGCTGCCATCTGACAGCTTTCTTGTGACCTATGTGGAAATGATTTATTGACTCCTATATTCTGATTTAAAAATAAATGCACCTGTCTAGCGCAATGCTGTTCTGGCTTGCGTTCAGTTCAGAGCTGACCTGTGATTTTTACCCCAACGTATGGGTTCCTCGCTTTTTCAAGTATGTGTTCCACCTTAATTTTCTCTTGTTCCTGTTGCTACAGATGGATAGCCATTTTCAGTCATGGGCACATTATGCTTTTTTTAACCTCTTTGGAAGTATGTGCCTTGGGTTGCCTTCAGTGCCTGCTACACAGCAGGTGAAAGTCTATTAAAGCTCTGGCCAGGGAGTTTCAGATGACTTTTTGTTGCTGCTTTTCCTTCAGGTGAAACAAAAGCCAGCTCAAGCAGTGCAAAAGGCATTTTTCCTTGTACATGGGAACTTAATGCAAACAAGTGGCCGTGTCGTAACAGCTAGCAGAAATCATCAGTCTCGGGGAAGAGGTCATAGGCTGAATGAACCCTGTAGCTTGAACTTCGCTGTACACGTAGCTTGGATGTGGTTCGAAGTTGAAATATGCCTGCAAGGCACCATAGGAAGCTTCTGGTTGTAATTTTCAACTTGCAGCCTTTTTTGTGGATTATTTGGAAGGGAACTAGGCTGGTCACTACTATTTGCAGCAACTTCTGAACTCGGAATTCTCCTTGGGAAGAGAGCCCAGTACAACCTTGTGCTTGCTTGATGGCACTGTCATGTGCCGAGTTCCCCGCACCTCTCCATCGCTAGCATCCCACCTGCTGCCATCCTGAAAATTAAACTTTAGATACAGGGCATACCTGTTCTATATTCTATTTGCAATTCTAAGAACTTCCCTTTTAATGGCCAGTGGGCATTATAAAATCTATATGCTGAGGTAGACTGTCTAAAAGCTTTCAGAGGTGTGAGGAGGCACTAGTGAGCTAAAGCTGGAGCTGTTAAACCATGGCTCTTCTCCTGAGAAAAAAATTTCCTGAAACAAAAATTGTGTTTGATAAAGATGTTCATGTTTGCATTGCAGCTTTCATTCTGTGGAGGGTTATTTCATTAACAAGTGACAGTCACTGTGGATTTGGAAAGGTGATATTGAAAATGGAGCTAAAGGAAAAATGAATTTGGGTGGATATAACACTTCCATGTCTGATGGGAAGGAATTGGACATCAAAAGGATGGTGTGCTAAAAGATGGAGAGGAGCTTGGGGTTATGGTGAAAGAGAGGTAGCGGTTCATATTTGGAGCCTCCTACATGTTAAAGGTATCTGGAGTCCTTGTCTCTGATTTTGAGAGATTGAGTTGGGAAGAGCTGGTTCCTGACGGGTCTAAGGTCCTCTTCCTTTCTTCCCAGATAGTACTGAATAACAGAATTGTTGAGTTTAGAAGGTTTCTCTAGAGATCGTTCAGTCCAACCATCTTCCTCAAAGCAGGGTCAGTTATAGCAGGTTGCTCTGGGCCTTGTCTAGTTTTAAGTATCTCCAAGGATGGAAACTCCACAGCTTTTCTGGGCAACCTGTTTTAGTGTTCAATCAAGTTTATGATAAAAAATAATATGTTTAAATGCAATTAACTGTATTTCATCTTGTTCCCACTATCTGTTGTCCTTTCTCTGGACACCAGTGGGAAGAGTGCCTCCTTCATCCTTATTCCCTCCTACACACGAGTCAGCCGGAGCAGTTGTACCTGATAATAGCACAACCCTGAAGCTGCTGTTTCTAACTGTCCCTTTAGTAGAATTTCACGGTGCCTTCATCCCCTCTTGCCCTTCTGCCTAAATCTGAGTTTTTCACCTATCTGTTGTCAAATTCACAGGCGCTCAGGCTTCCTCTGACTGTTATTTGACCTTTGATTTATTTTACCCTGCTGTTGGCACGGGGCAGAAATGAGACTCCTGTATTTCCATCATGTACGTTTGCTTCTTTGCTCTAGGCTGTCTGAACTCTCTTAGAGATGCAGGACCCCTTATTGCTTTGAACCGCCATGCGCGGTCTGCAGAGATGCTCTGATAGTTTGTCTGTGGGTCAGTGCGATGGCCTAGTGCACTTCATAGCGCTGTGTTCTTACAGCTCGGCCCAGGTGATTATTGCCTTGCTCCTTCTCTTCATTTTCTGTCTCGAAGTGCTGTACGAGCTGTGGTTTTTGTCAAATTGGTGGTCAAATCTGAAAATAAATCTATGGTAATTGGCATGCTAACAAATCATAGGTATCTGAGGATCACTGTCACACCTAGATGAAAATCTTGAGCCAATTTATGGTGTGAACCAAAGGCTCTTGAAATGCTGTACCAGCGATCAGACCGGTTGTGATCCTAAAGCTCGTATTTCAGGGAGACAGGAGAAAGTCCCCACAGAACAATTGCTGCCTTATCTTCTCCCACCTTCCCCAAGAGATTTCCCAGATTTTTTTTTTTATTAGCACTTATATAAAAAGATTAAAGTTACATTTTAAGCAATCTAAACTTAAGTCTTTATCTCCTTTAAAAGCACCGTCTAAATGAACCTGAGCATTTTAGAGCTGAGACATTACTGAGAGATTTGGATGCATTATCTTGGTAACCTTTATGAGCTGTTATTAACAGAGCTGCACAGATTCCCAGAGCAGCATTTGCGGTTTGGGGGGGGAGGCTTAGGATGAGGACACAAAATCCAACCAAGCTAAACAAATTACAAAGCTCCATCCCCTTAGTCAAAATAGGTGGAGGTATTTAAAGAGGAATTAGTAAATAAAGCAACTGCTCAGAATTAGTAAGGGGGGGGAAGCTCTCCAATCCTATTTTCATTACAAGGGGCAAGATAACTGTTTTCTTGCATTTCATAGCATATACAAAGCATCTGAGAAAGGGGTATGAACCGTCCCGTCCCTGGCAGGTATGAGGATAGGATTGTCTTCTGCAGTGGGTGAGGGGAGGTTCCCAGCTCTGGCCTGCCAGACTTAACCCGAGAAAATGTCCACAAGCGACAGAAGCAGCACACATCTTTAGATCTGCCTGTACATTACGTGGCTCCTTCCTGCAAAATCAGCTTCTGATCTTCTGTCCTTCGCTAGGATCAATAAGTTGGTGGTAGAGTCGTGTTTTGTGGCCAGAGGTGCACAAACAGCTGGAGCTGCCTCTCGGTTGCTATGTCAATGTCTTTCCCACTGATATTTTCCCCCTTTATTATTTCCATGGTGGCATATTTTTAGCTTAATTAGTGGTGGCGCTGCTTATCTGCTGCCTATTGTTTTTTTTTTCCTGTCTTGGCATTTAGAGGCTACAGTACAGATATTGGGAAAGGAATGGGTGTCTTATCAACTTCAGTACAGTTGGCAATATGAGAAGATAGCAACCCTTTTCATGATGGATTTAAAATGGGTATCCTCAAGAATCTTGGAATAATATGATACAAGAAAAAAAAATCCTCCCAAATAATTGTGAATGTTATATTGAAATCCAAAGAATCAGTAATCCAGGGCATATTTCCATGGCAGAAAAATATTCGTATTTGATATGGCTACTAAAGAAACATTTTAACTCTGTAAATCATGCCCCTCGCCTCTCAGGGCAGTCTCTTCTTTGTATTTTCCAGGTATTGCCTCAGTTGTACATAACCTGTGTGCTTCTGGAGTCAGGAATAGCAAAGGCAGCAGAGTCTAGCTTTGGTGAAAGAGGCCTAAATCAAAGACTTTGCATTTGCCATAATGGTTTATAGCAGTTATCTGTCATCTTTAGTGTCTTATTTCTGGCTACGTCCAGCACTTGATCCTTAAGAGAAATACAATGCTCCTCCCCGCAAACAAGAAGCTAATCCTCTTGGTAAAATAATCCTGTTGTGATCAGTTTCCTCCAAGAGCAAACCTAAGTGTGACTCTACTTTCCTGTCTATATACTATGGGAAAAACCCGACGTTTATACCATCCTACTCTGTCACAGTGTTAGATGCAACCAATTATTTCAGCTGATGGATCCACTTATTCTCTAGAAGCTATAGCTAGCTCTTTGATATCTAATGAAGGTATTTGCCACTTTCAGTACTTTACATCTTCAAAGCACTGTATAAACATTCAATTTAACACAAAACCCACTAGGGATGGTAAATGAATGAAGTATGTACAAACTTGCACTTACAGGACTAAAAGGCCTCTCACAGAATTGATGGAAAGTTACGCTTGCTTTACGTACCGTGTTATTTATGCCAGTGCCTGGCTTGTCCCTTGCAGGCAGTACGTAGGTATGTCTTCCCTGGTCAGATAAGCATAGATTAAAGCCTCTTCCCCCCTCCTTGGCATTATTTGCAGCCATTCCTTTTATTGCTGTAAAACATCAAACTTGTTCCCCCATCAAATAAAGTGGAGGAGGTTTGGCCCATAAACTGCCAGCTGAACCAAGCAAAAGCCAGAATTTTATGTTTAAAAAATTTTACTGCAGATCTCGTACCCTGTTTCAGCATCCTGGGTGACTGTTACCATGTTTGACAGCACCGAGGTTTCTGGCTGACGACACGCGTGGTTTGTTATCCTGCGGAAGGGATGGAGTGGAAGGCCCCAGGAGGAGACTGACTTCATTCCAGTGGATTCCCAGTGTACGGCACATATTCTTTCAGAGGGTCTTAGATGTGAATGCAAGTCCAGGCATCTGTAACAACAGTTGCACCTCTCCTATGCCTGCTTGCCTCTCTTCCACGTCAAGTCAATTTTGTTACCCTTTTCTCAATGGTTGGGTCTGATCTACCCAGAAAATTGTTTTTATTTCAGCTATTGCTATGCTAACTTAAGCTTCCCAGATAATCGTTGTCATCTGCCTTGTCTGTGAGCAGCCCACAGCTGCTGCATGCGGTTTTGGTCAGAGCAGGCCTAGTGTGGGATGCCCCGCGCTGCGGCAGGAGGGACCCCTGAGGGGTTGGTTATAGTCCTGCTGGGTTAATTGCCACTGATGGGAATGGTGGGTTCATCCCTGCTGCCACCCACTACCATGCTGCGTAAAAAGGTGCCGAGTGTTTTGGTGTTACCAAAGACATTGCAAAGCCTAACAAAGCAGAGGATGACAAGTAAGCTCAATATGTTGTAAGTAAAACTGCTGGTTTCCAGCCAGTCATGGAGAGTGGGAGTGTTTTAACTTGGAAAAGTCATACCACTGACCAACTTCCAGAGAGTTTCCTTTATCTGAAACCAACTGGAGACTTGGCAAACGTGGTCTGTCCTGCAAGGCGTAGGATGTCTTTCTGTGCCGTACTCCACACTGTGTTTTACAGCTGATAACTTTGTGAGCTATTTCTCTGCTGTAGCTTCTGGTGAACAGATACCTCCAGAGACACAATTAGAGATGGGGCTCTATGAAGCGTGGTCACCGCTGGCTACCACCGCTTCGGCGCTGATTTTGGTGTGAGCTGCGCTGCCCAAGAAGGTACCCGGGGTCCTGTGAGCTGGACCTTGTGTCTGTGCTCCTCCGTCGGTGTCGGTGCCCAAAGGCAGCGTGTTCCGCCGGCTGCAAATTCAACTCCCATCAACACACGTGTACTCTAAATCAATGAAAGGGTCAAAGCAGGCAACTCCGAGCACGTGCCTAACAGATGTGATACACAGTGCTATAGGCTTCTTGCTTTATGACATTTGATTCTGAGAGGTGTTTGCATTCTCCCGAAGGTGTTAGGTTTGATGAGGTCTAGTAATTAATGCCCCCAAGTAGCTGTTTTGAATTCCTCATGGGTTTGTTAGTAAAAAATTTAACACACATTACCGTGCTAATCTATCTTTTGTAAATACCACTGTAAAAGAAACAAACTTTATATTCATGCATCCTTTTGTTATTATGGTAATTAATTTCAATTTATAACTAATTAATGCTGTTGTACATCTAACCTGCCCCTTATTAGCAGTAGCGAGTGGGAATCAGCGACTGTATGAATTGCAGATGCTGGTCCGTACGTTGACAGAAAATCTACCTGGCAGGAGCCGATCCCACGCGTGCTGCCACCTCGAGACTGTCACGTTCCTGCCGCTGTAAGCCATGACGGATATGTTGAGCTTTGCATCGCTGTGATGTGTGAGGAGGAAGGTGAGAAGTGGGAATGTCTCATGATTAAAAGTAACAATTTAGCTGACAGAGCAATCAGAAATACAAACCTGTCTGGAGCAAAGAGGGGAGGAGGAAGTACAGTAATGCCGTGCACAGAGATGCTCTTTGATCTTGGCTGTAATTCAGAGCGGCACAGTCCTGCTGCAGGTGGCATTAGATAAGAGGATGTATTCCCTGGATAGATCTTGGTGGCACTCTGAAGCAATTAGCTTGTGCTTGTTTGTAAAGTGAATATAACCAGGTGCTCTCCTGCTCCCCCTTCCCAAAAAAAGTGTGTTTGAGACATCCCCATCTCCCAAATGGATTAATTATGGTTTCATCTCCCTCCTTCATCGATTACAGAAGTCTATGCTACTGGGTTTGCTAAGGGGGTTTCTTGTTCCCTTGTTGTCCCCCCCCCCCGCCAACCCCCGAAAGGTGCTCCTGAACTGAAATATCTCTTCATGAGTGTAAAGCAAAAAGTTCAGAAGCTCTGTAATATTAAAATGAGACCGAGATAGTTTTAGTTCAAGGACCAGAAAGTTTCTTGTTAGCATGTATTGGCTTTTTGAAGGTGGAAGAGGAATGGGGTGAGTTGTAAGAGAGAATACCTCCAGGAGCGAGAGCTGTTCTTCAGGGCAGAGATGCTGCATGTCCTGCTTCAGTGAGATACTATTATTTTTCAGACTATCTTTGTTATAGAATACAAATCTGTGTGGTTGCTTTTCTGCTTTGTCCTAACTTTGTGCTAGATGACCCTTACAAGAAATAATGATGTGCGTTAGGAACTGCAGCTGGGCTCACATGGCAGCAGCTGGAGCAGAAAGCTGCTCAGGAGAGGCAGGTGTGATATTGCTCTGGAAGGCAAACCTGCAGCACTGCGACCCCAGAATAAAGCCTCACCTTAACAGGTATTTTCTGGCTTGCAGGCTTATAGATGCCTGGCGCCGGGGCTCGGCTGAACGCAGCCTTGGAGGTAGAGAAGAGCTGCCAGACAGGAGAGGTGTGCTGCTCTGTCAGGACATCAGCCCTTAGAGCTGGAGGCAAGCTCCTCCTGCAGCTTATAAAACACACGTTGCAAATAAATCTCCTTTCTCCTGCGAAGAAATTCATAGGTAAAAAGATGAGATGGTTCAGGTTACTTTCTCACTCAGTCCTTATTTTGTACCTTTTTCATCTCAAGGAAGATCCGCGCGTCCTTCTGTAGCATCCCCTAAGAAGCATTGAGGTTGCATTTTGAGCCATCGCTTACCCAAGTTCTTACCTCCAGCAATTAGTCTAACAAATCAGCTTTCTCAAGATCCTCAGCCATTTGCCGCCTTAGGGGTGTAATTGTGTGTGACTGTTCCTCATTAGACAGCAACATTTACCTCTAGGGAATGGGGCTTTTCAGCCTAGGATGAATTAAACTGAAACTTTGGCAAACGTCACTGCTTTTGTCAGGAGTGAAATAAATGAGCTGGCGTTGAGGACGTGTGGCTTTCAGCACCTGGATACTGTGTCACTCGATGCCGTATGCTAGTGGGGGACGTAGTGAAGCTTTGACAAAGCTGCTGCTCTTAAATCCTGCTTGTTTCCCATGGAGCAGGAATACGGAACTTGAGCAACGTTGGAGTGTGGTTTAGTGTGCACGTTTGGGTTGCACTGGAGAGCAATTGGCAGGGAAGCCTTATTGATACCAACGCTGCACAGGCTGCCAAACGTGTTAGCAGTTGTGTTTTAGGATCTATGCATCTGTGATTCTGACTTGGATCCAAAGTGTTAGCCGATTTGTGCATGAGTGCAAGAGGTAAATTCCAGCTGTAAGCCTGAAGGTCGTAGTTCTCAGCTATGTTCATGTCCGCAGGGGAGGGATGGGAATTCCCCTTCGCTTAAGGTTTTGATGGGGGGGGGGAAGTCCTCCTATGCTCACTTTATTGTGTATTATTTTATCGTTTTATTTATCTTTTGTTGTCTTCGTGCAATTCTGCTCTAGACAGTGGATTCTTATCTCCAGGGTCCAAGCACAATGAACCGTTTGAACTCCGGTAACCACTGATCTCTGTTTAAGCCGAGTAACGCGGGCTGGGGCTGTCTGTCCTCCGGTAACCAGTGCAGAACGGACAGTGCTAGGGTGGGGGTGCTGGGAGGGAAAGGAGGAATCGGTGAGTTCATGGAAGCTAACTGGCCCAAGACTTTTTTTTATGATTTATTTTCTTTTACCAGCAGTTCATTCTTTAGGGTTACTGCCTTCCATCGAAGCAAAAAGACGTAAAAGCAGAAGGGCTCTGCATGCCCCTGCAAAATGAATTTGTTTCCTTTGGGAGCGTATTTATGAGATGATGTTAGAATATAGTTGAGGCTGTCTGGTGACTGCTTTTATGTTTTTCCTTGAAATCTGGGTGTGCCTCCATGGATGGCTGAAGGACATGAGCTCCTATGCCCCAACCTGAGTGCTCCCTGGCACTTGGGCACTCCTGGGAACGTCTGGTATCTGGCAAACAGAATCACCATCTTCCAATGCCGTAACTTTTTTTAGAGGCTACTGCAATTCTCATCTTGTTCTCTACTGTCCACTTATCCATATTAAGCAGTATATGGATTTTGCCTCGTGGACTGTAGGTTTCCAAACATAAAATAGAGCGGACAGATGTGTTTTGTTAGGATGTCAGGTGGTTCAGGCAATCTTCCCTGGCGGTAGTACTCAGCTCAATGAGAAGCATTTAACCTGGTGTGGTTATGAACTGGATTCATATGCCAGTTAGATTCTTTAGTTAAAAAACAAATGACAGAATCGAAAACGTACTGAAGCTAATGGAGTTATGTCAGTTCAGGATGGCCAAGCAAAGGGAATCTGGTTGTGGAAGAACATAGCTGTTCTAAGAGTGGAGCTGGTACTTTTAATGCCTTGGCCAAATTTCAGTGGGTGGATAAGGGTACGTTGAGCTTCTGAACATGAAGGGTGAGATTCATCTTGCTTACTCTTAGATGTCTGTACTGTAGCCAGCTGCACTGGAGTGAGTCTTCAGTTCCCGTTAGAGTGAGTGGAGAGGAATAGGTGGTTCTCAAGGCTGATTCATCTCACCTAGACATCTACATGAGGATGAGATGACATTCAGAATAAAAGTACCAGTTTCTCTTCACTAACTGTAAAGAGAACATAGATGGTATGGGTGTCTGTTACAAACATCTAAGACTTAGACGAATCCTACCTGACGTGCTTTCTGTTCCTCCCTGAAGTTGGTAGGATTTCAAAGGATTTGGTTTGATGCAAGGGATGTTCAACATTCATGAAATCAAGCTTGAAATGCCTGTGCGAGATGTGAAAGCCGTTCCACATTTGTCCTAAACTTCTGTGGGTGGTGAATGCATTGCTTTTACTTGTCAGGTGGAAAAGCATTACTGTTGGGTACTATGATGGTAAGAAAAAAAATGTATGTATTCTTTTGATCTCTGCAATAAAATGTAATGTGGAGATTTGGAATGAGCCACTGTCCAGTGACACTTGAGCATAGCTCAGTGTATCAGCTTAAAAGCTGAATATATTCAGATATTCAGAATTTTCAAAGATGTCACTTTTTTATACTCATTTTAATGCTTTTCTAGGGCAAGATAGTTCATTCTCTTCCTCGCATTTCACATGCAAAGCATCCAGTTTAAATACAAAGTAGTCTGAAAACAATCCTTTTTTTTTGCTTTAAGCGTTTAAAGCTTGGATTTAGCTTTTAGGCTCATTAATATTCACAAACACTGCTTAGTTAAGCTTGCTTTAATTTCTCTGTGTGTTTTGTTAACAGGGATTATAGTGATGTTTGCATTTGCATGCAAGACTTTTACTATTGTGTAAATTTTGGTCATTATTATGGAAAAAAGAAATGAAAAAAATGTTGAAAATCTACCTCAGTCCCTCCAGTACTTTCTGTAACTCTTGTACTTCTTGAAAGCTTTGTGAGGGTGTTTCTTTCCATATTTATTAGGTGGATTTTTCATCTTTCTTTGAAAGATGTTTGAGAGTCTTGGAACCCCCAAGGAGAAGGCAGGCTTTTGGTCTCCAGGTATGCCTTTGGCACACGGCGTTCACAAGGCAAAGTACCCCTTCGAATTTGGAAAGTAAAGACAGCCTTGGAAGAGTCTCGCAGCTGTGCAGTCTTTCACTCAGTTGAGACAGTTGTAGGCATTAGTTACCAGCCTCCATTGCCCTGGCCAAATGAGCTGGAAAGCACAGCAGCATTTTCTTAACGATGTTCTGGAGCCAAGAGCTGCTCACAGAAAACACCTGTACTTGCAGCCCGTGGGTGGTGGCTGCTAGAAGCTGTGAAGTGTTTACAGAAGAATAATCCATATCTTCTTTTTTTCCATTTAATTCTAAACGTGTGCAGTGCTCCTGAAAAGTGGCAGATTAATAACTCTGGAAGCTACAGCCTGCTCTTTGTCCTGAGAGAACATACAACTTGGAACAGCTGCCAGGCTGGTCCTGTGTGTAACTCGGAGGCTATACTGCAGATCTGCCCTGCTGAAGATGCTGGGGCGGCAGAGGTCTTCAGCCCCTGTGTACGGACGCAGTGAGTGCCCAGTCAATGGGACACTGCATTGCCAGAACCAAGGCTGATGCTGCAAGCTCATCTTGGATGAGCAACCATTGCTGCTGTTGAGTTGGGATGGTTGGGATCACCCTCTGAAAAGTGAGAAGATTTTTTTCTTTTCCCATGAGTCATAGCTTTAATGTAGAACCTTTGGAGCTTTTTTTTTAAGTGTATCTCAACACTTCCAAGATGGTCATGTACATGTCATCATAGCGCTATTCAATGCTTAGTTTTTAACTTTATTTCAATTCCCTAAGCCAAGCCTTTCCTTTTGCTAGGTGCCACTGGTACCTTTAATCTTGATCAGAAAGGCAGCTTGAAATGGCAGTTGTCTCCAAGGAATAGGATGGCAGATAAGAATTTACAACTAAGGAAAATCTTGAAACTTCTTGTCCACAGAGTATTTATTACACCTGCCCAGGCTGCAGGGTGTGACAACCCCATGACCTGGGAAAAACTACACCAGTTTTCCCTTGAAAATTGTGTCTTTGAGAGCATTGATTAGTGAGAGAGAAGACATTATACAGAGGGTACAGAGTAATGAACAGGTTTGATCTAAAAGGCATAAACTTGCCCTTCGGAATCTTAAGAGGTTCTTTGTGTGCATTTTCTTGCATCGTAGAGCAGCGTGTATTTTTCTTCCCCCTGTCCTGTCAGCCTGACTTTCAGAACTACTGTAGCATGGCTTTCATGATAACTTCCAACCTTTATCTTGTAAAGAAGCAGCCTTTGGCAGGAGTTGTCCATAGAGACCTCTACCTCGTATATTAAGGGCATAGACAACATCTTCAGTCTTTGGAGGACCTCAGGTTCTGTTTTTTTGTCGTGTATTTGCTGGCAGTTGTATCTAGGTATGGGAGTGACACATTAACGTAGGCTGCTTCTGTCTGGAGTCATATAGGAAAGCCTGTGCGGAAGCTGTGTCAGCACACCAAGGCAAAGCTGGAGCTGAGCAAACACACTGTGGCTCTCAAGTGGGCTTTTTAGCTTGGACTTGGTGCATGTCGCTTTTGGCAAGCATGGAAGATGGGGGAAGGAGGAGAGAATAAATGTCCATGTCATGTAGGCAACCTCCCTTGAAGATAAAGAGTGAGCAGAATACAGATCACTGCTTGATGCCTTGGATGTGCAAGAGGAACAGTTCTTCGGTGCGTGTAAGTTAGGATAACTCTGCAAAGGGAGCAGAGGTCTGCTGAGGCATGCCAGGAGATAATCTTGCTTCAAACATTGCTGATGCTTGTCTGAACCATAGAGCTCACGGTAAGAGCTCAGAGGGAATATTCCATTTCTTCTCCTCCGTTCTCTCCCTCCCTAAAACCTCCCAGCTCTCAAATCAGCAGCCAAAGGAAATTTGTACATCTAGGAACTTCCCGTGCAAAGACAGAACTTCCTTTTCCCTGGCTGTTTTGAATGCATGCACCTTCCTTTGGTGTCTTTGACAACATGTCCCCTGTAGTCTGTAATTTCATGCATCCCTGTAATTTATCACTCATACAGTTTTGGCTCGTGTAGTGAGAGATGCAGCAGAATCTATAAATGAGATAAAATATTATTGTGCTTGCATAATAAGAAATACCTATATTTATTCCATGTTATGTCTTAAAAAAAAAAAAAAAGGCTCTTGGGTGGTTTTTTTTGGGGCTGGGGCATGTTAGGGGGGAAAAAAATACAAAGGAATTCTCTGGCAGACCACCTTCTGCATTTGGACTTGGCAGGATGTAATTCATTAATTCAGTACCTATTTCAGACCAACAGTCCGCCCAGACCACTTTTCTTCTACGGAGAATGTCTGTTGTGGGTTGCATCACAGGAGCATGGAGGAAAGTCATGGTGTAACTCTTAAGGATGTTCTCTTTCCCGTTTCAGCTAGAAATGTGCGGAGAGTTAATATGCCTTAGGATTTGTTTATTTGTTGACATTAAATCTGGTGGATTTAGGGTTTTCCATTATCCATGTCGGTATCTAATCCTTTGTGAATCAGTAGCAGGGTGCCGTCTCCAACTTAATAAATCATGGGAAAGGTTGGGGGGGGAGGGGGAAAACAGTTTCTGTATCTTTTTGCATTATTGAGTGCTTCATCCAAAGTGTCATTAAACTAATCTGTCCTGTTCAAAAAGAGGTGAGAACCTGAAGGTAGCCTTTGGTAAAACCTGAAAGAGAGGAAATAATCAATCCCTTTGTGTATGCACTACATGTACCAATTAAAACTTAGGTTGCATGACAGTCCCATACATCATTTTGGGCATCTTTCTGCATTTGTGAAGATGTGTGTACGTTTTTTCTTGCTCATGCCTATTCAACTGCTTTACAAATTCAAATTATAATGGGTATTACTCTGGAGTGTCTCGTAAATTTGTGTAGTATCTGTCCATATAAGTGAAGATTTAGGCTTTGGAAGTGTAGCTTGAAAGCAATATTCTCTGTTGTTCTCTATTAAATTTCTTCACAAGGATTCACTTTTCTGTTTTTATTCCATAAATTGTCATTTTTTCCGTTGCAGTTGCTGCTGTACCCTGACCCCCAACCCTGGTCACAGACACGTTGCGTTAGGTCTCTGTGCTTGTGCAGATGTGCCACGTGGAGCGGACTTTTGGGTTGGGGATTTGTATGTTAGAGAAAATAAATAGTGAGATGCAAAATCTGCTTCTCTCCTTGTAGTTTAAACCATCAGAACTTTTGGGGACAGTATTACACTAAAAATCAATGTTGTCTTTGGTTTTCACATTAGAGGTTCTGGCTTTCTGATACTGATTCATTTTAGGGTTTGGGTTTTTTTTTTGTTTAGTTTTGAGTAGGGTCCAGCAGAGTTGTGTTTAGAGATCAGTGCTGTAAGAGGCGAAATGCTTGATCCTGTCAAACACACACGCACGCGTTGCTTGAGTCCTGCTGATTCAGATCAGAGTGCTTTAGATTACATAAATGAGTATCAATATCATTTGAAAGATTTGGAATGAAAATTGAGAATTTGCCATAGTTTACAGAATCTGTCACTCCAAGATAAGGTAAAACTGCCAGAAAATGATGAAATTTTGAGACTTAGTTTAAAAGTTTAGCAAAATAAGGTGGTTAGAACAGCAAAATCATACAGCATCACCAACATGGAAGTAATGGAAGAGGCAGAATCATTAGAAATTCTGTAATTTGCTTTGATGGGGCAAGGACTGCCTTGCTGAGTCCCACTGAAATGAAGGATGTTCTGAGAAAGAGCTGTTGAGGCTATAAAAAGACCCTCATCAGATGTGCTTCTGGCACTCTCACTGTGCATCTATAAAAACTGTGGATATATCTTACCTAAATAGAAATTAATCATTAAATAATCGACAGTATCTTTTATCTAGGACCAACTACTCTTTACTGTCTGTAGTTTTTGTTGTGCTATTTCTGGGCAAATATACTACACATATATATATAAAAAAATATTAAGGGATTAATTACTTAAAATTTTACTGCTACAAATAACTTGTTTTAAGTGTGTAAGTCGTATCATGGCTTCAAGGTATTATTTGCATCCATAACATCTGAGCATGTGGATAACTTTGAGTCAGAGGCTTAAGGTGTGTTTGTGCTTCTGTGTGAAGCTTAATGTGGCATCAAGGTTTAAGAATTCTTGTCTGTGTGACATTTCCACTTATTGTGAAAGAAAAGAAGGAATACAAGGAAAAAAAGGACATGACTAAATATCTTATAAGAGCCATGAGAACATCCACTTGCACAGATCTGCAAACTGTAATGCTTAGCACTGGTAAAGATGAGATTATTGTTTCTGAAAGCATGCTGAAATAATGCACTCTTTGCTTTTGAGACCATAAGTCCCTTCATGCGCTTTCTCATTGTAAAAGATGAAAACTGCTAAGCAACAGAATATAGCTGTGTACTAGGGAGATTTTTCTGATTACGTAGGAAGGTAATTGCAAAATCACTTTTTTTTTAACGAAACAACAGTAAAACATGCTTCCAAAGCAAAACCACCATTTTCTCTACTTAAAAATAATAATAAAGTTACAAAGTATTTGTTGAAATAAACTTGAATTAGTTCTCTTTTTGTGTGTATTATATCTTCAAATATATGGTGCCCTGTGAAGGGATCAGTGTTGCCAGACACGTTCTTCTGAACATACCGTAACTGCCTACACGTTGGTTTTCTCAAGGAAGCTGGGAAAGGTGGTAGGTTAGAAAAACAAACCTTCAAGGCTGGGTGAACTGGAAATGAGACTCTTGTCTGGATAGTGGTGAAGTCAGGAGCTGGGAGATTGAAATGGTTCTCTCTTTTTTTTTTTTTTTTTTTTTTTCCTCCCCCTCCCATTTAGTTGAGTAAAGTTCTGACAGCTCAGGACACCTGAAGCGGTGAACAGAAGACAGAACGGATTAGCTAGTTTATTGAATCCTCTTTGCTTTCATGCTCAAGCTGTAGCAGTCACTTTTATTTGAACCAAAAGAATAGTTCAAACTCAAGCTATGGCTTTATCATAGTGTGATAAGAAAATGCTTGTTAAGAACAAAAGAATTATGTTATCTAAAATAAGACTGTTTTAACATCCTATGGCTCTGTAGGCTTGAAATCTCAAGTTATTGCCTTAGAATTTTCTCATAAAATCCATAAGCTTGCTAAGAAAGGGCTCTTGTTTCAGTTCTTCTCTCAAAACCAGATGCTCTTTTCTGGTCCACTGAAGCATGTCACCATCCTAAAGAAAACCTTGTAAAGTATGTTATGGAATATGCTATGTCCAACCTCCAGGACCTAATGTTTCTAAGGGCATCAATCTAGCCTTTAAATTCATGCTGTCAGGTTTGTACTTGTTGGTTTTTCTGGGGGTGGTGGTGGTGAACATTTCCAGCTTTAAGTTATTTGCATATTTCCCTTCCCCACTTGACCTTTTTTTCATGCGCACACACATTCTTTGCCCTGGTAAGAATTCAGCACTAGAGCTCATGTGGAAATACAAAGTCACAGTGGGCTGGCCATCTTTGGTAAGAATGTGAAAGAGTTTCCACAGTTTCATAGTTTTTATTCATGTATCTCTTAAATTACTGTATTTTTCTTAATTCTGTATTAACCTTTCCGGCCCCCACCCTTCCATAAGTATGCTTAAACTGCATCTAGATCACAGAGCAGCGCTGGAGAGAATCCCACTGTAACACTGTTGTGGTTGAGGCCCAGCTGGCAGCAGGGCACCATGCGGCCCCTCGCTCACCCATCCGCCAGCAGGGTGGGGAGGAGAAGTACAATGAAAAGTTGGGTCGAGATAAGGACAGGGAGAGATCACTCACTAATTATCATCATGAGCAAAACAGACTGAACTTAGAGAGGAAATTCATCTAATTTATTACCAAGCAAAACAGAGTAGAGGAATCAGAAATAAAACCAAATCTTAAAACACCTCCCCCCACCCCTCCCATCTTCCCGGGCTCAACTTCACTCCCGGCGGCACAGGGGAACGGGCAATGGGGGTTACGGTCAGTTCATCACACGGTGTTTCTGCTGCTTCTTCATCCTCAGGGGGAGGACTCCTCTCATCGTTCCCCTGCTCCAGCGTGGGGTCCCTCTCATGGGAGACAGTCCTTCATGAACTTCTCCAACGTGAGTCCTTCCCATGGGCTACAGTCCTTCACGAACTGCTCCAGCGTGGTCTCTCCCATGGGGTGCAGACCTTCAGGAGCAAACTGCTCCAGCGTGGGTCCCCCACGGGGTCACAAGTCCTGTCAGCAAACCTGCTCTGGCGTGGGCTCCTCTCTCCACGAGTCCACAGGTCCTGCCAGGAGCTTGCTCCAGCATGGGCTTCCCACGGGCCACAGCCTCCTTCAGGTGCCTCCACCTGCTCCGGTGTGGGGTCCTCCACGGGCTGCAGGTGGAATCTCTACACCCCCTCATCCTCCCTCCATGGGCTGCAGGGGGACAGCCTGCTTCACCATGGTCTTCACCACAGGCTGTCAGGGGAATCTCTGCTCTGATGCCTGGAGCACCTCCTGCCCCTCCTTCTGCACTGACCCTGGTGTCTGCAGATGTTCTTACATCTTCTCACTCCTCTCTCCGGCTGCAAAAGCACTCTCTAAGTGTTTTTCTCTTTCTTAACTATGTTATCCCAGAGGTGTTGATTGGCTTGGCCTTGGCCAGCGGCGGGTCCGTCTTGGAGCCGGCTGGCATTGGCTCTGTCAGACACAGGGGAAGCTTCTAGCAGCTTCTCACAGAAGCCACCCCTGCAGCCCCCCCAGCTACCAAAACCTTGCCATGCAAACCCAACACAAACACCTGATTCTTCCAGCTGGAAACTTTGCCCATACTGCAGAGGTAGAGCATCCTTTTAGTTGGCCCTTGCTATTCTTTCAAGGCTCTCTTCTTACTCTTGCAGTTCTCTGGCTGCTACTCCAATGGTACAAAGGAAGTAGCAGGAGCAACAATGGAAGAGATTCAGTGGGGTTTTGTTTAGTTTTCTCTGGAAAAAAAACCCAGCATGTAAACAATATTAGTATATACTTTGTCTAGGCGATTCCCAACAGTGGCAGTATTTATCCTCAATAGTGAGGTTATGTTTTTGGCAGCAACTTCACTAGAATAATTTTTAGCCTGCTTTGTTACATCTTTGAGGTTTCCCTTTTACCTATTACTTTAGATCAAAGGTTTAGTGTGTGCCTTTTTTCCATGTAGTCATCTTCTAAAGAATTACTAGTTTGTCTCTTCTTTTGTTCTACTGCTCACCTCTCAATTCTTGCTGAGCTTTTGTCTTGAATTTTAAAGCTCTTCGTCTAACCAATAGACTTCAGTAAATATCTTACTGTATGAGTTTTCCTAAACTGAGAGAGGCTCCCTTGATTATTTTTTTTTTTAATTGAAAGAGTCTTTCCCAGGCTGTTTGGATTCCCTACTATTTTCAGCAAGACAGCAAATTTATTACTTTCCTCTAGCCTGCTACATTTAAACCGGGGAGTTGTTATGATCAAGAGTAGAATCACCCAAGGATGACTTAGTCTCTACAGCTTCTTCTTGTTCTGTTTAGGTATAGAAAGTTCAGAAGTTTGCCAAATTGTGTGTGAGAACAGTCATTAAAACTCGCAGATTCACAGGAATTTAAGCACAGGAGGGACCATCCAGTAGTACCACATCTTCTGGTAGTCAGGTTGCTCATTTTCACTTATTTTGGCTCTGACAGAAGAAATGGACTGTAACTCTTACCAAAGACTGCCTTATATTTTGGTTTATGTTTGTGTCTCGGAACCTTTTCATCTCATACATCGAGATACAGAGGATACAGCCCTTCCCAGTGCAGTTTGCGATAGTGGTTAATCACCCTTACTGTTAGAAATGCGTCCTTTCTTCCTAATTTGAAATTGTCTGAAATCCCATGGAACAGCAGCTGCGAATCTGACAGAGCAGTGTTTCACGATCTTTCCCTGAAGTGATCTAATAGTATTTAACATCTGCGGACCACTCGGGTTGCCAAGATTTTACAAGCCTGCAATGAGAGAGTTTGCATTATAAGGGACACCCCACTTTTGTACTGTTTTCCTACATGCAATTTTGATGACTTTTTAGAAATCAGCTAACAGCTTAGGTTTCAGGTAGGTGTGCACTAGATTTATTGTGCTTTAGAGCGTTAGTGTAAATGTGCATTTTCTGTGCTCGTCGTCTTCCATCCCTCTGTCCCTTCTGACTCCGTGTTCTCTGTGCTGTCCTAGAAAAGAGTATCTTGGACAGAAATAATAACAAGACTTGGGCAAATGTTCAAGTGTTTGTCACTCCTGGAAAAGTTAAAATTAAAACCTGGAGCGTGCACTGGTTTGTGCTTGAATTCAAGGCAGGTTTAAAACGGACAAACCACACCTCAAAATAAACCACTATCTTTTGTTACTCTGAAAAAAGATTTGCTTCGAGTATGTTTGTGCTGCTTTATATTGCTTTCCATAAATGAGAGTTTTTGTGGCACTCAAAGGAAGAGCTTGTTATTTACTGAGGGACAGGAATTTGGAGGCAGAACAGAGGATTTGTGCCTGAAGGTTACATGTTGTCTCTTCCTGGGTTTGTGAGATGCCCCAAAGAGCCTCTGCGGCAGCGATACTGTGGTGCAGCAAAGCTCCTTCGAGAGGAGAGTGGCTTTGGGGGGGGTTAGAGAGATGTGTCGGAACTCGTCGGGAGGAAGAAAAATTGTGAGCCCCAGAGGTCTGTCAGTTGTGTGTCTGCTTGGGAAAAACCGGGTAGGGGAGAGCAGAAAGGCGTGGGGGGACGCGAGTCGGGTACCTGTGCCTGGTGCAAGGCAAAACGGAGCTGCTCGTTTGCAGTGTGCGCTAACCGGCATGGTGCTTAGTTCCACTTTTGCAAAGGATTAGATATCGGGGGGTTTTTTTGAATGACGGCACGGACTGCTTCAGAATACCCTAAAAACTAGGAAAGGGTGATGTTGCACTGCCCTGTGCTCTGCCTGTCTCGAGGTGTTGGAGGCGGAGTGTGGTCATTTGGGTCTGTTACAAAAAGTGTAGAAATATCCCAAGAAATGGAAATAAGAGAAGGGTCCTGGTCCCAGAATTTCACTACTTGAGAACTACAGTATCTTTGCTACTCTTATGGCTTCTACTTTCAAATTCATTTCTCCTTAAGTTAACCTCTACACACTACACTCCTCTAGAGCTTTTGGATGAGTGGCACAGAAATGCTGAGCGTTTGTACCTAGATACCGGCGCGTGCTGGGTGCTTGAGTCAGTCTTGTCCAACTGGATGTCTAAGCTACAGTCCAGCACTCCTCATCTCTTGTCTTCTCCAGGCTTACTGGCAGAAGAACAAATGACCCGGTGGCAGGTAGATAGGAGTCTGGGTGTTGGGTATCTGGATGCAGTTCTTTGATGTCCTCCAGAGATTTTGTGCAAATTTGATAAAAATTCCAAAAGTTAAGGACACAGGAGGTATATAGGAACTTAATGCCAGTTTTAGAAAGGTGTTAAGTATTAGTTCCCCTTGGTTTTCAGTGGGAGTTATATGCCTGGCTGCTGCTTTCAACCTCGCTAATTCCCATCTTATAACTTTAGGAACGTTACTGCATCTAAAAGTGTGTCCTCTGGTCTTTATATGACAGCTTCTCGCTCATACAATAGGGATAATGTTTTTTCATTTCACAATAATGGAAGTGGTTAGCATATGAAAAATTGTTAGGTTCTTGAATTCTGTGGAATCGTGGACCACACATTTAAACTAATCCTTTGAACAGCACTTGATCATAAGCAGTTCACTGCTCATAATTTTTGTTGCTTGGTTTTTCTCAGCAATACCTGAATGATTTTTGCCTTTCACTTGAAAGCTGAGGTTTTTGTCTGGAAAAAACAAAGCTTTGTCTTTATCTTGCCTCTGGAGCAATGCCCTATGAGCATGAAACGCTGGGGCAGAAGATGTTTCGGAGAACTACAGTTGACACAGAGGGTATTGAGAGGGGAGGGGATGCTCGAATTAATTTCATCTTGTTACGGGGTACTTAACAGACTGTGTTCTGCATCATTGCAATCTCACTGTGCTCCAGGGGCTTTGGAAGGGATGAGATTAGAGGAATAGTGATTAAGATTATCCTTTCCTTTTAATGCTTGTGTTATGTCTGTATTGGAATAGTCACTGCGATTATCCGTACACCTGAGATTGATTTCTTGTTGTTCTCCTAAGATGACGGAGTAGGAGTGTGGCTTTTATGCAAACATATTGCAAGTGTCGGACAAACTCAATATCGGTTATGAGCTGAGAGGAGCTTTCTTTAGGCATTGGTGTGAGATGCAATCTTTTTGTATTTTGTTTTTACATGAAAGATCTGCCTCTGGCCTTCAAATGAAATATTTTGGTCCATTCCTGCTCTTGATCTCCTGTAACGTTTCTTGTAGTGGAATTAGTTTTCTCAGATCTGGAGTTCTGTTTTGTTGGATACCAGTCCATAATGCATTTAACTTCAAATTATGTTGTATTAAAGTTCAGTGAAGCTGAATCTCTGTTTTTATTTCTCTGCCAGTCAAATCAATATCCTTCATCTATTTGCCAATGGGAAGCAGAAAAAAGGAATGGTTTGTGTAGGTGGCAGTGACTTGATTGGCACACGATAGGAACAAACAGGAGGAGATAAGTTGTTTTCTTTGTTTTCGACGTTCCAGGTTTTCCAGCAGGGTCGTAAGCAGTTCTCAAAATGATGCAATTTCATCTTCAGCAGAACACATGCCCTGTCGATGTATAATTTGTTGTCAGCTATGACAGAAGGCTCTTCCCCAGTGAAATCATTTAGGACTGGTTGCTACTGCAGGTGTCTGTCTTCCTCATATCATCCCAGTCAGACACAGTTGATTTCTCTGACGACACCTGGATACGCACTAAAAAGACGAGGCTGCTTGGAAAGGAAAGTGTGAATATGGCCGACTACTTAAACCTATTCCTGCTCGTAAAGAATGCTAAGAAAGCCTCTTTGATCTTAAAATGATGGAGCTGTAGGATTTTATTATTGCTCTTTTTGAGTCAATTAAAGCTGAAATACCACTTTGATAGGCTGTGGAACAGAGAGGAGAAGCTAGGATAAAACTGTAACACAAGTGGTGACTACAGTCATCGCACCCAGTGGAAATATTAGCAGAGGTTAAGATTTTCAAAAATACATTCTGCAGTGCTCTAATTCTGTTTCCGTCAAGGTCAGTAGTGAAAGCCTCCCTGGCATCGTTTAGAGCAAATGTAAGCTAATGAGGAACACTTTGAGAACCCCACGCTGTAAAGGTTGGCCACTGTAAAACTGCAGGCTGCTTTTTAAACCCGTCATCCCTAACGAGCTTGCGCTAAACCAGCTCAGGAGCGGCTTGGTCTTTAAACTTCCTGTTAACATTTCAGTTTCTAATTACAACTGTAAACTGGCAAACTGTAGACTTGTTTTCCTTCTCTACCTGGTTATTTTCCCAGGTAGGATTCTCAGTGGATGCTAACCCCAGTTAAAGGTTAGTGCAAGGTATATCCTTAGAGTTGAGTTTTTCAGTGCTAAGACTGCAATGTAGATATAAGCACTCATTTAAACACGTTTACAGATTGATACGGATATGGGTTCTTGGTTTTCTATACATTTCTAGCAATGGGTGAATTGTGGTGTTTTGATTAGATTGGATT